>NC_041397.2:302421587-302741587 GCF_900747795.2 Erpetoichthys calabaricus | reverse complement strand
TGAAATACTGTGCATTATGGGTCAAACTGAGCATTCTGTGGTACTCATGCTAAGCATCTTATTCAAGGCATGAGCTGAGGGTTAATATGGAATATTTAAAACAATAAAAAGGTACAAATAAAAAAGCACATAGGTACAAATGTAACACAATTTGCATAAAATAACTCGCCCAATTACCAGTCAGTCAGAGCAAGCCAAGCACCTGGTTAGGCTCACGGCTTTGAATGTCTGATTAGACAACACCTGTAAATTCACTTGTGAGCAGGTTGATCAAAACACATACAGAGGTGGTGAAAATCAAATAGCAGTGCCCTGTGAGACCGATAAGCAAACCCTCTAATCTTACACAATGAAACGGTGAGGTTGGGCATCCTCTCAATGTGCACACTAACTTTGACGTATGTACAGTAGTAAATGTAAATCAAACAATCCAAAATGAGTATTATTATTAAAAGTATACAAAAGTTAAGACATTAGACATTTAATATAAAATAAACAAAATTAAGGTTATGTCTATATGACGGCTTCTGGAAAATAAATAAAAAGCATCATACATTTAAGTGACACTGTCCTAAAACTGAAGCACATGCCGTCAGCAGAGCTAGCTTTCTTTTGTACACTCACTTCTTTCAAATGTTTCCTTTTTTTAACCAAGCATAGTAGTGCACAATTTCCAAGTTGTCTTCCACTAGTTCGATAACAGGCATTTTGCTCACACGGTTGTGTTTGGTAAAGAAACTAAATATAGGAAAAATGCAGCAGTATGCAAGTACAATTGTTGTTAACCCTCCATGATATTTTTTCCCTGGAAGAAATGAAAGAAGTTCACAACATGACCATGTGATGTTTACTGATATGTTTAATTTCACTTGAAAATTTGTAGTGTGAAACGCAACTGGACTAACTAGAAATTGAAACAAACTAACAAATCACCCCCTGATGCCAAACAAAGCAAACAGACTGAGTGCAAAAACGGATTATGATTGCTTAACGGTTTTCTTGTGAGACACGTGGGATTAAAAAAAAAAAACGGACAGCTGCAATTTTTTGCTTTGAGCAAATTTTTTAAAATGTTTGGAGTACATCAACGATTTTTATTTACATCAACGACGTGACATTGTCTAAGCCCTAGTATACAGGCTCATGTTACTCGATTATGTTGACCTCTTGTAAATCGTTTTAGGTAAAAACGTCTGCTAAGTGAATCAATGTAAAGGCTTTCAGGATGCTTGATTATTAAGCAAACTATGTTGGGTTTAAATAAAAATTTGTTATATTTGATCTGTTTTTCAAATCTGTAAGACCATACCTGTAATATCTTTTGTAATTTTTATCTTCAAACTATTAAAAGAACCAAATCATTAGACTTAATGATAGATAGATAGATAGATAGATAGATAGATAGATAGATAGATAGATAGATAGATAGATAGATAGATAGATAGATAGATACTTCATTTGTCTCCAAGGTACTAGACTAGCTCAGTTTTCACAGTTAGACCTGCTTAGTTTGCACAGGTTTATATTTAAATGTATTAAAATGTGAGCAGGTCCCGCTTGTAGTGTCCACAAATGGAACATACTGGTAGACGTTGCTTCCCTGTTAGAAGTCATCAAAATTCAGAATAATTCATCATTAAGACATTGGTAATAGAGTGAATCATTTGTTGCCGATTCAGACAGGATGATGTAACTTATCTACCTGAGCTGTAGGATGGACAAATCCAGTCCGCATTTCAACGCCTGGCTCACAAATTTTAATTGTACTGTGTTCCCTTTTTCGCCATTGCTCATTCACATAAATCTCCAGTCACCCCTCCTGCTATCTATGTATAGATAGATACCGTATTTTTTGCACCATAAGACGCACCTGACCATTAGACACACCTAGGTTTAGAGGAGGAAAACAAGAAAAAAAATATTCTGAACCAAATGGTGCACTAAAATGTTTAATAAAATATAGCAGAATAATATTTCAACCATGTAAATTCAACAGCGGTATTAAGAAACATCACTGTCATTAACAAATAAGGAGAGACTTTAAGGTTCAAGCACTCTTCTAGTTTTATGGAAACCCCAAGAACTCCTCATCACTAGTGTCAGAATTTATTAAGCTCAGTTGCTCACAATCACTTTGCAGCATCACGTACCTATCATCACACGACATAACCTGTCCAAAGCCACCAGGGGACAAAGCACGTTTGGACCAATGCTCCCTGAAGTTATATCGCCAGTCTAGTCCCATCTATATTTGTAATGCCACAAAGCCCTTCATCTCGTGTTTTGTTGTGGGTTTCCAGTTTGAAAAATGAGAATGCGGTGCAAGCACAGCCCTTGATTCAAAAAATTGCTCTGCATACCTGTTTGTCTCCTCTGACAGTAGCTGAAAGGCAGCTTCAGGAAAGAACAGCCTGAAGTAGTCCAGCGGCTGGTAATCTATCGAGTCCAGAGTCCAACTCAGTGATAATGCGCAAAACATATGCGCTGAGTATTTTGTTTTCTGCACTCGCTTCGCTCCCTCATGAGATGTAGATGCTATCTTGCCTTTGTTTATATTTGTTTAGATTTCGCAACTCACGCACACGCAAGGATTAGATGCCGAGTCAATGAGTCTAACATTCCTCCAAGCACAGAGGGAATGCCTGTAACGTAACAGTGAGGTTTGTCGCCCTCTACCCCTGGATGTCGACTTTTGTCAGGTATTACACATCATGGTCTGTGATGCAATATTCGCTCCATAAGACGCACAGACATTTCCAACCTTCTTTTGGGGAAAAAAAAGTGCGTCTTATGGTGCGAAAAATACGGTAGATAGATAGATAGATAGATAGATAGATGGATGGATGGATGGATGGATGGATGGATGGATGGATGGATGGATGGATGGATGGATAGATAGATAGATAGATAGATAGATAGATAGATAGATAGATAGATAGATAGATAGATACTTTATTAATCCCAAGGGGAAGAGTTGCATAGTGTGGGGGAGGAACGATCTCCTCAGTCTGTCAGTGGAGCAGGACAGTGACAGCAGTCTGTCACTTTTATAAAAATATAAAAAAATTAAAAACACCCACAAACAACATATTAATATATCTATTAACATGCATAATGAAATCACAGAATTTTATTTATCAAATTAGTTCTACCGAACATTGCAAGCAAGAGCTCCTCTCTTCAGCATTTTCACAAAACTGTTTTGGATCTCTTTGGTTCTCAGACAGTAAATTACTGGATTCATTAAAGGGGGGAATACGTTCTGGATGATCAAACCCATTATACGAATATCCATTGATGTCCCAGGAATTCTATCAGAGATAAACACACCAATGGCAATGACAAATAAAACAGAAATGACCAGCATATGCGTGCCACAAGTATAAAAGGCTTTCATTCGACCTTTTCTACTTGGAATTCTTAAAACTGAACATGCTATGCGTATGTAAGAAAACAAGATGTAAATCAGTGGAATGAATGCAACACTCAAACCAATAAGTAATACAGTATAGCTAGTAATGATAACATCTCCACACGCCAAGAGAAGCAAGGAAACAATATCACAAAAACAATTAATAATGACATTAGGCCTACAGAGTGGAAACCTAAGAACAAGGGTCACACTAGAGGCTGCACATAAAAAGCCTGCCACCCAGCAACAAGCCATCAGTTTTAATGCATGTGTGTTGTACATTAAATTGGAATAGTAAAGTGGTTTACAGATAGCTAAGTACCGGTCATAAGCCATTAAAGCAAGGTGGAAGCACTCAGTTGTGAATAGACTAATCCAGAAAATAGTCTGAATTACACAAGGCACAAAAGGTACAGTAATATCATCACGGGTAAACACAGCCAGCATGGTGGGCACAGTGTTGGTTGTGATGGCAATGTCTAGAAGAGCCAGTCCACAAATTAGAAGGTACATTGGGGTGTGCAGTGTCCTGTCAGAAGTAAAGATGACAATTAAAAGGAAATTCCCAAGTAGTATGAAGAGGTAGGTTGTCAGCACCAATCCAAACAAACCTTTTCTGCTTTCTTCATCTCTAAGCTTCAGAAACCCAGTCAGAATCAAATGCACCACTGATGGGACAGACTGATTAAATTCAGCCATGAACACCTAGCAAAATAAAAAAAGAAAAAGTAAATGTAATGTTTTGTTGTTCATAAAAGTAAACATGTCAAGCAAAGACAGAAAATGTACTTTTGAAATATAAGGATTATAACATTTTATACTGCATATTTAGTAGTGATTAAAAAAAACATTACCTTTATCATTCTTTGATTACATGTTACATGTGAAAAATGAACTATTTATAAACAATATGAGCATAAAAAATATTGTAAAATCAATTAGCTAAATGATTTGTGCAATGAGAAAACTGTTGACAGGTTTCGTCATTCAGCAATATGGCCAGTTCACAAGTTTTAACTTTTGATTGCTGTTTTGTATTTAGCACTTGTATTTAGAGTGTGAAAACTTGTTTTTAATTTATGAATAAGTTAAATATCATTTATATTGTTCATTAAGATGCATCCAATTATGAAAATAGAAATAGTGGTAACCCCAGTTGAAAATCAAGACACTCCAGCAGCTGTATTTGTTATCATTCCAAAACATAAAATGTTTAATGTTAAAAGACACAAAAGCTCATCTATTCACTTGTAACACCATAATATGGCAATATTTTCCAATCAATACATATTTAAAAACCAGAAAACATGTTTGTTCAAAGAAAGTGACAAAGCATTTAATACCTAAGACATGAAAAATACAATTTTAAAAAGATAAAATACAGCAATTGCATCTTCACATTATGAGTTGTCTTTTGTTCCAAAGCATCATACTGCCATTTTTCCTAACTAGCAGTAATATATATATGAAGTTTTAATAAATACTACGTTTAACTCTAGCATCCCAATGTATTGTTACAGTATACTTAAAGCATCAGGGTATATTATGCATATTTAATTCTTTTTATTTTCACTTACTTACATGTGCAGTTAACTGTGTTGATAGATACACAAGAAAAGATGATCAACAAAAAGAGAATAGTCTTCAGGCTATTAATAAAACAAGACATGTTATTAAAAAGTTAAAAACAATATGAAGTTAACAATGCATTTGAAATCTAAACCCATGAAATAAAACATTTATTACCCACTGTTCTAGACCTTACAGAACATACAAGGTGTAAAATGTACTTATTTACAAATTAAAACTCTGCTCTATGAATGCAATTTATAGAGTTCTATTTTAGAGCTCGGAGATTACGAATTTACACATATATAGAGAATATTCATTAGTTTAACAGAACATTTGTAGATTTTCTTTATTTTCTAATGATGGCTTTGAGTTAAATAAACTGTTTACTTTGAGTAAAAAGGTGCTTACCAGTGAACTGTTCGTGTTGTAATACTCAGAGTGTTATTTATTTCCCTTTTGCTCCTATAGGGAGTTTCGAAGTTCACCAGGGAGTTTATTACAGTTCTTGTGTTACCACAATATGACCATGGCACTGAAGCTTAGACAACTCACAAATTTAGCATGACAAGCAAATACATTTGAACCTAAACAACTGAACATATATTTGACCAAGAGCTGTGCAGATTTTGAAAATAATATTTCTGTATTCTCACAGTATAAATTACAAAATTACAACATGTAATAGATTAGAAATATCATAATGGAACAATGATATGCTTTTCTGGAAACAAAGATTTTCAGTATTTATTAATGTATTAATGATAAAAATACAGCATCGTTTGTTAGAGACGTAAAAAAAAAAAAAACAGTCACAATTTTACACACTATACAGGAACACATAAAGACTCTTTTTCTTAAGTACAGTACATAAGCAATGTTTTTAAATTGGCAAATGGGACATTGGAAACAAAAGGTAATTATCCATTCATGCATTTTGTTTATTTATGCATTTATTATTTCAATTAAGACACAATTTCATCAAGAAATTAATCCCCATAGCAAGGACAAAAAGGACATAGCAGCACTGGAAGAAGTCCAAAGAGTGACTAGGCTGATTCCAGGACTGCATGGGATGAATTATGAGGAAAGATTAAAAGAGCTGGGCCTTTACAATTTAAATAAAAGAAAATTAAGAGGAGACATGATTGAAGTGTTTCAAATGATGAAGGGAATTAGTCCAGTGGATCGAGACTGTGACTTTAAAATGAGTTCATCAAGAATACGGGGACACTGTTGGAAAGTTGTTAAGGGTAAATGTCTCACAAGCATTAGGAAGTTTTTATTTACAAAGACAACCGTAGACGCATGGAATAAGCTACCAAGTAGTGTGGTAGACAGTAGGACTTTTGGAACTTTCAAAAGTCAACTTGATGTTATTTGAGAGCAGGGTGAGCTGAATTATCTGTATTCATTTAGACTGTTCTGACGTGCTAATGTTCTAAAAGTATGTTTTGAAGACGCTCCCTGAAACTCAACACTGAACCTCAGGCATTTTATTTTTAGCTCATATATACTAACTTTTATAGTTACTTTGATTCTCTGCTTAATATCCCGTCTAATATCTCCTGCCAACAAAAACTAATAGTACGGAAGTTTATATCTCAGTCTGTTCTAACTTACTCACTTTAAAACTTCTGTGCAAGTTTAAGAACACTAAATTATTTTTTCCGCTATTTTATTAAAATACCAAATTTATTCCCCCCACGCTTAATAAAAAATGTTGTTACAAACCTTTAACATTAGAATTACCAAAGCCTATGAAAAAACTCGCAAATATGGCCCACATTAAATCCCATTAACACCTCTCCATCAGCGTCTTTTGTCCTGTACATCGACAGCCACTTTCCCCAGGAAAGAAAACTGAGTCAGTGTCAGGTGCCCTTTCAATGTAATAGGAACCAAAGCATAGAGAGAAGTGTGCACATTGCAACAGGTGCACCTGTCGTAAATGTAGGAAGGACGGCCCTTGTGTGTGTGTGAACTGTTATCATTTGAAGATTGCATATAGCGCTAAACTGGAGACTGGCAAGATCGGAAAAAAAAAAACAAGTGGTCACTGATTACAACCACAAGATGTTATGCGAATGAATATGAATAATATGAATAATGTTGCATCCGCACCACAATGTTTTCTGAAATGTACAATACAGGTCCTAAAATGAATAATTCCAAATATCATATATACCTATGTCTCTGTTTTTTTGTTTTTTTTTTGTCATTGTGGCTTTGACATCATGGACTATAAGATGCATACTAATTCAGCGTGAGCAGGAACACTCAATAAAACTGAATAAAAAAAAAATCAAGTGACGGTGAGACAGGAAGAAGGCAGATTCACCAGCGTTTGTGTGTCAGCTTTTATCCCTCCAGCTCAAAGAATGTCCAGTTCCATTGCCTCAAAACACCACTCACATCTACAGTTATTCCCAGTTTTAGATAAAAACTAACCACATCAGATCTCTGGGTTGGGGGGCGCAGTATATATCGTGATCGTGACTCAGAGAAAAAAGTGAAAAAAAAGGTAACTTTTGTAAGTATTATAAATGTACACCGGCTGTTACAGACGCAAACCAAATGTGTGTGTGTACTGTATAATATTAACAATAAGAGCAGTTTAGCTTTTTTTGGTTTCACTACTGAAAACGGTAAATATAGGAAACAATCAGGATCGAAATGGGGACTCTTGATTACAAGTAGCAAATCTTACCGCTACGCCACGGAAGCTGTTTTATCGTCCTTGAACCTTTTGTGAAAGTGTTTATTTGAACTTTAGGCTTCACACATTATATAGTTTATGCCCACATTTTGTCATTTACTACTAAAAAATAAAAGGCGTTTCTGTTTTAACAATGTGTTTATACAGATTATTGTAGAAACGGAACACACATGAAATAGATGTGTTCCAAATAACAATCTATTATTTCCACTCTAAAACTCCAGCACTTCACTCCCAGATAATCAAGGCATGAGCTGGGAGAAGTTTGTGGACTTTCTGCGGCAGTGAGGGGATGGAATAGCAGGCTGCTTGCTGCTTGTCTTTATCGGCACATTTACAGGACAAAAGACGTTGAGGGAGAGGTGCAAAGGGATTTAAGGTGGGCCAGTTTTTTCGTAGCTTTGGTAATTCTAGTGCTAAATGCCTCCATAGAAATTACTTACAATCTAAATGTTATTGTTTATTGGCACTGATTATTTAGGCATGCTGGACAAAGTCATCATAATAAAACTACAAATAAAAATCAGGATTATTTCAAATTATAAGCACAACAGTCGAAAACAAAACTCAAAGTCAAGGGACAAAATTTGAATTATAGACGCAAAACATATTTTTCTAAACAAAAGATCAACAAATGATATGTATTGCAAATTATACTTGGGAGATAATTGTCAATACTTAGGACTGCTTTGTTCTTTGCTTTTATCCTCTTAAACTCTTCATTTTTCCTCTTTTTAATTGATTTTATTTAACTTGACTCCTCTGTCTATGTATTTGTCTGAGTTAAATATTGTAACTGATTTTAAACCCACTTTTGGCAAAGTGAATTTCTTCAAATTTTGCATACGTGTTCAGTATCAGTGACAATACAATAATCCGTCAAAACTGATACAATTAGGTAACTAATTTTGCCGTAATCAGTGGTTATGTGATTCCAATTAATGCACATACAACAATGATGGAGAGAGAATACAGCGAGATATAGAAGCATACAAGTGAGAGATGCATCGGATTGCTCCAACTTGCCTCTTCCAGTGAGTGGAGTGAGTAAATATGCCTGCTGATTTGTTTACTCTTGCGAAGGAGAAGCCTTGATGATCACGGTGAAGAAGCACGGGCGTAAGCTTCCCATTTATGTCATTAATATTTTTTTTTCGCAGCGACAGAGCACTAATCCCATAAGATCCTGAACATAAAAACAAACTATAATTCTTTTTAGTATTCAAAAAATTCTGCAAAGAAGATATATTATGTAATACTTTTAAAGAAGATTCCGGTTCATGAAAAATGATTAAAGAAAAATCATTTGGAAAATACTCAAAAACTAAAAAGTAAAAAAGTAAAATATATAAAAAAAATTTTTTTTTTAGTAAAACAATTTTATTGTCTTTAGTTATAAATACAATGTAAAGCAAAAAATCAGCTTTTCTTTAACCACAATTTTCATGGTTATACGTGATTAATAAAATCATGGGGCACACATAAATTAATTAATTCATTCAATCAATTAATAGAACACCTACTTTCATCATAAAATGTAAAAGAACAACATTGCAATTCCCACCATACTAAACAAGTTTCAAAAATTCTTTGAATCAATTAATATACATGAATGTGATAACAAAATATATCCACAGCAACACCGGACAACAGTGTTCTTATTGGTAATAAATCCATAGACCAAAACATAAATAAACCAAAGAAAGAGATTAAAGGATTATTTACAATGGACAAAAAAAATGACTGCTGCTAAATCTTAAGACCTTTTAACATAAAGAAACATTTTAAGAGAACCTTTGTTTAGGCAATTAGTTTAAAATGTTCTTGTATAGTATATCTAAGCTTCTTTTCAGTAAAAGGAATCAGTATATTATAACAATGCTAGTTACTGCTGAACACTAGTAGCCTTTTATAAATTGGAATACAACAAGCGATGTAGTACACACCATTAAATCTTATCATACATGGAACAAAAAAATCTCATGATTGTATACTTCATGACTATGTGAACTACTCAGTAATAAATATAACATGCTCCAAAAAGACAACGTTTAGTTCAGTTTAGTTTACTCTTCAACTGTGATCATCGCCTCATTACACTTTTACAGATACACTAACAGAACGGGCAAGAAGTTCTCCCAGTTCCTGCCTTGATTGATTATCTGGGAGTGAGCTACCCAGAATTTTACAGGTGAGGGGACGCTGGCGCACGCATGTTGTTGCCGCTCCTCCCTGTAAACAACACTTTTCGCAAAATTCACCTAATTCTACACTTTCTTACGTTTGTTTTATTTCTTTTATTGTACGTATAGTTCGTGGATACAGCTGACTCGAATTGTATGGATTTGGCTTATATTTACAGATTTTATGGACTTTACTTTGACTGGGAACAGCTGAGTCTGTGGATCACGGGACGAGAACCTACAAGCATTTCTTTGTGCCTGGCAATCTAGGACCTTGGGATGATCTGTCTCCGTGATTATATTAAATTCGCTTTGCTGATCTGCTCCCATTTCATCCTACAATACTCTACGACTGGGAACTGATCTGATATTCATACTAATCTGGCTTTTGGCTCCGGGGCGATCACGCCTGAAATTACCAAGCGTTACAGTTTGTGGCTGTGTATTGGAACCTCCAACTCCTGCTACCTCCTCATGCTATGCTTTCTGCAGCTTTACTATCGCCGCTCACCTACTCTACCACACCCGCCTGTCCTACCGGTTCCGCTGTGCTGTGCTGCTTCTCCACTGCTATTCAGATAAGTATTGCCCAGTATCATGCTAAAATACTCTCATGACAAACTCCTTCTTATTAAACAGTTTGTCCAGAGCAAATGGTCTGACTGCAACATCCTAAAGGACGCCGGTATTTTGCAGCGCCCGAAATATATACATCGCGGGTCAGGTCGCCGCCACCGCCGGGCTGCGAATGAAAAGACCACCGGCAGCATTTGCTCAGGAATACGCCGTCCTTCTCATTACCCTGGAAATAGAATTGTCGGTGTGCCAAATTTGCATTATGTGGAAATAAACCCTGATTGCGGCTCTGTGCAGAAAGAAGCCTCATTATGTAATGTTGCACTGTTTAACTCAAGGTCTCTTAATGGCAAAGCATTGGTGCTGTCAGAACTCATCACTGACACCAAACTTGATATTCTGTGTTTAACGGAGACTTGGCAAAAACCGAATGAATTTGCGTCTCTCACAGAGGCGACTCCAATTGGTTTCACTTTCCACTCAGAGCCTCGCAGCTCAAGACAAGGAGGCGGGCTGGCAGTAATTATCAGAGAAGACTTAAACATTAAAAGAATCCCAATTGACTGCCATTGTCTTTTGAGTGCCTGGCTCTTAAACTAATAACGGAATCAGGTCCTGTCTCACTCATTGTTCTCTATCGTCCCCCAAAATACAATGCATCCTTCTTATCCGATCTGATTGAACTTTTGACCCACCTAACCTCTTACTCTCAGAGAATTATGCTTCTTGGTGATTTCAACATCCATATTGACATTACTACATCTAAACTGAGAAATGAATTCCTGTCCGTACTGGACTGTTTTGACTTGACACAACATGTTGATTTTCCAACCCATTCTGGCGGTCATATATTGGACCTGATCTGCACTTCTGGACTATCTGTTGCCAACATTTACAGCACTGATTTGGGACTCTCTGACCATAAAGCAGTATTTTTCACTGTCTCATTACCTATCCCACCTCTTACCTGTAAACGACAAATTTCTTACAGAAACCTTAAAAATATCTGTCCCTCTATCCTTTCTGGATCCATTTCTGATCTTTTACTGTCTGCACCTATTCCACCAACACTAGATAGTTTTGTTGACCACTATAACTCAGCCCTTCACTCAGCATTAGATAAAACAGCTCCTTTAAAACATAAGGAGGTTTCCTTTAAGCGCTCAGCTCCTTGGTATAACTCAGAATTGCGATCTATGAAAGCAGCTGGCCGACGCCTTGAGAGAATGTCACGTAAGACTGGCCTCACCGTGCACATTCAGGCTTTCTCTGACCACCAAAGAGCTTACAGAGAAGCACTAACTTCTGCCAAGAACACCCATTATGGCAGAATAATAGAAAGTGGCCATGATAACCCAAGGGTTTTGTTCTCTGTAGTTAATAAACTACTCGAACCCACATCTGGTCCAACTACCTCTTCTACTGAAGTCTGTGAGAAATTCCTCCACTTTTTCCGTAACAAAATTAAAGATCTAAATAATTCAACTAACATAAATATATCATCTGTTTATATCTCTCCCTGTTTTCCCACTCCATCCAGCTCCTTCTCTAAGTTCTCACCAGTCACCTCTGCGTTTGTTAATAACCTGCTTTGTAAGATGAGGCCGACTACTTGTGTACTGGACCCCATCCCCACCACACTACTTAAATCCTGCCTTCGTGCCATAATCCCGACTGTTACAACAATAATAAACTCATCCCTTGACACTGGCTCCGTGCCCCTCACTTTTAAAATTGCTTCTGTAACCCCAATGTTAAAAAAGTCTGGCCTTGATGCTGACAATCTTAACAATTTCCGGCCTATTTCCCACTTACCTTTCCTGTCAAAAGTTCTTGAGCGTGTTGTAGCTTCCCAACTCACCAATTACCTAACCTCTAATATTTTGATGGAACCCTTTCAGTCTGGATTCAGGGCGCGGCACAGCTGTGAAACTGCTCTGCTACGGATAACCAATGATTTGCTTATGGCAGCAGACTCTGGACAAACTAGCATATTAATTCTGTTAGACCTCAGTGCAGCATTTGACACTGTCAGACATGACATCCTACTGTCCAGAATGGAGAACATGCTGGGTATCTCTGGCACTGCCCTCCAGTGGTTCAAGTCCTATCTGAGTGATAGGCAAGAGTTTGTTAGTCTTGGCAACAGCAGATCCAACTCCGTGCCAGTCACACAAGGAGTCCCTCAGGGCTCTGTCCTTGGTCCTCTGCTTTTCTGTATTTATATGCTTCCCCTTGGCCATATTATCCGTAGTTATGGATTGGGTTATCATTTTTATGCAGATGATACCCAGCTCTACTTCAATGTTAAAAGTGGAACTTCATCAGAGCTTTCTCAGCTCACAACCTGCCTTAGTGAAATTAAAACCTGGATGGAGCAGAACTCTTTAAAATTAAATTGCAATAAAACTGAACTCCTGCAAATTGGGACTAAAATGCAACTTAATAAAATGAGCTCCTTCCCAGTCCATCTTGGCAGTGATCTCATCAGACCTGCCTCTACTGTAAAAAATCTTGGTGTCATTTTTGATTCCTCCCTCACTTATTCCACCCACATAAATCACATTAAGAAACTTTCTTACTTTCACCTCCGTAACATATCCCGTGTTCGCTCCTTCCTCTCCTTCTCTAATGCTGAGAAACTTGTCCATGCTTTTATCACATCCCGCATCGATTATTGTAATTCCCTACTGGCAGGTGCCCCTTCTAATCTTATATCACAGCTCCAGCTTATTCAAAACTCAGCTGCAAGAGTCCTTACTCGAACCAGCAGCAGCGAGCACATCACACCCATCCTGCTCCGTCTTCACTGGCTCCCTGTGTCCTACAGAATCGAATATAAAATCCTACTAATAACCTACAAAGCTTTAAATAACCTTGCACCAAACTACATCAGTGACCTCCTCCATCACTATGTGCCTGCCCGCCCACTAAGGTCCTCTGATTCTGGTAATCTTGTTGTGCCCCTCACTAATCTACACTCCATGGGTGACAGGGCCTTCAGCTGTATAGCGCCCAGACTCTGGAATGACCTACCAAAATTAATCAGGTCAGCTGACTCCATGAATTCCTTTAAAAAACAACTCAAAACTCATCTGTTCAGGAAGGCTTTTAGCTCTACTTGACTTTATTACCTTTCTCTCAGTTTACATCTCTGTCAAGATGCCAATGTAACCTGTATGTGTGTGCTAGACCATCAATTATGTTGTCTGTTTTTTTCAGAATTTACTGTCTTAATCTTCTTTATTTATTTATCTGGTTTGTACAATGCTATATACTGTATATTCTGCCGTTCTTTATTATATTCTGTAAGTGCCTTGAGCATGGGAAAGGCGCTATATAAATAAAATGTATTATTATTATTATTATTAATTGTAAAGGGAAATAATTTGATGTGTGTTTTGTGTCTACAACAATCTATGTAAACATATCATTAAAACAGTGGGAGAACTTCTTGCCCATTCTGAGGCGGTGGGGGGATGCTATAGCAGGCTTGGGTTTATCAACACATTTGCAAGACAAAATAAGCTGACAGAGAGGTGCGAAGGGATTTAAAGTGGGCCGGATTTATGAGTTTTTTCGTTGGCCCTGGTAATTCTAGTGTTAAGTAAGACAGGACTTTGATGGTGACACTATAGAATGTAAAAATTGTCAAGGAATGAGAAATTATACATAAAAGATCAGAAGATGTAAGAGTGTTCGCCAAATTTCTGAAAACGGTAAGAGACATTTTAAAACAAACTGAAAAAGCATAATGCTAAGAAAAATTAATGTCAAAAAGCATCCACCGTGCTGTTTCTATGAAATGCTTTTAACTACAATTGTGAAACATTTGTTTAAAAAACATTGTGCACATTCTTTGAAGGATAACATAATGTGGTGCATATTCCAGGTATTGAATGATTGCAATAAAAATGGTGGCACCTATAGGACATGTAAGGGTTAAATGAAAATAAATTAAAAATACCCTTGAAATTGGGCCATGGTTTAAAAACTACCAAAACATTACAAAAATTAATTAAATCACTATTTTCCAAAGCTCATTTTTCACAGCCCCTATGTTGTTTTTCTTAATTTACTCTCTCTGTTTTCATTTTTTATTTTTTTATTGTGTTGTGATGAATACTCATGCTTACTAATGCTGTGCAGCTTGGAAAAAAGAACACATATAATGTACAAATAAATTACAGACTTGAAACCTGGACTGAGCAGGGTCTCCAGAAAATCATTATAGGACTCCATTAATTAACAGTCATACATTTTTAAGCCAGGTCTTCTTTATTTACCAGTTTACCCGATTCCATTTGACTACCCCACTTGCATCATGAAACAGATTGTGGTAGCCTTAAGACCTTCACAATTTTATTGACTGTTAGTAAAAAATGCACAATAAGGCTTTCTATGTATTATATAATTATTCAGTTGTTTTAAGTGTGATTAGTGAACAAAAACATCCAGTGATTTATTTGTTTTATCTATTTAAACCTAGTTGCACTTCATTAATTATAATGTGCAAACTCTGGGTATATTATCAGTGTTCCCTGTAATTACCAATTTGTTGTCAACTAAATTTAACTAAGGTGTAAACTTAAGAATTAGGGTTATTAACTTTTTATGTTTTCTGTGTATTTTCCACTTTTTGTTTTTATCTTGCACCCTCCTTGTCAGTTCTCTTACTGCTAAAATACTTTATTAGTTTAATAGCATTGTCGTTTCCATTAAATAAAAGTAATTCTATGATATCAGGATTCCTATCACTATCATATGCTACTATGCCCTAAAGCATTGGCCAGGACAAAAGCTGATACCTGAGGGACACACATTACCTACTTCTGAAAAAGTTTTCCTCACCATAATCATTTACTTCATGTTTTTGAGCCAGTTTTCTCCCCACCTTCATCTTGCACCCAGAATTTAGTTTGATCAGCAGCCTTTCGGGTGGTTCCTTCTGAAACTCAAGATGAATCATATCATATACACACCTCTTTGATTACATTCTTTTTTTGTTTCCTCATAGAATTGCTGCATATTAGTGACATATAACTTTCCTTCTGAACCATTGTTGACTGTTTTGCTAACATTTGTCATGTGCTGCTTCACCTTTTTCATAATTGCTTCCATTAATTTAACTGTGATGCACATTAAGGGTAATAACCTTTAATTACAAGGATCAGCCCGATCACTTTTTTTAATCAAGTGGGATATTTGTTAGCCTCCAGTCATTAGGACTGGAATGCTCAATGAATGGCCACATGAATAATAAAAAAAAAATAATTGGGTTAATGATACAAATTCTTAATAAATTCAAATGTAAATGTGCAAAAAACCAATGGGTGCTCTTTGGCTGGAAGCAAACCATTGAATAAATGAGAAAAGAAAAAAACATTACTATAAGAGAAATATAAAACTAGTTACAAATTCCAAATAGGAGCTTCTACTTTATTGCAATTTTCCATTGTGTAATACTGTACTGAATATAAAATTGTATAGTAAATTGGTATAGTTTTGCATTATAATTATAAAAGTTACAATTAATACAAGTAAAATAATTATATTTTACATAATATATAAATAAGTGAAACATCTCCAAATTAGCACCTTAAAATTAGTAAAACATAATTAAATACATGAATACATTTTTTACACACAACTAAAAAAAATAAATACCATTTTTAAAATAGACAAACTCTGGAATTTCTGGATTCACACAATATAAGAAAATAAAAGCCCAATTAAAATTGAAAACTCGTTTGAATAAAAAGTTTCAGACGTTCATCTCTGAATAAAGAGTTTAGAAATGTTGCTATAGTCAGTCACTATATTTCTGTGTTTGTTCCTTTATTTATTTATTTTTTTGTTTACTCTTCGTAATACCCAACTTGAACTACATCTCCCAATAAGTGGAACTACATATTGTAAGTCATGTGACAGGAAATCAGTGTCACCTGACCAATTAGGGTAACACCTGGCTAATTAGGCCAACTATAAAAGAGGCCTGCTGGTGAGACAGAATGTTCCTTTATTTGCTTGCAGGTCTGAAAAGCTGTTGGTTTAGTTTATTTTTGTTTTAATTTTTTTTTTTTTTTTTTATTTATTTTCTGATGTTGAGGGGGAAGAAGGGGTGTGTATATGTTTTTTGTTCTAATTGAGTTGTGCTATTTGGAAAAAAAAAACAGCAAAAAGTTGGCTCATAGTAAAGAATAAGTGTCTGGGAAATATTTTTTTTTTTCTTCCTTTAGCATTAAAACATAACCTCTGACACACTTTAAATTGGCTAGACTGGTTAGTTTATGTATTTATTTGAGATATCCTTCTGAAATAGGGTATTTTTTTAAAAATCCACCAAGAAACACTTGGTCAGTATTTGTTTAACATTCAACAGATAGAAACTGTTTGAAGAACAGGAGATAAAATGTTTAATACAGCACATGTTAAAATTTTTCAAAGGTAATTTCTGTTTAAAAATTTTTTGCAGCTTATAAAGGGAAGCTTTGAGGGAATATGTGTTTAAAAATAAAGGGGCAGCAATAAAATCATGTGTTGGGCCTTGGGGGGTGGGGGTGGGGAAATGTTTAAACTAAGTGGACATGCAGTCCAACTCTGCATTTAATGAAATTGGTGACCACTCATCCATAATCTATATCTGAGATGGATATTTTATTCATATCCTCAAATTCAGGTGTTCAGTAGCTCAAACATCTCAGTTAAAAAAATAAATAAATTAACAAAATTATTTATTTATTTAAGGCAAGGAGAACAAAACAAATAGTAAAAAGTACAAATGGTCAGTTAGTGTCGGAAGAAAGTGGTGACCAGGTCATGAAACACCTGTGAGATTTTAACTGTTGTCAACATTAGTTGAAATAAATGATCTAAAGCATTCTGCTTTACACTGCAGTGAGAGAAAGTGACTGCTGCGTTTATTTCTCTGCTCTAGCAAAATGTTGTGGAAAGGGCGACTGCTGTTAAGGATGGCTTGTACCTTCACCTTTTCACTATAATTCCTAGTGTGTCCATAGTCCTACCCCCACAACAAGCCAACCTTCTTCAACTTGTCCAACAGTTGGTAAGATTTGGGCAGATTGTCTCTCAAATTACTGTGGTTAAAGTCTAACCCCCCCCCCCCCCCCCATACTGAAAGTGACAGTACTGGGGAATTTTCCAAATGACAAATGTCAGCTAGCAGCTGTTGTGCCAATTAAGCATTCACATGGGGAGGAATATAAATACCAGCCAGTATAACAGAATGGAGTTCTCTGGGTATATAGAATGGCTTGCAATGAATGACAAGAGCATCTGACACATCTCTGCACTAGCTGTTTATAGACGTGCACACACTGCCACAATGTCCACTATTACATTCTGCTCTGAATAACTGATATCCTACCATTTGAACAATTTTGTTGGGTATATCTGAATTAATCACACATTTGTGCCTTTTGTGTTACTGAAATGTGGAAGTCTCTGTGGGTCCTAATCAGTTCTGCTAGCTTGTCCCATTTTGTTGACAAGGGAGTTAAAATTTTAAAGGCATATTCCCAAGAGTCAACGTTTATTAAATGTAGTTCAAAAGTGCTGTACAAGATGAAGAAACAAAAATTATAGATTAGGCATTACTAATTAACAAAGAATAAAGTAAGGTCTGATGGCCGGGGAGGATAAAAACACTCCAGAGGGCTGGAGAAAAACACAATCTGCAGGGGTTCCAAGGTCACGAGACTACCCACCCCCACTAGGCATTGTACCTAACCTAAATGATCTAAATCGGTCCTCATGGTTTTCAGGCTTCACATGGAAGAATTGGACAATGATAGTCATGTGGACATCTGGCCTTCAATCCATCAGTGTAGAGACATATTAGCCTGGTTAATTTCTACCTGGAACCTATTCCATTTTAGGTGCAGAACACCCACTAAGCCGGTTGGCTTTCTGACATACAGTAATTCTTTCACTTCATGTTGTAAATCATATACATATTTTCTGTTTCTATTCTCAATTCTTGAGCTCCCCACCTGCAGTTGGTCAAGTTAAAATAAATAATCACAGTTTTGGTTTGACCACATGTATACAGACATGACTAATGTAATGTTAAAGTTCATAATCACCGATTTGTATGCGACTTTCTTGTTGAAAGCCAAGCCACCTTCAGCTTGTGTTTGATACTCTTGTAGACTAGAGTTTTTTTGGCATTTCCTTTAACGAAAAAGATGGAATACTAAAGCCATTTCTGGGGGGAAAAGTTTAACAGACTTAAAGTTTTATTACCTTTAGGTTTCTGTGGTTCAGTTTGACACCTGTCTGATAGTCCTCTTCCACCCTTGCCGTAGTACAGACCACTTCGGCTGTCGTCCAAATGGAAGTGGTCAGACACTTTGGCCGTAGTCTCGCAGGAGCAACCATGTTGGCTGTAAGCCAACAAGGGGCGGCCAGTTTTAGAAGCTGAGGATGACATTGGGTTTGTAAGGAATCCGCCATGTCTCCTATGGAGCAGAATAGACCTGCTAATCCTAGGTAATTGTAGCCCGTGTAACCAGACCGTACAGAGGGCATGAGTGATATACCTAGAGGGAGGATGAACAAGACTTGGAAGTATCCTGACAGTTTAGGCGGTGCAGCTCACGCACACATGCATCTTTTCCCCACATAGGAAAGTCCACCCATACCTACTTACCAAAACCTGCTTATAAAATATTCGTAAAGGAGAAAAAGATACCAATGTGCCTTAAAAACCTTATTGAAACACATTCCAAATATAGCAATTATGGCAGTCTTCACTTTCAGGGTTTCACTATATATGCCAAGCATAAGCATTTTTAAAAATGCATGAATAAAGCAGGAGAAGCAAAATATTCACACAAGATATCTGCCAAGTCTGGGTTTCTCTGAACGGGAACAAAAAAAAAATTCAATGGTTAACCAACAAAAAATAACACCATCGGTTCTTGTTTAGAATGGATAATGTATCTTATTTAGATTTCTCTAAATGCTGGTTTTAAATAACTAATGGGGATTAGAAGGTCAAAAGCTTCTGTCCAAATCTTAGAATTTGTTGTACGGTGGATCGTCTGCAACAAACTGCTTCAGACATTTTAGAATCTGAGCTTTAGCCTGTTTAACAAGTAAAACCACACAAGGATTCAGCCATATAAAACATTATGAATATCTAGCTTATCATACTTATCTGTTGACAGATGCCGGCAACACAAGACACAAGGGTGAAATTACTGAGGATTGGAACAGAGTAAAAGATGGGTGTGCCCATCCTAAGATTGTAATGCAAATGGTATGCTAAACAAGACCCAAATATATCTCTCCCAGGTGCTGACAACATGAAATACAACAGACTTTTACACAATGCCACATTAAAATAAAGCAGACTGTATGGCAGAGTTGACTGGCAGGCATTTAAGAACTCGTACATGGGCATTGAGACTTCAGCCTTGAACTTGAATGATCTTTTACAGTGTGTTTTTAATTACCCAACAAACCATCTTAGAGCTGTTATAATAGAAATGAGAGAAACTTCCCCACACAAAAAATCCATTCAGTTGATGTGCTGTAGTACTATAACACAAAACTGTAGACAACTGTTCAGAAGCAAACAGGATTGCTTTCTTAACAGAATCACCGGCACAGTTAGAGCAAATATATGCTACATGTCTTAAAAGGCACAAAACGAGCCATTACTTTTGATATTCCCTATTGACCTAATCGCGGTTAGTTTTTACATCAGCCCTTTTGTCAGGAAAAAAAACAATCCATTAAGCCAGGCATCCCTTTCAGCAAGGCTTTTAATTTCATTATCCAATTCTTTAACCTGTTTTAAACATCTTTCCTTCCAAAACTACTGAAAGTACTTTTGCCTAATACAGTTCTCTTTTTGCTTGTTTTAGTCTTGTCATCTCTTAAATGTCAGAACAACTTTCATACACAATGTCAGTGTGCCAAATCTGAACTGGATCTGTCTACTGTGCGTTTCATTCAAACGAGTGTAGATAAAAGTATATTCATTGAAGTTCCATCTCTCAGTCCTTTGAGGTAGTGCTGCTAGATTATTCTCATAGCTAGAAATGGAGAGGATTACTTTGACTTGAATAATGCTCTTCTACACCCAAGGTGCAGAATAGAGAATGCTGATGGGACTAATTATGGCAGCAGGGGGAAAAAGTTCAGATTTGTCAAGTACCCTATAGCCAGTTGGTTTTCACAAGTTGATGTTACTCTAGGGCACCACCTAATATCACAGAGTTCAAATTGTTATCCTTACAGAGAGAGCCTTAAAAGGCTTACTAAATTACAGCCAGGAGACTCATTATTTTGCTACAGGACTTTTTTTTACAAAGATACACTTAATAAATTTGAAGACGGATACTGATGGAGAACACTGACTTTAATAAAAGTGCTTATACTGACAGTAGCCAAACTGTTGAACTTCTGGGGCACATTCATTCCGATCTGAATTCCCCCCCCCCCCCCCCCCCCCAACCCAAGAAAAATTTAATATTGAACCGACTGACCGTGAAGATTAAAATGGTTCAGAACAAAGATTGTTTAATGTCTGATTCTGAACGTTACAAAGGAAACATAATGGCAGCCTCCCGGTTTGTAAAAAATAAGTTTCACCGGCCATGAAATTAGGGCATGCTCATGCCCTTACGTCGGCCAATGCTAAATACCCGCCCGCATGCTGAATACTTTCATATTCACCCACAGGATATCAGAGTATGCAATCGAGAAAACCTGCTTCTGGGGCAAATGTCTAAGTGTGTGGTGATTGGCATGGTGGCTAATGAAGCTTTTTCAGGTTTTTGTACAAAGAATCCATTCAATTTCAAGCATGACAATAGTGTTCGTGTCTCTGTACTTGTATGGTGAACAGATTCCTGCTAAACCTTTTCAACCAGACGTTGCAAATGGCAACGGTGCCAGATAATAATATAACCCGGTGTTGGCCACTGGAAAGCATTTGAAGGATCAAGCTGTCGATCACCCAGTCAGAGTTCTCGCAAGGATATAATCTTTTTGCTTTTCATCTAACCCCCAATCAAATGTGGTTCATTTTTTCCTTAGTTAAAACTGAAAACATGGGATTTGAATTCTGCTTCTGTGTGCTACTAGCACGGACTGTCACTCTAATAGTATATGCAGTCTTTGACAATATCATTGAAATCCACCAGAGACGTAATGTGTTATGACTACTAATAAACACCAGGAATACAAAACAATTAACGGAGCTGCTGTCCTAAGATCCCTACTCCAAAAGATATTTCCAAGGGGTGCTGGCGTGTGATCAACTACCGCCAGCCATGTTTGTAGCATATACTCCATCAAAACCAACCTGTAGAACACTGGCTGGGGATTTCTCAATGAAGTGGAATTTTTTGATTCCTTTGGAAATCCTCTGGACTTTGGGAAGTAAATAAATGACATTTACTGTTTCTTAAGCTGTAAGCAAATCATTTAAAACAGTTGGTTGAAACAAATGGTTTCAAAGTTGGTTCTCAGATACATACAGCCAACACTGTCTTTCTGCATCAGCTAGGAAAACGACTTCCGTACACCTCTGTAATAAAGTATTCTGATGATTAAACAATAATGATGCATGTTATCTAAGTTTTGTTCGTTCCTGGCTTCCTTAAAGATGTTTTTAATCTGTACCCTTGCATGCAAAGATAAGACCTATAAATATTTCAATAGACGGTCATTATGGAGTGTTGTCATCCTTTAACATTGTTTTTAATTTAATTTTTACAAATTAATAAGCAGTCCATTCCAGTCTTTTGGTTTCCGTCGGTAGGCACTGTCATCAGGATTATGAGCAGGGAAGGGGTTAGTGGGTGGCTTAAAACTCAAGGAATTCTCATTTCATCATTAGGTACAACAGGAAATGGGATGTTCAAACCAGCCATGGTGTTTACAAATTCCTTCTAACCATGCTGCCTCCTACACTAGTATTGTATGACATGCTGTCGGATTACATACTAAATTCTGTTCTCCCTGGCCATCGGACCTTACTCTTATTCTGTTAGTGTTCTCTAATTTTAAGTCTTTTTCTCTTCCATCATGTAAAGCACTTTGATCTACATTGTTTGTATAAAAATGTGCTAAATCAATGTTGTTGTAAATCCACCATATTAGATCTGACCCGATGTTTACCTTCTAACAGCAGCTCTCCAGTTATTCCAAAACGCAATATTGGGGTTGACAATTTATGCAAAACAAATTCAACATTTTTTTGTCTTTTTGCTTTTGCAGGAGCACTTGTTAAAACCTTCCTGCCAAACCCGGTCCTCAGACACGTTAACTGTTCTAACTCAGCATTTTCTTCATTTGGTAACATGAATGTTGGTTAAAAAGGCCGATAAAGTAAAACATTGGATATCCCTGCAAGATAGAAGTGTAAAGCTTCACCTTCTCGTCAGCCACTATATATAGTGTTGTAGGATGTTTATCATTTCCTTGTCCAGTTTCAGTGGCGCTCAGATCATTTGGATTAGCTCTTTTGCTGAAAGATTTGATGCTGCGGTACCAAATACAATTTCTGAGCATATTCAATGTTAATACTCCAGATGCTAATAAACTGGAGATGAAGGGTACAGTGACACTTAAGAGCCCCTAAAATGCCTCCTTACTGGTTCAAAATAGCTTTAAAAAGTTTTCACTTATTTTTCTAACATGTTTTATGCTGCTTGAGTTGTTTAACTCTTTTAGGGCTAATTTTTTTTTTTCTTTTCTCCCAGGGCTGAATATTTTTCCAGAAACTAACTTTTTTTAAAAAAAGAACACAACAATTTAACATATCAAATCAACAAAAAATATTTATTTTTGACTAATATAACTGTTTTGCATTTTGTATGAGCCTGCATACTATATAATTTAACATATTTCACATACTGTACATGTTACAAAGCAAAGTATGATAACGCTCAAAGCAGCCAATTGCTTGCATTGCCATGTTGCACTGTTTACAATACGTGTTGCACTGGTGCCTCTTTTTGAGTTGTCTATTGCTGCACACAACACAGTCCGGCTTGTACTTTTTGTCCTCGTATGTGGCAGGAAAGTGGCGCTCAGCCTGTTTGGCACTGCTCTTTGTGCTGGCCTTCCTCGCTTTGCCAAAGGCACTCCAACATATTCTGCCAGCAAGCTGTCAACCACCTTCTTGCGGAAATCTGCCGCAGTCATAGTGCTCTCACTGTTTGCCTGCTTGAATAATATATATCCATTTGTGAGTGTGTACCATCGCCTGCGTGAGATTGCAGTGTGGTACCACTTGGTGGACTTATGGCCGTAAGCATATGACCCCAGCATCTGATCCAGTCGATCAACTCCAGCCATCTTACAATTGTATTCTTCAAGCGCAACAGGCTTGTCCAGCTTCCTACCTTCTGGGTTTCCCTTAGAACGAATTGTTTTCTCACATAAATTGTTGGTGTGAACTGTAGTAAGACAAGTGACCCGTTTGACATCATGCCATGCCAATGCCACCAAGTTATCTGCCTGCATGAAAACAGGATTGTCCCCTCTTCATCTTCAGCCTGTCTGGCTTTAACTGTAAAGGCATGTGTCTCCTGTTCACCCTGACTGTGCCACAAGCTCCAATTCCCCTGCTCTGTAGCTCCATGAACAATTCTGGGCATGTATAAAAATTGTCCATGTACACAACATGTCCCAAATGTTCATAGCCCTGAAGCAGCTCCAGCACAACCTGAGTTGTCAAAGGACAGTTCTCTCTTTGAAAAGAATGCTTTCCAGTGTAAGTAATTATTTTCAGGCAGAAACCAGTGTTTGCTTCTGCCAGTACAAAATCCTTTATGCCATACTTGGTGGGCTTGTCTGGCATATATTGTCGGAAAAAAGCCGTCCCTTATATTTTATCATTGATTCATCCACAGCCAAATCACAGCCAGGCTGATAAAATTGTTTATATGTCGGCTCCACAATGTCAAGCAGGGGCTGAACTTTGTACATGGGATTATAGCCTGGCTCACCCCTTGGGATTTGCTTCTTGTTATCACAGAAGTGAATGAAGCTTTGCAGCAGCACGTACATATCACGCGGCATAACCTGTCCAAAGCCACCAGGTGACAAAGTACGTGTGGACCAATGCTCCCTGAAATTATATCACCAGTCCAGTCCCATCTCTATATGCAATGCCACAAAGCCCTTCATCTCGTCTTTTGTTGTGGGTTTCCACTTCGAAAAACGAGAACGCGGAGCGAGCGCATCCCGCGATTCAAAAAATTGTTCTGCATACCTGTTTGTCTCGTCAGATATCAGCTGAAAAACTGCCTCAGGAAAAAACAGATTGAAATAGGCTTGTAATCCGTTGTGTCCAGCAGCAAGCCGTGCCTTCTTGTGAAGTCAGGTAGCCAGATCGGCTCCCATGGATCAATTTCTGGGTATTCGAACCTTGCCGTAGGTGTACTGGCAGCGCAAATGCGCTCAGCTGCCAGCTGAGCAGCTGGGGCGGCATCGGCTGGTCTCCGATCGGCTGGTGCCGGCTCCTCAATCTCTTGATCACTGTCTATGAAATCCGACTCTGAAAAATCAGTCCGACTCCGCGATAATGCGCAAAATGTCATCTGCCGAGTATTTTCTTTTCTAGACTCGCTTCGCTCTCTCGTGAGATGTTGATGCCATCTTGTCTTTGTTTGTATTTGTTTACATTTCGCAACTCACACACACACAAGGATCATTTGCTGAGTCAACAAGTCTAGCATTCCTCCAAGCACAGAGGGAATGCCTGTGACGTGACAGTGAGTTTTGTCGCCATTAACAGCTGATTGTTGCCATCTATCCCTGGATGTCGACTTTTGTCGACATGCGCCCTCAACCCCTCCTGTCGACAAAAGTCGACATCCGCCCTAAAAGAGTTAAACTGCTAGGGTGAAGGGTATTTTGCTTTTTAAAGTATTAAAAGCTTTTTTGGAAAAGTTGTTTAAGATTTTCAGCGACGATAAGAATGGAGTAAGGCCTTGAGTGGCTGTAGTATGCTGACAGAATACGGAACTTTGAACCAGAACCGCTTCTTACCTTTTTCATGGTGTACATGACTGGCCAGTCAGGTGGAAACAGACCGGTTCTTAATTGCAGTTCATTAGGGGTCTGAGGTTTCCATGTGAATTTCCCATTGGGATTAATAAAGTATCTATCTTTCAGATCCACTAAGATAACTGTAAGGTAACTTTGTAGAATCTTTGAGAGCTTCCAAAAAGAACTTGACATGTCCCAGATACATTTGACAGGCCAAGGTAGTAATATGCCTTTATGATCGTCCGTCTTTTCTTCCTATGAGAGAATAAATTTTGAACCAAGTAAATGATAGACAAATTCTGATGATGAGTATACAGTATTTCGTGAAAGATTTTTTTTTTTTCCTGGCTTTTGCTCTCTGGTCATTATAGATGATCTGATGGAATCAAATATATTTTCTCGGGAGGGAGAAGTTCGTCGCATAGACTTTGGGAGCCTCTCAATAAATTTTAACTGCTGAAATATAGCCGATAGCTCGTCGTACATTTTTCTGCCAGCAACTATAAAACCAAATTGTATTTTAAAAGGATGAGACAACATGATTCGAATGTTCCAGTAATTTTTTTACATAATAGGATATACCGGAACATGATGGCCCAGAGAATTTTTAGCTAAGGGGTGTTGTAGGCGAACATCAACCTTAGTATCCATACAGTCGTGTAATCTTTTAGGAGAACACACTTGTTATACGCCACTTAGAATTTCTTTGAGTGGTTGCTTTTCTAAAGTGAAGCATTTATTTCTATGGATCTGATTTACCGTGAACCAGTAACTCTTGAGGATGAGCTTCATGAGATGCCACAAAAGTCTGAACTAGTTTGGTTAATGACTGTTTATAATTTTACTGGTTTTGTGGTTAATGGTAATGCCTTTTACCTTCATACATGTTTTGCTTTGAGCTGTTTTATACCTGTATGTCTTTGGACCACCTGAGGCAAATACTGTAATGTGTTCACCAGGATTTAACTCACTAGTGAGCTCTCCTAAATAGTCCAGCCAGGGGAGTATTGTACTGGCCAGACTGAGAAGTAAAAATAAGTCATTGTTGTGATACAACACCTTCATTCCCCCCCCCCCCCCCGCCCCCACATAATCTGTCCAGTAATTCATACAACTCTAACCGGGCATAGGCAGTTGTGAAAGCAGTAAGAACAACATTAATGCTACCAGGTGTACTTTTCATTGCTCAATTACAGTGGAAGTATGCCAATCTCATCGGCAGTAATTTCAAAATAAGAAACCTTGTTCTATTTGGAGAAAATATTGCAATAATTGCTGTCCGTCCTTGACTAAGCTAGTAGTGAGATGGAGAGGCTTCTGCCCAAATTTACCCCAAACAACTTTTGAAAACTGTCTTAGTTGGATTTACGGTGATATCACAATCCATTTGTACTCTTCTGATATTCTGTAATATACCGATTTTTCTGGAAGTTTCATCACTACACCAGGTAGGATATCCTGATGGCTCCTGTCTTTCTTTTAGATGAAGCTTGATATAGTCGGAACAGTTCAGAAGTGCGTTCGGGGTAATGCCAAATTTATAGTACTTTTCATACTTTATAACCTTTGTCAATGGCTTTCACTATTTACACACTACACCAAGTTCTGGTTAAAGCGCTTTCATCCTGTGTGATGACAATCCGGTCTGAGCTTCTGTATCTGTGCAGATGCGACAGGGTGCAACATCAATTTCCTACAAAACCTGAGAGGCAGGACTAGAAAATTGAGACCATGTGGAGGTTGGATGGTGGCTTTAATTGATCCAAAATACTGAGAGATCCCTAAATTGCTGAAAAATGATGGTGGGATGCCTGATCGGGTACATTTTTGTTTTATTAACAAACTATAGTAGTAAAATCGTAATAGTAAATATGTTCACAGCTCCCGGGATTGTGGTACAATTTTATGGCGTTGGTAAAGCTGCTGAACAAAGAATCCCTCGGATTTATGTGTTGAGGGAAATTGCAATCTTTTTAAGAGAGCTTGTAGCCTGAGGGGTGTGTGTGTGTGTGTGTGTGTTTTTCTCCCATCGTCTCATTCATGCTTCCACATCACATGCACATAGATTAAATTTAGTCTGAAGTATTTACAATTTTTGATACATAACTGCACAACTCATGCTGGTTAAAGGAGGGGTACTGTTTAATTGTAGCATTCTGGACAGCGATGGTAAAAGCAGCCAGCAAATTCAAAGACATTTCAGAATATCGTTAACTATGGTATAGCCGTCAAGAAAAAGGAACCCTTTTGCTCCCGAAGGTTTAGAGCGTGCCTAATGTTGAGCTTTTCTGTTTCAGAGATACAATAGAGATTGAATAGATACTTTTGAATAGTTTTTCTGACTGCTAAGGTAATGGTCAGATGGAATTCTACTGACAGATTTTAGCAGTATGCAGTTTTGCTCTCATACCAGGTAAATTGTTTTTCATTCATCATCATGCTCTGTACACAACAGCATTCAGGCTCGGGATAGGGCCTGATTATAGTCCTGTTTTTAATCTTCAAACCACATGGCTTTAGAAATGACATTCCACTTCATTGGTAAAAAATTGAGGATCCTTTAAAACGTAACTGATAACCCAAATCTGTGATGCACTACTTCTTTCCTTGATTGGTAACCTTTTGAATTGTGAGCTATGAAGATGGTCTTGATACTTAAGCAACAGTATTTGGCAAAGAACTGGTATACACTGCCTTCACCCACACAGAACCAAGATTTCCCACACAAGGACTTGCAGTATACATAATTTGGAATGTGTACACCAGTTTCTTGCCGACTTTCAAAATCATGAAACACATTTTTCACACAGCTCCCCAGGCTTCAAGGTTTCTATAATGCATTGATGCTTTTCTATATGTTCAATTTTTGATTTACAAACATGGCTTCCCTGGGGCAACATTTATGGGGTTTTAAAGCAGCACTCACCGTGTAGGTTTTGTGACATGGAACACATTTTTGCAGTGTTGCAGGCAGCTTCCATGACATTAGTTTTATCGTTCTTAAATTTGGGAACCGTGAGTAGTATAAAATGGCACCAATATCGATCAAAAATTGACTGGTGTAAGTCCCGCCCCCTTGCGTTTCCGGTACCCACCTGATGCAGCCTAGTTAACTGAAGTTCCACCATCTGGTCTATACCTGTTGTGGGTTGGTTTGACAGGCATTGGACATTTCGGCAGTCGTCGAAATGGAATAGGTCGGCCATCTTGGCCGTGGTCCGAAAAGGGGTGGTCAGCTTTGTAAGCCAAGGATGACTTTGGGGGACCTGTAAGGAGGAAATGGTAAATCAGAAATGGGGGTGCAGTAGGCATCCTATTCCTAAGTGTGTACATAGCCTGTATGTAGAGAGTACAGATCAGGAGTGACAGACACAGAGAGGAAGTACATGGTTTTAGAATCTATTACACACCCAAGGAACCTGGCAGTGCAGCCCAAACACACCATGGGCATCCCATTACCTCAACCACATTCCAAACCATACAATTTTTATAAAGCAATTCATAAAGTAGAAGATACCAAGGTGGCTTAAAATCAACAACAAATCCAGGTAGGATTCAAACCAATTTAAGACACTGCCAGAGAGGCCCACCTACTGACTAGGGTGATTTCTAAGAATTATTGTGATAAATGGTATCCAAAGCGGCACTCGGATCTAAGAGGATGAAAACAGATAAATGGCCTCTGTCCGCATTTACCCATAAGTCATTTACTACTTTTAACGAGTGCAGTTTCTGTACTGTGATTTGTTCTAAAACCCGACTGAAATTTATCAAGAAGAGCATGTTTGTTTGAGGTGGTCATTTAGCTGCATAATGACTGCCTTCTCTAGAATTTTACTTGAGAGGCAGGTTAGAAATAGGTCTAAAATTTTCAAAAGCAGAGGTAGATTTTTTTTTTTCTGGAGTAGGGGTTTAACTACTGCAGTCTTAAGACAGTAAACTCATCATTAGATATGGGGGTCTTCCCAGACTATGTCAAGAATACTATCCATTAGCACGCCCGATACTTTGAAAAGACTTGTTGGTAGTGGGTCAAGGATGCGGGTGGAGGGTCTCGGTTGAGAAATTTATTTTATGTAAATCTATCCTGGTGAAAATTTAATTTGTTTATAACTGAGTACTGGGGCTTAGTTGGATCCGCAGTGTTGGAGATACACTATTTCTAATTTTTTGATTGAAAAATACAGCAATAGCCACAAGTTTCACTGGAAGTATTTTGGAGGCATTCCTTTTGCATTACCTGGGTTTAGCAGACTACCAATCGCAGAGAATAAGATTCTGGGATTATTAGCATTATTTATAATCTTGGAGAAATAGCAGCGTCTCTCAAGACACTGTGCTTTTGTATTGTTTTAACCTTCAATATTTCATAGTGAATAGTTTTCTTTTACGCTCAGCTCTACGGCATGGTCTTTAAATTTTCACTGTTTGGGTCTTCCATGGTATAACAATACTAGATTTTTTTTTAACTCTTCAGGTGCAACTATGTCAGCAGCAGCTCTCACCTTAGTATTAAATTTTTCCACCTTACTATTTACGTTATTCTCGCTATTATAGTTAGCACTATAAACGGACTGGTTGCTTAGAATATTTGTAAATTTTACAGCTGCTGATGAATAGAAGCGTTTTTTAACAATATGCTTCTCATGAATGTTTTCTATCAATATTTCTATATTAAATAGTAAAAGAAAATGGTCTGATAGATACATATGAATGATCTGCTTTACATCAACTTTTAGTACTATGGTAATTACCAAGTCTAACATATGACCTGCTTTATGTGTAGGTTGATTAATGAGCTATCTCGAATCAAGAGTCCAGGAGGTTCATAAATTTTTACTTTTTGGTCACACTGATTATCGATATGAAAGTTAGCCGCTGACTATTAGGAGTGTGTCATAGTTCGTAATTATAATTGACACAAAGTCTGAATTCCTCAGACGCGTTAAATTTAGGAGGTCTCTACACGGATAATACTACAAAGTGAGAATCTCCATGAATAATGATGCCAAGATACTCAAAGTACTTGAATTTACCAAAACTGCATCTTTACACTTTAACCAGCTCGAGTAAATGTTTGCTAAACCGCCGCCTCTTTCCTTGGCAATCTGCACGAGTAAAACTAATTCGGAGGTGCAGATTCGATTTAAAGCAGCCATACCATCTGAGCTAAGCCACGTTTCACTTAGTGCAATAAAATCAATTTTTCTATCACTAATAAGATCATTGATGAAAAACATCTTGTTGGTTAATGCTTGAACATTTAATAGAGCCACATTTAATGTTTAAGAGGAGCAGAGCTGAATTCTGTGCATTATGGGTATTTGGAATAGAAATTATTTTTATTAGCGCAACTCTGTATTTAATCTATAATCTGTTTTTATAGATCCTCTAAAGGTGTAATTGTAATTAAATTATTAGTGTTTATGCTGTACTGCCTAGATTTTTTTACATGCATTGAGATTAGTTATTAGAGTAGTAATGTAGTGCACTTTTGCGGAATACTTAAAGAATTATCGTGTTCTAGCAAAGCATTAACATTACAGAAGGGGTTAGGAGTAGAAATAGCGAGTCAAGAGAGACTAATTACCTTTAGCGATGTTTTCGGAGAGGACCCGGGCTCCGAATCTATTTGGATACAGACCATCCCGCTTGAAGAAACGCAGCCTCTCCCAGAAGAGGTCCCAGTTGTCAATGAACCCCATGTTTTGATTCTCGCAGAAGCCTTTCAGCCAGTTGTTTAATCACAGCAGACTGTAGTATTCGTTTGATCTTCTAACAAGAGGTAGTGGACCAGAGATGAAGATCCTTGCCGACGGGGTCCTCTCCTTCGTGGCTTTGATTAGTGCTGCGAAGTCAGCCTTTAGAATCTCTGACTGTCGGTGCCTCATGTCGTTTATCCCAGCGTGTAATACAATAGATCCCACTGCCTTGTTCTTGTGCTTCTTGTAGACTGTCGGCACACGTCTCATAACATCTCAGACACGAGCACCAGGAAAACAAACTATTTCTGATTAGGGCGTGCAATGTTGAGATTTTTTACAATTGAATCACCCATCATGATTACATCACCCAGGGTTGAAGGCAAACTGGGGGTGCGGAGAGGGTCGAACCGGTTCTGGGTCGAGATGCTCGCCTGTGCAGATGGAAGGCGTTCTAGCCTTGAACCCTCACCTGCATAGCTGAAACACGCAGAGGTCTTCATCGGTGGCATTGTCACTCCGATGACGATCCGCAGGGGTGAAGCTCACTTTTCCTTTTAGGTGAGCAATACCACATGGAGTCAGTTACTGAAACCCGGTGTGTTACGTTGATTTCAGATGGTGGGGATGCTTTTTCCAGCAGCCGAGCCTTCAAATCCCTTAGGTTGGAGTTTTTCTACGGCAACACGATTCATCTCACTGTCGGCCATTGTCTGCTTCTGCTTCCACTTCCGCTTCGTGCCCTAGGAAACAATGAGAGAAAGAAGTTAGAGACAGTAACTTTATTGAATGATTCAAAGGCACACAGTTTGCATCCTTTACCTAATTTTAATCATTCTGATATAAAATTCATAAAGGAGAGGATACCAAGGTGCTTTAAAACAAGTTTATTGAAACACAAGTCCAAGCATAGCAATTAGGACACAGTCTTCGCTTTCAGAGTTAGTGTGTGCTATACTTAAAAGTATGAATAAAGCAGGAGAAACTGCAGGGAAATATTCACACAAGCTTATTTGTATATGTATATAGTTTAGTAACCCATTTGAAAAGAAACACAGAAGAATTGTATAGAAGTATGAACACAAATTGCAAAACCAGGTCCAACCCCAGCAGTGAGCCTGTAGTACCCTAAATAAAGTGAAGCCATCACATGCTCTAAATTTCACTAAATTATGCAAGCCTATTTTCTCTTTTTGGAATAGAGCCAACCACAAAAAGCTGGTCTTGACAGGCTGAATCAGTTTGTGCGTAAGCATCAATGGGTATCTCTCCCTGCTCAAACTCCGCTATAACATCATCCACATTTCTCTTGACAGATTTAAGAAAACAAGGGAGATTATACATTTTTAGCACAGTATGCACACAGGACACAAGTCTATCCTTTCTGGCCCTCTGGAGCATAAACAAGCTGTCTATAAGCAAAAACTGGCTTAATGAACCAAATACTACAAATGTGTCCATCTGGTATACGCTTGTTCTCTTGGCATTCAGTACATTTTTCCCCTAAATGTTCAACAGAACTAAACATATAAGCCCAGACTATTGAGTGACCAATTATAGTCCTAATTTTTTTAACTGAGAGGATATAAAGAGAGGTAGTATTACGTGTCATACTGTGTAGAGACCTGGTTTTCCTTGTTCTAGCTGCCGTGTCTGGGTTCCTCTGACAACAAACAAAACAAAATACAACAGTTAACCAATTGAAAATATAACACACAGGTCTTGTTTAGAATGGATAATGCATCTTTAAATATCTGTAAATTGATGTTGGTTATAAAAAATTAACTGAAACGGTGGTTAGAGAAGTTCAAAAGCAGCTGTCCGAATCTTGGGATTTGTGCAGTGCATCTTCAGTATAAACCAAAGTGTTTACTTTGGCAACTAACTGCCTCAGTTTAGAATCTGAATTTTGGTCTGTTTAACATGTCTTAACCCACACAAGGGTTCAACCATATAAAACACCATGTGCATTAATCTTTTAAAACTGATCTGTTGACAGATGGTGGAAACACAAGGAGATAGTTAGTTAGTTAGTTAGTTAGTTAGTTATATCCCCACATGAAAAATACATATTCTTAAGGTGCAACATAAAAAAAGTAGTACAACATAAAAACTGTTGACAACAGTTCAGAAGCCAATAGGATTGCTTTCTCAACAGAATCCTCATCACTGTTGAAGCAGATATAAGCCACACATCGTAAAAGGCAGTAATGTATCACATTTCATTACAGGAATGGTAGTCCCTATTGATCTATACAGTACAGTAATCCCTCCTCCATCGCGGGTGTTGCGTTCCAGAGCCACCCACGAAATAAGAGAATCCGTGAAGTAGAAACCATATGTTTATATGGTTTTTATATATTTTAAGTTCTTATAAACTCTCCCACATGGCTTATAAATATTCCCCGTACAGTTATACAGCATAAACCCTTTATATTCTTAGTTATTAGGTAAAATTCATTGAAATTATGTATGTAAAACAGTTTATACTACTTACAAACATACGTATCGTATATCATTGAGTTTTATTTAATACGTAATAGTTTTAAACATATTGTAATTGAGTAGGTAATATAAAAATACGTGAAATCTATAACATGTAAATGCTGTACTGTACATAAAACCAAAATGTTGTTTTAAAGATACTGTACAGCGTCTCCGATATCACATTTGTTACAGCCATTACAATCGACAGTCCACCAGCAATAAATACCTACAATGCACATCCACTTACACTTAGTTTCGCCTCCTGGTTAAAGGACACTGCGGCTGTAGATCGTATTTTCTTTTCCTCCTTCTTAATATAATGAACCGCGGACTCGTTGATGCCGTAGTGGCGTCCTACAGCGGTGTAGCTTTTCCCTTCCTTCATGTCCAACAATTTTACCTTTTCAGCAATTGTTAGCATCTTCCGTTGGCGCTTCGGCACGGCCCCAGAAGCAGTAGCAGGAGAAGATCGCTTTGTAGACATAACGAAGAGCTTGACTACAGTACGCACAAAGAAACGTTGATGCTGAATGAGTGAGATGAGATGCTGGCTTTAAGCGAAATCGAATTCTGCGCTCCATGTCGCTGAGCCAGTCAACACCCAGGAGCTTAACTGCGTGCTCTGATTGGGTAGCTTCTCAGCCATCCGCCAATAGCGTCCCTTGTTTGAATTCAAATGCGTCCCTTGTTTGAATTCAAATGGGCAAATCAACTGAGGAAGCACACGTACTGTAGACCGCAGACATCCGCGAAGCAGTGAAAAAGCCACGATATATATTCACATATGCTTACATTTAAAATCCGCGATGGAGTGAAGCCGCAAAAGATGAAGCACGATATAGCGAGGGATCACTGTACATCTAGTCACACGTGAAATCGCAGTTAGTTTTTACATCAGCTGTTTTGTTAGAAAAAAGGAAACCTTCCATTAAGCAGGCATTCTTTCAGCAAGACTTTCAATCTCAAGTGAATTCTTTAACATGTTTTAAACCATCTTTCTATCAATAAGACCTTTCAAAGCTGCTGAAAGTATTTCTTTTGCATAATATTTGGGCTCCCCACATGTAATGTCTAGTTAAAATAAAATAAATTCTGTTAAGTCATACAAAATAGGTGCTCATTTTATGTCCAGGCTCCTCTTGTCAAAGGTCATGCCACCTTCAGCAGGTGTTTGTCTTTTTCACGGACTAGTGAGTTTTTTTGGCATCTCCTTTAAAGAAACTGTAATATGGTGTGAAAGTCAAGAAAACCAATATTGGTGTGAAAGCCAGGAACGTTTTTAGACAGGCATACATTCAAATTACCTGTTTAGATTTCTCTTGTTCAGGTTCATATTCTACCGAGTGGTCATCTTTTATAATGAAGACACCGATCTCTAGCGGTATGTTTTGTTGTTGCAGAATCCATGTTTTGCTTCTTTCTAGTAAAAGAAGAGAGAGTGGTGTGTCACCGTGGTGAAGGAAGAATGCTCCACTAAGAAAAAGGCAGAGACACTGACGAGATAAAGGGGGCCAATAAGCACATATGCAGCACTGTGGCTTTAACTTTTCAGCCAGTCTCTGAAGTAAATGATAGACCGATTCCGATGATGAGTATATTTTGTGAAAGCTTTTTCTATATCCTGGCTTTCTGTCTGATTCCATCAGATCATCTATAATGACCAAATTTATTTTCTCAGGAGGGAGAAGTTGATTGTCGCATAAAGACTTTGGGAGCCCCTCAAATTTTAACTGCTGAAATTTAGCCGATAGCTCGTCGTACATTTTCTGCCATCAACTATAAAACCAAATTTGTATTTTGTAAAGGATGAGACGCAACATGATTCAAATGTTCCAGTAATTTTTTTACATAATAGGATTTACCGGAGCAGGATCGCTCAGATAATTTTAGAGAAGGGGTGTTGAAGGCGAACATCAATCTTTTAGTATCCATACAAATGTGTAGTGTAGTCTTTTAGGAGAATCCTCTTGTTATACATCACTCTGAATTTCTTTTGAGTGGTTGTTTTTTTAAAGTAAAGCATTTATTTCTATGGATCTGATTACCGTGAACCAGTAACTCTTAAAGGAGGAGCTTCATGAGATGGCAAAAAATTCTGCACTAGTTTGATTAGTGACTAGAAGTTTACAATTTTACCGGTTTTGTGTTTAATGGTAATGCCTTTTACCTTCATACATGTTTTGCTTTGAGCTGTTCTATACCCGTATGTCTTTGGACCACCTGAGGCAAGTACTGTAATATAATCACCAGGATTTTACCCACTGGTGAGCTCTCCTAAATAGTCACAGAGAGGAGGATTGTACTGGCCAGACGGAGAAGTAAAAATACTGCTGAGTTAAAGTTCAGAAGGAATTAAGCAGATTTTGGCAGCATGCAGTTTTGCCTGTACATGGTCATGAGGCAAGGGTCACACATTGAAACGGGTCTGTATTGCCAATTTTGATGACTTTGTGTCTAAATTTCGACTTTTTTATAATAAAAAGCCATCCCCTCTTTAAAATAAACACCATATTTGCTCTCATACCAGGTAAAAAGTTTATTCTTTTTCATTCGTCATCATGCTGTATATGCGATAGCATTCAGGCTCAGGATAGGGCCCGATTATAATCCTGTTTTTCAGATTCAGGCACCAATATCAATCAGAATTGACAGGTGTAAGTCCTGCCCCCTTGCATTTCCTGTACCTGCCTGATGCAGACTAGTTAACGGAAGTTCCACCCTCTGGTCTATACCTGTTGGGTGGTTTGACAGGCATCAGGCATTTTGGCAGTCGTCCGAATGGAATTGTGGACATTGCCTGTATGTAGAGAGAGCATGAGCGACAGACCGAGAGAGAGGATGTACAAGAATGTTTTAGAGAGAATCTATTACTCACCCAAGGAACTTGGCAATGCTGCCCAAACACACCATAAGCATCCATTACCTCACCCACCTTCCAAACCATACCATTTATAAAGCAATTCATAAAGTAGAAGATACCAAGGTGGCTTAAAAACTAATTTTACTGAATGATTCAAGGACAGTTTGCATCCTTTACCTCATGATCTTACCCAACCCTTCTGTTATAAAATGATTCATAAAGGAAAGATAAGATACCAAGGTGCCTTAAAACAAGTTTATTGAAACAAAATTCCAAACATAGCAATTAAGACAGTCTTCGCTTTCAGAGTTAGTGTGTGCTGTACATTAAAATTTATAAAGTATGAATAAAGAAACTGTAGGAAAATATTCACACAAGCTTATTTGTATACACATCAGTAACGTATACAATTGTTTTTTCTTTTCAAATGCAAGTATAGGAACACAAACAAATTGCAAACCAGGTCCAATCCCAGCAGTGAGCCTTTAATACCTTAAATAGTGTTTAAGCCAGCACATGCTTTTATATATTTGTATTTCACTAAATTATGCAAGCCTATTTTCTGTTTGAAACAGAGCTGACCACAAAAAGCTGGTCTTCATAGGCTGAATCAGTTGTGTGTAAGCATCAATGGGTATCTCTCCCTGCTCAAACTCCTGTAAGAAAGGCGCTATATTGCGCCCGACCCAACACAGACTGGACATGGAAGCACACGTAAAAGAAACAAACTCTTTTTCTTCACCTGTGGGGCACACCACAGTTCCAAGAAACACAAAGCACTTTTCCTTTTCACCACCACTCCTCCCAGGCAACCTTGTCCTCCTCCACCCATCTCTGGCCGCTGAGTGGTGGTCGCTGGCTCCTTTTATTGGGTACCCGGAAGTGCTCCAGGTGTGTGTTTGCCGACATCTGGCTGCACTTCCGGGTGTGGTGAAACCTGTGCCCAAAAGGGGCCAGCAGCTCTTTGTGAGACAGGGGACATATTTTTGCAGTGTTGCAGGCCGCTTCCATGACATCGGTCTTGTTATTAAATGTAGGAACCGTGTGTTGTATAAAACAAAATTGGGACTGACAGTAATGGTGGTAGTCATCACACTTGATGATCTCTTAATGGATTGGCCTGCAATCGGGGTAGAAACGGACATTGTAATGTCTTTCACAGCAATAGCTAAGGTTTGATTGGTAGCCTGGGTAACCATAGTCGCACAAGTATTTTTACACCCAGAAAACCCTTTAAATTCAAAATACCGTAATAATGGTTATCATTCCACAACATAATAATTTAGGATTTTTACTGCTGGAGCTTTCAAATTTAAAAAAAATTCATTTCTGGGGCTTCTGTACCAGATGACAATTTTAATATCTAGTAAGTTTTCAAATTTATGAACCTCAGCAAAGGATAGTTTTCATGCTCAAATAATCCAGCCTTGCTCTGAATGTTATGTGCTTCACGCATGCATAACTGGATTGTCTGTACTGGCCTTCCATTAGGGAAAGCAGACAAAAGGCAAAACTGAGCTGATTCCTGCAATTATAAGAAATAACTAAATGCCTCATTTTCTTTCAGATTATTCTGATTGAGTAGAATGGAGAACTTGTGAGCACTGTACGGTCACCTAGTGGTGGAGTTAACTATGTCTTACAAGCATCAAGAGACTCATATACTAATACACTTGTGTGACTCTGAAGAATATTCTCTATCTTGTAAAGAAACTCTTCTACATTGAGATCCGCTCCAGTCATCTGTATAAAAACACTGATAGAATTTCATGCAGATTCCTTGACTAACTGAACAACATCATTTGAATTTAAAGTGGCAAAAAAACTAACAGTATTAATGACACTGCAAGAAACTCTGCATAAACACTTCCTTAAGACTCTAGTTCAGAGGCATCAGTGAAATTTAAGGGGTGTTCTATTTCTGTATTAAGTGTTCGCCTGTCTATTTCATGAAAAATGTTCTGATTGTCAGCACTAGACAGTTGAGGGACCTGCCACAACAGAACAACAACAACAACAGCATTTATTTATATAGCACATTTTCATACAAAAAGTAGCTCAAAGTGCTTTACATAATGAAGAGAAGAAAAATAAGACAAAAGAAATTAAAATAAGACAACATTAATTAACATAGAAAGGAGTAAGGTCCGATGGCCAGGGTGGACAGAAAAAACAAAAAAAAACTCCAGAAAGCTGGAGAAAAAAATAAAATCTGTAGGGGTTCCAGGCCACGAGACCGCCCAGTCCCTTTAGGGCATTCTACCTAACATAAATGAAATAGTCCTCTTTGTAGTTCGGGTTTTTCACGGAGTCACTTGATGCTGATGGTCATACAGACTTCTGGCTTTTAATCCATCCATCATTGTTGGAACATCATGGTGCTTTGGGTAGATGGTGGTGGCACACGCCACCACCAACAGGACACCGGAAAAGGAAACAGAAGAGAGAGTAGGGGTTAGTACAGATTTTGAATGAATAGTTATTATAATAGATATACAGAGTATCAGGATTAAATTACAGTGAAGTTATGAGAAGGCCATGTTAAAATGTGTTTTCAGTAGTTTTTTTAAAGTGCTCCACTGTATTAGCCTGGCGAATTCCTACTGGCAGGCTATTCCAGATTTTAGGTGCATAACAGCAGAAGGCCGCCTCACCACTTCTAAGTTTTGCTCTTGGAATTCTAAGGAGACACTCAGTTGAGGATCTGAGGTTACGATTTGGAATATAAGGTGTAAGACATTCCGATATATAAGCCGGGGCGAGATTATTTAAAGCTTTATAAACCATAAGCAGAATTTTAAAGTCAATTCTGAATGACACAGGTAACCAGTGTAGTGACATCAAAACTGGAGAAATGTGTTCGGATTTTCTTTTCCTGGTAAGGATTCTAGCAGCTGCATTCTGCACTAATTGCAAACGATTGATGTCTTTTTTTGGTAGTCCTGAGAGGAGTGCGTTACAGTAATCTAGCCGACTGAAAACAAACGCATGAACTAATTTCTCTGCATCTTTCGATGATATAAGAGGTCTAACTTTTGCTATGTTTCTTAGGTGGAAAAAATGCTGTCCTAGTGATCTGATTAATATGCGATTTAAAATTCAGATTACAATCAACGGTTACCCCTAAGCTTTTTACCTCCGATTTGACTTTTAATCCTAATGCATCCAGTTTATTTCTAATAGCCTCATTGTATCCATTATTGCCAATCACTAAGATTTTGGTTTTTTCTTTAATTTGAGAAAGTTACTATTCATCCGTTCTGAGATACAAGTTAGACATTGTGTTAGCGAATCAAGAGATTTGGGGTCATCAGGTGCTATTGATAAATACAGCTGTGTGTCATCAGCATAGCTGTGGTAGCTCACGTTGTGCCCTGAGATAATCTGACCTAATGGAAGCATGTAGATTGAGAAGAGCAGTGGACCCAGGATAGAGCCTTGTGGAACACCATATAGAATATCATGTGTCTTTGAGTTATAATTACCACAACTAACAAAGAATTTTCTCCCTGCCAGGTAGGATTCAAACCAATTTAAGACACTGCCAGAGAGGCCCACCCATTGACTAAGGCGATTCTTAAGAATATTATGATCAATGGTGTCAAATGTGGCACTCAGATCTAAGAGGATGAGAACAGATAAATGGCCTCTGTCTGCATTTACCCGCAAGTCATTTACTACTTTAACGAGTGCAGTTTCTGTGCTGTGATTTGTACTAAAACCTGACTGAAATTTATCAAGAATAGCATGTTTATTGAGGTGCTCATTTAACTGTATAATGACTGCCTTCTCTAGAATTTTACTTAAGAAAGGCAGGTTAGAGATGGGTCTATAATTTTCAAGAGCAGAGGGATCGAGATTATTTTTCATAAGTAGGGGTTTAACTACCGCAGTCTTAAGACAGTCTGGGAAGACCCCCGTATCTAATGACGAATTTACTATGTCAAGAACATTATCACTAAGCACACCCGATACTTCTTTGAAAAAATTTGTTGGTATTGGGTCAAGGACACAAGTGGAGGGATTCATTTGAGAAATTATTTTATGTAAATCAGGTAAATGTATCCTAGTGAAAGACTTTAATTTGTTTATTATGGGGTACTGGGGTTTAGGAGGATCCTTAGTGTTGGGGAGATATACTATGTTATTTCTAATAATTTTTTGATTGAAAAATACAGCGATAGCCTCACAGGTTTTACTGGATGTACTTAGGAGGCATTCCTTTGAGTTACCTGGGTTTAACAGACGATCAATTGTCGAAAATAAGACTCTGGGATTACTAGCATTGTTATTTATAATCTTAGAGAAATAGCAGCGCCTCTCAAGACGGACTGTGTTATTGTATTCTGTTATTTTAACTTTTAATATTTCATAGTCAATAGTTAGTTTAGTTTTCCTCCATTTACGCTCAGCTCTACGGCATGTTCTCTGTAAATGCTAGAAGATTTTTTAACTGTCTTTTCAGGTGCAACTAAGTCAACAGCAGCCCTCACTTTAGTATTAAAGCTTTCCACCTTACTATTTACATTCTCCTCGCTATTATAGTTGGCACTATAAACGGACTGATTGGTTAGAATGTTTGAAAGTTTTAAAGCTGCTGATGAGTCAAAGAACCGTTTTTTAACAATATGCTTCTCATGAGTGTTTTCTATCATTATTTCTATATTAAAGAGTAGAAGAAAATGGTCTGATAGACCAATATCAATGACCTGCTTTATATCAACTTTTAGTCCTTTAGTAGTTATTAAGTCTAACGTATGACCTGCTTTATGTGTAGGCTGATTAACGAGCTGTCTCAAATCAAGAGAGTCCAGGAGGTTCATAAATTCTTTAATTTTCATATAGATAATCAATGTGACCAGAAAGTAAAAGTCGCCGACTATTAAGAGTGTGTCATAGTTCGTAATTAAGATTGACATCAAGTCAGAGAATTCCTCAAAGAAAGACGCGTTGAATTTTGGAGGTCTATACACAGATAATACTAGAACGTGAATCTCCCTGAATAATAATGGCGAGATACTCACTCAAAAGACTTGAATTTACCAAAACTGATATTTTTACATTTTAACCTGCTTGAGTAAATGTTTGCTAGCCCTCCACCTCTCTTTCCTTGGCGATCAGCACGAGTAAAACTGTAATCCGGAGGCGCAGATTCGATTAAAACAGCTGCGCCATCTGAGCTAAGCCACGTTTCACTTAGTGCAATAAAATCTATTTTTTTATCACTAATAAGATCGTTGATAAAAAACGTCTTGTTAGTTAAAGCTCTAACATTTAATAGTGCCATATTCAATGTTTCGGAGGAGCAGAGATGAATACTATGTGCGTTATTGATATATGGAACAGGAATTAAGTTATTTTTATTAGCGCCGCTCTGCGTGTATTTTTTGTTTAATCTATGATATGTTTTTATAGTTTTAATACATTGTTCATCTAAAATAGTAACTTTAATTAAATTATTGGTGTTTATGCCGTATTGCCTAGATTTTCTATGTGCATTAAGATTGGTTATTACAGTATTTATGTTGTGCACTTTTATGGAAGATTTTATTAAACAATTATCATGACCAAGCACAGGAGTGACATTTCGGAAGGGGTTAAAAGCAGAGATAGTCAAGATAAACGAATTACCTTGGAAATGTTTTCGGAGAGGACCCAGGCGCCGAAGCTATTCGGATGCAGGCCATCTCGCTTGAAAAAACGCGGTCTTTCCCAAAAGAGGTCCCAGTTGTTGATGAAACCGATGTCTTGATTCTTGCAGAAGCCCTGCAGCCAGTTGTTTAAACCAAGCAGACTGTAGTACTCGTTTGATCGTCTGACGAGAGGGAGTGGACCTGAGATGAAGATCTTTGCCGATGGGGTCCTCTCCTTTTGTGTCTTTAATTAATGCAGTGAAGTCTGCCTTGAGGATCTCGGACTGTCGGTGCCTTATGTCGTTTACGCCAGCATGTAAAACAATTGCTCCAACTGCCCTGTTCTTGTAGATCGCCGGCGCACGTCTCGTCACATCTCGGACACGAGCACCGGGAAAACAAGAAACAAAAGATTTTCTATTAGGGCAAGTGATATTGAGGTTCCTAACAATAGAATCACCTACCACTATTACATCACTAGGAGCTGAAGGCGAACTGGGGACGCTTAGAGGGTCAAACCGGTTCTGCGTTACGATGCTTGCCTGTGCCGATGGAGGTGTTCTGGCCTTGAACCCCCGCCTGCATTGCTGAAATACACCGAGGTCATCATCGGTGTTGCTCCTACGAGGCACGGGGGTGAAGGTGACTTGAGCGGCACAACGCGGGGTTGATGTTACGCTGATAACAGATGGCGAGGACGGTTTATCCAACAGCCGAGCCTTCAGATTTCTGAGGTATCTTCGTCTGGACAGAAGTTTCTGAATCTGTTCATAGAGTGCCTGGAGTTCCTCGACTACAATTTCAACGCGATTCACCTCACTATCAGCCATTGTCCGCTTCTGTTTCTGCTTCCGCTTCGTGCCCTAGGAAGAATGAGAGAGAGAGAGAGGTTAGCCTAAGAAAGTAAAGAATCCAGACTGTTCTTAAGGCATTCATCCAACACTACTTTATTTTAGCAGCTGGATTCTATGATTTGTGGAGACCAGTGATTAAGAAAAATCACTGAACTGCTGAAAAAAATTAAGAACCGCTGGACGTAACTGATATGACTGTGAAGGTTGAAGGGATAGCTACAACTAGAGATGAAACGGAAACATATATCCTGAGGATGCAGTGACTGAAACAGAGGAGGGGGTGGAAGTAGAGGGTACAAATGATATGGCTGAAACTGAGGTAACCATACTCGGAGAGGCGACAGCATTCTGAGGGGATGGAACAAAAGGCTGAGGATTGGCAGAACCCATTGTTTGTTTGTTCAGCCATGACCCATTTGAACATTCACATTTTCCATCAAAGACCGCTGAACCCTTCCTAGCAAATTGTTTAATGTTAACATTTCTTCTGGGTTGGCTTCTGTATGCAGGGTTTCTAAAAGGCAGTCAAGCTGGTCAAAGTCAATGGGAGTGGTAACTGGTGAAGAAACTCTCATAGTAGCTATCATATTTATTTGGATCATATTTTGATTTTGTCAGTTAGTATATTCCAATTCATTACAATATTGGGGAGAAGTAGGCATTTTTGGGGGTCGAATACAGTAAATTCATTCACCATATCCTTAAATATTGGGTGTGGTTCTCAATGTCAGATTATTGAAGTTCTCTCTTGATTTGCCTTTTCCTGCTTTTACCTTCTGTAACATTACCTTTGCAACTGATATTGCTTGCCATTATTTCGGGAACAAGTTTTCTAAAATAACGTACAATAAAAACTTTTTCACATAAATCTGGAGAAAGGGGTAAAAGGTCCGGTAAAGTGCATTAAAAATCCTGCAGAACTCTCTCAATTTCAGCCTTCATATCAGCAGCCTTAGCTCTGGTGTCAAATCTGATTTGCTTACTGTTTGGGTAAGAAAACCAGGTGATGATGCAAACTGCGGTGAATCCTAAGGTGTTTGTGCCAGTAATCCTGGCAACGGCAGCTCTGAAAAAACAGAGTTTTCTTTTAAAACATTCACCGCACACTCGAACAGTTAGCTCAGCTTACCGGGCTGCGTGAAAGATGTTCAGTAAGAGGCTGTCCAAGTGTCTTTGTGCCAATTCCAGAGGTTGACTGGAACCTTTGGAAGAATGACCACTCTTCAAAAGCGTTGAGATTTCTGTTAAGGCATTGTGGGTTGAATATATAATTTTTATTTTTCATACCACAGATCTCTCAGGTGAAAGTAGTACTTACAGGGCTCTGGGGATGCTTTATCCGAGACAGGATTTTTTGTCTCAAAGAGACAATCTGTGGTAGAGATTAGTTCCTCTAACTGCATGCTAGTTAGATGTAAAGAAAACAGTTTGGCCTCTGATTCCTCTACAATTAAAATAAAGTAATAAGCTTGTAAATACTTAGAAATTTCCATTAAAAAAAAGTAACTCTGAATATACTAATAAAGAATTATCAATTTAAAAGTAATAAAATTGACTCACTTCTCGAGCAACCAAGGAGCCAGAAACTGCAACCTTCTGAAATAAGAAAAAATACTTCATTTATAATCTCTGAACATTACAACTAGGTACAGTTTTTCATTTAAGTCGGGTGAAAGTGGTCTTGGAGAATGCTTGTAGTTGGATGAATCGCAGGAACTATCTAATTTGAAAATGGATTTATAAAAGACAATCATTTTAACAGTTTGAAGTGGCACAATTGTTAACACCACGTATTTCAGTATTCTACACTTGCCAACAACCACAAGTGTTTTTTCCTTTGTTTTCCATTGTAGAAGAAAAAAGCGAAATCGTCTACCTTTTGGAAAGATCACCATGGCGCTTGTATGTTGGAAAAAAATTAGCAGGTCTTTAGCCACTAAAGCAGTGCTTTTTATCCCGTCTATCCTGCTCTGCCCACTTTGGGAGGGCAGAGCGACATGCCCTGTACATTTGGGAGCAAGCTCATAGGTGATAAGTTGCTGATGTCCCACCTCCTCGGGGTGGAGGCACTTTGAAGCAGCAAAGAACCCTCATTCAAATGGTCCAGTCTCTAAGTGTAACGTCAAGGCAATAGGATAAAGACCCCCAGTTATGTTTTATTTCGACTCTTTGCTAGAAAGTTTAGCTTTGTTTGTTTTACCGTGAAGTACGAGCATCAGGTAATCGTACGCCCCCCCCCCCCCCCCAAACCAGCTGATCGTGGTGCTGAACAGAATACGTTTTTCTGTGTGAAACCATTTCTTAGATTGTTGCATGTATTTCAATAACTTTTCTTGTCATCTTTTAAAGTTGATTGCCTTTTGAATGTATCTCGCTTATTTATCAAAATAGTCTATATTCGTTAATGGAAATACAATACAATACAGTTTATTTTTGTATAGCCCAAAATCACACAGGAAGTGCCGCAATGGGCTTTAACAGGCCCTGCCTCTTGACAGCCCCCCAGCCTTGACTCTCTAAGAAGACAAGGAAAAACTCCCAAAAACACCGTGTAGGGAAAAAATGGAAGAAACCTTGGGAAAGGCAGTTCAAAGAGAGACCCCTTTCCAGGTAGGTTGGGCATGCAGTGGGTGTCAAAAGGGGGTCAATACAATACAATGCAGTTCACAGAACAGAATAATTCCTCAATATAGTAAGAAATAAAAAATATAAATTTTAGAAGTACAGAGCAGACTTTAACAGTAGATGATATATCCCATGATAAGATTTGGATTTGTGTAGAGTCCTGGAGACCTCATACTTCAAGCTGCCTCCCCCATTTGGCCATTCCACGGCTGAAACAGTGCTGGGCCAGCCAATCCGATGAAAGGACCCCTCTTTGCCACGATTCCTGCTATCCTCCATCTGGGATGACTTTTCCTTAGGCAGGCAAAACAATTTGGCAGGTGGGCCATGGCACCAAGTGCCACATTTGAGTACCGAGAAGAAAAACAGAATAAGTGAGGGTTAGTATACATTTACATTTACATCATTTAGCAGACACTCTTATCCAGAGCGACTTACAACAGTGCTTGGTAGTCTACAACTGTTCTTCAGTCTTTAAGGCTAGGATTAAATCTACTGTCATTAAACAAGTTACCGCTGACCAAGTTGTACACAAAACCATGCTAGAAGAAAATAATAGTAAGTTGTTAGTACAATTTTTTTTTTTTTTTTTTTTTTGAGAAAAGGGTAGAAAAAAAGTATGGGGACTTTAGTCCCCCAAGTGCTGTTTAAAGAAGTGTGTCTTCAGACGACATTTGAAGACAGTGAGGGCCTCTGCTGTTCGTACAGCAAGAGGAAGTTCGTTCCACCACTGAGGAGCCAACACTGCAAAGAGTCTTGATGCATGTCGTCCTCTTCTTTTAAGTAGGGGTGGTTCGAGACGAGCAGTGCTTGATCTGAGAGTTAGAAGTGACACGCTGCTTAACCAGTGCTGATATGTAAGGTGGTGCAGTTCCAGTTTTGGCCTTAAAGGTAAGTGTTAGGGTTTTGAACCTGATGCGGGCAGCCACAGGGAGCCAGTGCAGGTACCGCAGCAGAGGTGTAGTGTGTGAGAATTTGGGAACATTAAAAATGAGTCTTGCAGCTGCATTCTGGATCAATTGAAGTGGTCGTGTTGCCTTTAGTGAAAGTCCAGACATCAGAGAGTTGCAGTAGTCCAGCTTAGAGATGACCAAGGTCTGGATGAGAAGCTGAGTAGCCTCTGTAGTGAGAAAGGGGCGGATTCTCCTGATGTTGTAAAGACGACAATAATAATAAATTTTATTTATATTGCACTTTATATTTTAGCAATCCCAAAGTGCTACAGAGTAAAAATAGAATAATAAATAAATAAAAAAAACCAGAAGAATCTATAAAATACTTTAACAAAATGACTTTCTAAAAAGATGAGTTTTTAGGTTTCGCTTAAAGGCCTCAGTCGACTGTGGGGCTCTCAGGTAATCAGGGAGGGCATTCCACAGCCTCGGCGCCACAGATGAAAACGCCCTGTCACCCATGCTGCTGAGCTTAGTTCTGGGGACTTGAAGAGTGTTAGTGTGTACAGAGCGGAGGGAACGTAAGGAGTTATGAGGGGTAAGGAGTTCCTGTAGATAAAGAGGGGCATGTCCATAAATGCACTGATGGGTAAGAAAGGAGACCTTGTACTCTATTCTGAATGAAACAGGGAGCCAGTGAAGGGTTTTCAGGATTGGGGTGATGTGATCATGCTTTCGCACCCTCATCAGGATCCTGGCAGCGCTGTTCTGAATATACTGGAGTCTCTGGATACTCTTGCCAGGAATCCCAATGAGGAGCGCATTACAGTAATCCAGCCAGGGTGAGTAATGGGCGGAGTTTGGCGATGTTCTTGAGATGGTAAAAAGATGACTTTCAGAGATATTTGATGTGGGTGTCAAAAGTAAGTTGGGAGTCCATTCTAACACCCAAATTAGTAACAGATGTGGAAAGAGGAATATTTTGGCCAGAGAAAGTAATACTGGTGATGGTAGAAGAGCGAAGATGATGTGATGTACCAACTAAGATGGCTTCTGTTTTGGATCTGTTCAACTGAAGAAAATTGAGCCTCATCCATGCCTCTATCTCCTCCAGGCAGGTAGACAATGTAGATGTTGACAGAGGAGCAGTAGAGGAGGTGGGAGTAGTCCTGAGGTAAAGCGGAGTGTCATCGGCATAGCAATGGAACGATAAACCATGTCTGCCAATGACAGTTCCAAGGGGGAGCATGTAGATAGTAAAAAGGATAGGGCCCAGCACAGAGCCCTGTGGAACACCACAGGTGACGTTGTGGGTGTGGGACTTTGCGCTGCCAAGAGCGACATGCTCAGTTCTGCCAGTCAGGTATGATGTAAACCAATTGAGAACATTTCCTGAGAGTCCAATAGTGTATTGCAGGTGGTGAAGAAGGATGTTATGGTCTATTGTGTCAAAAGCAGCTGTCAGGTCAAGGAGGATAAGTAGTGAAGGTGAACCAGTATCTGCCGTCATCAGAAGATCATTGGTGACCCTGACCAGGGCTGTTTCGGTGCTATGGCCAGGGCGAAAACCAGACAAAACTTTTCAAACAGATTGTTCAGTTTGAGATGATCATGAAGTTGTGCTGCAACTATTTTTTTCCAGAACTTTGGAGAGAAATGGAAGATTGGAGATGGGCTTATAATTGGAGAGAACTTCAGGATCCAAGGTGGATTTTTTCAGTAGAGGTCTGATGACAGCAGTTTTTAGTGCAGAAGGAATATGGCCAGCCAGGAGGGACTGATTTATTATCCTGGTGATAAGTGGAGAGATGGCAGAAATGTTGGCCCTCAGCAAGGGTGAGGGGAAAGGGTCCAGGGAACTAGTAGACGGTTTCATTTTCCTGATGACATCCTCCACCTCTTCCCGTGTGGCAACAGAGAAAGAGCAAAGAGGATGGACGGTCTCAGACAATGAGTCAACAGTTGGGAAGGGCAAGATATTCTTAGTAGAGAGGTGTAAATGGATATTAACTTTTTGTTTTAAAAAGTTGATATACATGTTGCACCTCTCATCAGTGGTCTCAGAATGGGCAGGTAAAGGAGGTTTGAGAAGATGATTTATGGTTGAAAAAAGTTATTTAGGGTTCCTGGAGCCATTTCTGATGATGGTGGAATAAAACTTGGACCGTGCAACCTTCAGAGCTTCTGCATACGCTCTCATGTGTTCTCTGTAAGCCTGTTTATGGACAGTCAGCCCAGAGGCCTTGAGCCGCCGCTCAAGGACACGCCCAGCTGCCTTCATTTTTCGCAGCTCGCAGGTATACCAAGGTGCTGAGCACGAGAATGAGACGGACCTAGATGTTAAAGGGGCGTGGAAGTCCAGGAGACTGCTCAGGGACTGGTTGTAAAAATCCACGAGGTCAGCAACAGAGAGGGAGCTGATAAAGTCAGAGGAGAGAAATGTAAGGTCCAAGGTCAAGGCATCCACATTGATATTCTTCAGATTTCTGAAATAGATCGGTCGTTTTGTTTTGATACGGGAGGAGAAAAAGGGCAGTTCCAATGACACAACTTTGTGGTCTGAAATATCAAGATCAAATACCTGTAGATTCCTGATTGGGGCACAGTTTGAAATGACCAAGTCAAGAGTGTGACCCCTAGAATGTGTGGGAACATCAACATGTTGTTGTAGGTTGAGAATATATAAGATATCTGCAGGACCTGGAGAGGATGCTGATGTGTGGAGAAAAAGACAATTCTTCATCTAGAGTGACACCAAGACTTCTTGCTGTTTTTGAGGGGACGATAACAGAGTTGTCAAAAGAGATTGCAAGGTCAAGATTCGGAGATGAGTTGCCTTTGAAGTACAAGAGTTCAGTCTTGCTGGGATTCAACTTGAGGTGGTGGGATAATAATAATACATTTTATTTATATAGCGCCTTTCCCATGCTCAAGGCACTTACAGAATAAAGAACGGCAGAATATACAGTATATAGCATTGTACAAACCAGATAAATAAAGAAGATTAACACAGTAAATTCTGAAAAAAAAAAGACAACATAATTGATGGTCTAGCACACACACACACATACAGGTTACATTGGCATCTTAACAGAGAAGTAAACTGAGAGAAAGGTAATAAAGTCAAGTAGAGCTAAAAGCCTTCCTGAACAGATGAGTTTTGAGTTGTTTTTTAAAAGAATTCATGGAGTCAGCTGACCTGATTTAATTTTGGTAGGTCATTCCAGAGTCTGGGCGCTATACAGCTGAAGGCCCTGTCACCCATGGAGTGTAGATTAGTGAGGGGCACAACAAGATTACCAGAATCAGAGGACCTTAGTGGGCAGGCAGGCACATAGTGATGGAGAAGGTCACTGATGTAGTTTGGCGCGAGGTTATTTAAAGCTTTGTAGGTTATTAGTAGGATTTTATATTCGATTCTGTAGGACACAGGGAGCCAGTGAAGACGGAGCAGGATGGGTGTGATGTGCTCACTGCTGCTGGTTCGAGTAAGGACTCTTGCAGCTGAGTTTTGAATAAGCTGGAGCTGTGATAGAAGATTAGAAGGGGCACCTGCCAGTAGGGAATTACAATAATCGATGCGGGATGTGATAAAAGCATGGACAAGTTTCTCAGTATTAGAGAAGGAGAGGAAGGAGCGAACACGGGATATGTTATGGAGGTGAAAGTAAGAAAGTTTCTTAATGTGATTTATGTGGGCAGAATAAGTGAGGGAGGAATCAAAAATGACACCAAGATTTTTTTACAGCAGAGGCAGGTCTGATGAGATCACTGCCAAGATGGACTGGAAAGGAGCTCATTTTATTAAGTTGCATTTTAGTCCCAATTTGCAGGAGTTCAGTTTTATTACAATTTAATTTTAAAGAGTTCTGCTCTATCCAGGTTTTAATTTCACTAAGGCAGTTTGTGAGCTGAGAAAGCTCTGATGAAGTTCCACTTTTAACATTGAAGTAGAGCTGAGTATCATCTCCATAAAAATGATAACCCAATCCATAACTACGGATAATATGGCCAAGGGGAAGCATATAAATACAGAAAAGCAGAGGACCGAGCCCTGAGGGACTCCTTGTGTGACTGGCGCTGAGCTGGATCTGCTGTTGCCAAGACTAACAAACTCTTGCCTATCAGTCAGATAGGACTTGATCCACTGGAGGGCAGTGCCAGAGATACCCAGCATGTTCTCTATTCTGGACAGTAGAATGTCATGTCTGACCTGAGTGTCAAATGCTGCACTGAGGTCTAACAGAATTAATATGCTAGTTTGTCCAGAGTCTGCTGCCATAAGCAAATCATTGGTTACCCGTAGCAGAGCAGTTTCACAGCTGTGCCGCACCCTGAAACCAGACTGAAAGGGTTCCATCAAATTATTAGAGGTTAGGTAATTGGTGAGTTGGGAAGCTACAACACGCTCAAGAACTTTTGACAGGAAAGATAAGTGGGAAATAGGCCGGAATTTGTTAAGATTGTCAGCATCAAGGCCAGACTTTTTTAACATTGGGGTTACAGAAGCAATTTTAAAAGTGAGCGTCACAGAGCCAGTGTCAAGGGATGAGTTTATTATTGTTGTAACAGTCGGGATTATGGCATGAAGGCAGGATTTAAGTAGTGTGGTGGGGATGGGGTCCAGTACACAAGTAGTCGGCCTCATCTTATAAAGCAGGTTATTAACAAACGCAGATGTGACTGGTGAGAACTTAGAGAAGGAGCTGAATGGAGTGGGAAAACAGGGAGAGATATAAACAGATGTATTTATGTTAGTTGAATTATTTAGATCTTTAATTTTGTTACGGAAAAAGTAGAGGAATTCCTCACAGACTTCAGTAGAAGAGGTAGTTGGACCAGATGCGGGTTCAAGTATTTTATTAACTACAGAGAACAAAACCCTTGGGTTATCATGGCCACTTTCTATTATTCTGCCATAATTGGTGTTCTTGGCAGAAGTTAGTGCTTCTCTGTAAGCTCTTTGGTGGTCAGAGAAAGCCTGGATGTGCACGGTGAGGCCAGTCTTACGTGACATTCTCTCAAGGCGTCGGCCAGCTGCTTTCATAGATCGCAATTCTGAGTTATACCAAGGAGCTGAGTGTTTAAAGGAAACCTCCTTATGTTTTAAAGGTGCTGTTTTATCTAATGCTGAATGAAGGGCTGTGTTATAGTGGTGAACAAAACTATCTAGTGTTGATGGAATAGGTGCAGACAGTAAAAGATCAGAAATGGATCCAGAAAGGATAGAGGGACAGATATTTTTAAGGTTTCTGTAAGAAATTTGTCATTTACAGGTAAGAGGTGGGAGAGGTAATGAGACAGTGAAAAATACTGCTTTATGGTCAGAGTCCCAAATCAGTGCTGTAAATGTTGGCAACAGATAGTCCAGAAGTGCAGATCAGGTCCAATATATGACCGCCAGAATGGGTTGGAAAATCAACATGTTGTGTCAAGTCAAAACAGTCCAGTAAGGGCAGGAATTCATTTCTCAGTTTAGATGTGGGGGTGTCAATATGGATGTTGAAATCACCAAGAAGGATAATTCTCTGAGAGTAAGAGCTTAGGTGGGTCAAAAGTTCAATCAGATCGGATAAGAAGGATGCATTGTATTTTGGGGGACGATAAAGAACAATGAGTGAGACAGGACCTGATTCCGTTATTAGTTTAAGAGCCAGGCACTCAAAAGACAATGGGCAGTCAATTGGGATTCTTTTAATGTTTAAGTCTTCTCTGATAATTACTGCAAGCCCGCCACCTTGTCTTGAGCTGCGAGGCTCCGAGTGGAAAGTGAAACCAATTGGAGTCGCCTCTGTGAGACACGCAAATTCGTTTGGTTTTTGCCAAGTCTCCGTTAAACACAGAATATCAAGTTTGGTGTCAGTGATGAGTTCTGACAACACCAATGCTTTGCCATTAAGAGACCTCGAGTTAAACAGTGCAACATTACATAATGAGGCTTCTTTCTGCACCGAGCCGCAATCAGGGTTTATTTCCACATAATGCAAATTTGGCACACTGACACTTCTATTTCCAGGGCCATGAGAAGGACGGCGTATTCCTGAGCAAATACTGCCGGTGGTCTTTTCATTCGCAGCCCGGCGGTGGCGGCGACCTGACCCGCGATGTATATATTTCGGGCGCTGCAAATTACCGGCGTCCTTTAGGATGTTGCAGTCGGACCATTTGCTCTGGCCAAACTGTTTAATAAGAAGGAGTTTGTCATGAGAGTATTTTAGCATGATACTGGGCAATACTTATCTGAATAGCACTGGAGAAGCAGCACAGCACAGTGGAACCGGTAGGACAGGCGGGTGTGGTAGCGTAGGTGAGCAGCCATAGCAATCAGCAGAAAGCATAGCAGGAGGAGGTAGCAGGAGTTGGAGGTTCCAATACATAGCCACAAACAGTAATGCTTGGTAATTTCAGGCGTGATCGCCCCGGAGCCAAAAGCCAGGTTAATATGAACATCAGATCAGTTCCCAGTCGTAGAGTACTGTAAGATGAAACGGGAGCAGATCAGCAAAGCGAATTTAATATAATCACGGAGACAGATCATCCCGAGGTCCTAGATTGCCAGGCACAAAGAAATGCTTGAAGGTTCTCGTCCCGTGATCCACAGACTCAGCTGTTCCCAGTCAAAGTAGAGTCCATAAAATCTGTAAATATAAGCCAAATCCATACAATTCGAGTCAGCTGTATCCACGAACTATATGTACAATAAAAGAAATAAAACAAACGTAAGAGTGTAGAATTAGGCGAATTTTGCAAAAAGTGTTTACAGGGAGGAGCGGCAACAACATGCGTGCGCCAGCGTCCCCTCACCTGCTACAAGTCATCCAAGAGGAGATATCAGCAAGGCAGTTTGAGATGCGGGTTGAGACCTGCTCGTCATCGGGTGGAAAGGAGAGAATGAGTTGAGTGTCATCTGCATAGCAGTGGTAAGAGAATCCATGTCCAGCTATTACCTTCCCAAGAGAACCTGTGTATAAGGAGAAGAGAAGGGGTCCTAGGACAGAGCCCTGAGGAACACCAGTGGTCAGTCTTCATGGAGCTGACTGGGAGCCTTGCCAGGCAACCTGGAATGTCCGGTCAGCAAGGTAAGAAGCAAACCATTGCCAGACAGTGCATGAGATCCCAAGACTAGAGAGAGTTTCCAGAAGTATCTGATGGTTGACCGTGTCAAAGGCTGCAGATAGGTCCAAAAGTATGAGAACTGAGGACAGGTTGGTAGATCTGGCTGTGTGAAGTGTTTCAGAGACAGCAAGAAGTGCAGTCTCGGTAGAATGAGCTGCTTTGAATCCAGACTGGTGAGGGTCAAGAAGGGCGTTATTAGACAAAAACACATTAAGTTGGTTATAAACTGCTCGTTCCAGTACTTTAGAAAAAAAAGAGAGCAGGGATACTGGTCTGTAGTGGTTAACATCTGAGCAGTCCAGAGTAGGTTTCTTAAGAATTGGTGTGACAACAGCAGACTTAAAGGCAGTGGGAACATGGCCAGTTGTTAGGGAGCCATTAACTGTGTGTGATGTGTGGGAGAAGATCCTGAGAGATGAGCTGAAACGTACTGGAGGGGATCGGGTTGAGTGAACATGTTGTGGGGTTGCTGGCCATCAGGATCTGAGACACTTCCTCGTGAGAAAGTGGAGTGAAGTGATGAAGCTGGGTAGCACAGGTCGGTTGAGAGTGGGTGGGCATGTCAGTCTGAGGGAAGGAACTGCGGATAGTAGCAACCTTATCCTCAAAGAATGTAGCAAAGTCCTCTGGCGAGACAGAAGGAGATGGTGATTTAAGCAGTGAAGAAAAAGTGGCAAAAAGTTTGCGAGGGTTGGATATGGATTCATCAAACTTGGTTCTGTAGAACGAAGATTTGGCAGAAGTTAGGTCAGTAGCAAACTTTGAAAAGAAAGGAGGTCACTGTTATGATGCGTTTTCCTCCATCTTCTTTCTGCTGCTCTTAGTTGTCTGCGGTTGTTTCGTAGTGTCTCCGACAGCCATGGGGTCGGAGGAGAAGTACGTTTTGGCCTGGAAGACAAAGGGCAGAGTTGATTAAAAGAGTTGTGGAGAGAGGAGAGAAGACTGTTGGTAGCAGACTCAACAGTTGCTGTGCTTGGTTCAGCACAGTTAGGGGGAGATAAGGATGATAGGACAGCTGAGGAGAGAGAAGATAAAGAATTGAGATTTCTGCGGGGTAGTCATGGGGGTAGAAGGTGGTTGAGAAGAGTAAGTCAGAAGAGGAAATCTGAAGGACAGAAGATGATGGTCAGAGACATGTAGAGGAGTAGACAATATATTGAACATAGGAAGTGATCTGAATGATACCAGGTCAAGAGTGTTGCCAGCTTTATGGGTTGGAGGAGAGTCACCAAGAGAGAGACCAAAGGACAACCGAAGCATCACAAGTCCACTGGTGTGTATTCCGTCTCTTGGAAGGTTGAAATCACCGAGGAGCAAGAGAGAAGACTCATCATCTGGGAAGGAGCTCAGAAGGAAATCAAGCTCATCGATGAAGTTTCCTGGAGGGCCTGGAGGACGATGATGAAGAACAACAATGTGGAGTTTTGTTGGATGTGTGACAGTAACAGAGTGGAATTCAAAGGAGGAGAAGTTGAGATGGTGAAGATTAGGTGAAAAACGCCACTGACGAGATAAAAGCAAACCTGTACCCCCACCTCTGCCTGAAGTACGAGGAGAGTGAGAGAAGGAAAGGCAGAGGCGAGAGCAGCCGGAGTAGTTGTGTCCTCAGGTGTGATCCAGGTTTCTGTGAGGGCCAAGAAGTGGAATGACTGGAGGGATGCCAGTCCAGAGATGAAATCAGCCTTCTTGATGCAAGATTGGCAGTTCCATAAACCACCATGGACGACTGTAGGAAGCTGTGGAGATATAAAAGGCTGAGAGAGGTTGGTTAGATTTATGCCTCTTTGACGGGGAATGCATTTCTTCAGTCGGTGCAATACGTAAACAGGTATTGGTGTGAAGCACATTTTAAAGGACAAGAAGGTAAAGATAAAATATAAAACAGATACTGTCTTAGCCAAGTATGTTGCTTGCACAACCCTGCGTTGTAGGTAGTTGTCTGTAGCGGAGCAAGCTCCTGTTTAAATGGTGGGTGAGTGGAAAGCCACACCCACAGATTCACACTAGTTCTCTCTAGCTTCCCTCCACCAGGTGAGAATGATCAGGCTGATTGCACTGAAACTAAACCTCTTAATTCCAACCAGCTAAAACTTAAACACAGCAATAGTCAGAAACAACACAGTAGCAGATTCTAATTTAACAGACAATATATTCTAGCTTACCAGAAGAAGAGAGACAGCTCAGTAGATATTAAGCACAAATTGCAATTATACAATATACAATTATAAAAAAAGTATACAATTATAACTGTCATGTTACTTATGTTTAATTATTGTCTCTTCATGTATTATGCTCTTGTTGTTGATACCAACTGAAATAATTACATTTTGGACTTTAGTATTTGGGGGTTTTACCTTTTTGAATAGAGAAATTAAATTTGCTATCCTGGCACCAGGAAAGCAGTCTATTTGTAACGCCTGAAAGTAGTGACCTCCCACTATTCTTACGTTAGAATCACCCAAAATAACATTGGGACGTTTAATTTCTATCTTCCATTCTAAATTTTTCTTTCTCAAGATGCCGTAATTCTTTGGGTAATAGGTAACTAGTTGTTTAGTCTCTGAAATCTCTTGGGGAGGTGCCAAAGACGAAGGTAAAGCCTCTTGATTAACTACACCTAGGGTATCCATATCCAAATCAATCAAAGATGTTTCTGGTTGTATTTCAGTTAAAGTGGTTATGCCTATGTTGTTAGATGGAGTTATGTCAATTTCCAGTGACAAATCGTGATCATCCACTTCTGCTTCTAAAAGTTTGGCTATTGCCTTCTGTGTGTCACTGTCTGTCTCTGTTTCTAGAGTCAGATTAAACTTGGACTCCATTTCTCTATTACCTTCATCTTTCAAAGTCCCTTCTTCATTACTTTCTTTCTCTGGTTGTATCTGTTTTTCTTCCCTGACCTGTTCCAATTTATCTTCAAATTCTCTCCCTATAGAGCCTATTATTTTGCTTTTGACCACAAGTACTCTACTGTAGAATATCTCAGGCTTTTTATGTCTTATTCCTAGTCTGATCATTTCTTCCTCTGATGAAGTTAATGAGATTATCTCTTCTACTTGTACTTTTTATATTTGACTGTTCTTTAGTTTCATTCTGAACTTCTGTATCTCTTGTCCTTCCTGTCTTTTGTGAAGCAAACTCTCTTACTGCCTCCCTTGATTGATCTGACTTTCTAGGTGTCAAGGACTCCAACTCACTAAATGAATAAAAACTAATTATTGTCACTTTGTTATTTACTATCCCAATATTTAATTGATCTTTGTGAGTCCTTTTTAGGGAACCACCAATCACTATCTGGAGAACCAGTATCTGTATTTTTATGTAAAATCTGATCCTCCTTTGTCCAAGGGATCTTTTTTTGAATCAAGGTTTTTTGGAATAAGGATGATTTCTGACTTACTAATTTGCAGACCACAGAAGTATCTACTGTTACTGAGTTTGTCTGTTCTAGCGTCTTGCTATTATCTTGTATTTGAGACCGTATCATGTTCTGTATAAGGGTCTCTTGGTCCTTAAAACTAAGATTAGCCTCAAGTCCTTGCAAAATCATCTTAGTTTGATACTCCAGCTGTTTATGCTGTTCTATTTTTAATTGATTTGCTCTCAGTTCATTAAGATCTCAATTTAATTGAGAAATCCAAGACTCATATTCCGAATCTGGAAATCTCATCTTGAACCAGATTGGTAGGTATGTTGGCACACAGCTACAATCTGTATGTTTTAAGATTCCACCCACGTCAACCCGAGTCTCAACTAATTTGTTTGTATAGTGTTTTATCAGGATTTCTAGTGTCATAGCTTGCCAATTACGAGCATTAGCGTCAATAAGCTCTTTGACTTTTTCATCTGCAGACAGGTCTAATAAATTCCATTAACGGCCCTGTTTGTTGTCTTATAGCTTTAGGAGCTTCACCTTTGAAGGCCTCAGTTGTGATTTTCAAATGTCGTTTCAGTTGGGCCCACCTGAATAATACTTTCGCTTTCTGGGAGAAAGTTATATCCGTGTTAACTTTTCTCTCCCTTCTGAAATTATCCTGGCCAAAACCAAATCTTCTAAATCTCGGGAAGCTCCTCCGATTAAAGTTCTCTTCTGCAGTGCAGAGTTGAGTGTCTCTAAACCCTGCACTAATCCCTCTTCTACCTACTCAAAATCCTTTCTAAAATATCTGTCTCTATTCATATCTTGTTCTGAAAGACCATAGTAGCTTCTATTCTGTATCGGTTCCTCTGAAGAATAACTAGGCTTATAACTATTGCCTTGATTAATTCTTGCTCGTCGGCTTCTAAAATCCCTAGTATGTCTCCATCTTGTTCTCGAGCCTCGTTCCTGTCCCCTAGATACAAAATCAGGCCACTGGCCCCAATAGTTGTTACTAACGTCATTAATATGTCTCCTATTATTCTGTCTTAGGAATTCATCTCTATATTTAGAGTTATCACCACCATCTCTAATGTCATAATAAAATTTGTCCCATCCAGTATTTCTATTGTTCCATCTATCTGTTCTGTCTTTTTCTGATCTTTCATAGTCTCTGTTGGAATGATAATTGTCTTGTAGATAATGGGTGTGTACATCATGTGTATGGGTGTAATCACCCTTACTTTCTTTTCCCATCAATGTGTGTTCTGTCTCTGTGTTGAAATAACCTTCCATTTCCTCTTCTCCTGCTTCAGTTGGTCTCCTCCCACCTCACTCTTCTCCCCACAGGTTTATCTGTATTCATTTTAAATAAATGTAATAATATTTGTTAGTGGGAGTTATTACTTACAATCAATTCCAAAGTAAAGGTTTGTTTATAGAGTTTTTAAGGAAAACCAACACTGAAAATATCTTTTTAACAAATCGTCTTTAGTTTAACAAATCCTTCTTTTTAAAAAAATAATATAACTAAAATGTCAAATCACACTCTTTTTCTTACTTTTAAAATCAAATAGTAATCAAAAAAACTCTTTAAGGTTATACCAAAAATTCTTTTTATTCAGAAGAAATAATTTATACAAATTTATATGTACATATATAGGTATATATGTCTTTAACAAAAATAAAACAAAAAGAAAAATAGAAAAATTTTCTTTCTTTTTCTTGTACACTATATATCACTATATATAATTTTTCTTTTAAACAATTTCACTCTAGTTTCTATGAGAAATCAAAAATAAAAATAGATCAACTCAATATACAATCTTACAGTCCTTTACAATATCTCAGCCCACGAGAAATTATAAACTTAAATAAACTTTGCGTAAAACAATTATTATATTTTCCTATGTTTAAATAAAACAATTTTTTTTCACAAATATTTTTATGTTCTTAAATATGTACAGATTTGATAAGAAGACTCCTTCTTTCTCTGATCAATTCAATAAAGCTGCTTCTTCCAGCCCCCCTCACACCAGCTTCTTCATCAAAACCTCTTTACCCCCCAAAAAAAACTTTTTCAGATATCTTCTTTCAAAAAAGAAATTTTTTCTCTTTAGAGATTGAAAGTTATCCTCTTACTCTTGAAAAAATATATACACTCACTATTATATATCAATATATGTTTCTGTCATATACCAAATGAAAAGCTTCAAAAATAAGAGTCAATAGGAAAGTTCAAGAGCAAACAGAAAATTAGAACAAAAAGATATCACCAGACGTTTTCGGAGTATATATCCTTCCTCAATGGTGAATATACAATAAAATATTTAGAAAAGAAAAGAAGCTATTCAAAATGTTTAAATAACAAAATATAATACGATCAGTAAGTCTAAATAATGTATCGTAAACAAAGGTCTTATTACCTTTTATCAGGTTGTTTTAAATGGCGCAGGAGGACCTGGCCCAGATAAGGTGGACTTTGTCCAATAAACCTTAAATATCCTAACACCCTCAACACTAGGTAAAGGGTAATAATGGCTCTCTCTGCACCTTTATGTACTTTATTTCCCTCAAGAAGAATCTATTCGATATTCAAACAAACTTTTGTCGTGCACTCGATCCAACTTGTCTGCTCTCCGCTATTGCAATTCAAAGATGGAAGTAGAAGTAGAACTAAAATATAAATTTAGGATTTTAAAAAAATATTCCACAGTGCTAGCCTGCTGTATATCTCTTGGTAAAGTATTTCAGATTTTTGGTTAATAACAGCAAAGTCCACCTCACCACTTCTTTTACAGTTGGTACTTGGAATAGTAAGTAGACCACCATTACAGGATCTAAGGTTACGAATAGGATAGTAGGGGTACGGGCACTCCAAAATATAAGAAGGAGTAAGATTATTTAAAGCTTTATATACCATTAATACTATTTTAAAGCCAGTTCAAAAGGACATGGGTAACCAGTGCAACAAAGCCAAGACTAGCAAGATGTTAATTTTTCTTTTTATGGCTAACTGCAACCGTTTGATGTATTTTTTTTTTTGCTTACATACTGTACATAAGGAAAGTCATTTATATATTTTTGTAGTCTGTCAAAATGCAGACAATACTTTTCCTTATATTAATTTATTACTTGCTGTATCTGTGACATTTTAATGCTTCATTTTTTAACATTAAGATCTTAAAACATTACTGAAGATGTTCTTTTGATGTAGTTTGTCTGTATCTTTGCTTATTTGTCTTCAAGATTTGAACAGGTTTCTTCCCATGTAGTATCACAAAAAATAACTTGCTATCTTGAGTACTTGCATTTATTTTAAGTGTACACCGAATGCATACACTGTACATCTTTGATACCATTACAAAACTATGTAAAAACTTTCTTTTATGTTAAAAATATTTGAAAATTAAGATTGTTTTTAAATATTGGGAATACTTATTAATTAATTCATACATTTATTTTTAGTAGAATTGACTACTGCAATGTGTTATTCAATAGCTGTTCAAATTGTTTTTTATACACCATTCACTCATTTCAAATGCTGTTCCAAGAATCATTACAGGATCTACAGTGTATGATCACATAACCCACCCCTGTTCTAATGTTCTTACACTGGCACCCAGTTAAAGGAATACTCTACACAAAAATAATATTGTTGGAGTAACATCTTTTCCTGTTTACATTTAATGCTGGGTTTTCAGGAAGTAACTTAATAATATTTTAGTAAAAAATAGTACACTTTTTGCATGTTTTGACCATGTGAATGAATACCATACCTGTGGATTTTGTGATACGAGTTACATGAGAATGATTTTTTTCTTTTTTCCATGAAATTTTCTCACATCATTTGCTACTGTACATAATTACTTACTGCAAGGTCCAATTGAGTTTTTATCTTTACTGTGTAATTTGAACATGAACATGTAACATTAAAACATGAGATTCAATTTGTTTTGGCCGCCACTATAAACAACATGGGGTAACATTTTAAAAAATATAATTTTTCGGTGTAATATTTCTTTAAGCTTAGGGCTGATTTCAAAATCCACCCTTTAATACACAAAGCTTTAAATGGTCAAGGTCTGGCTTACTTATTTGAACTTATCATTACTTCCAAACCAGAGTGCACATTAAGTTCACAAGATTCCGACCTACTTAATTCCAAAGATCAATAATACAACAGCAGGGCATCAAGCTTGTAGTTACAGGGACCTGAAGCTGTGGAATGGTCTGCCATGTTATATAAGAGATGCCCCTTTGGTCTCAGGCGGAAGACTCACGACTTTAGCCTGGTATACCCTGACTAGAACTGCTGATTAGCTGCGGATACTGCATCCCTGTTTGCTAGTCATCTGTATAAGAATATAAATAATAAATAATTATGAAATATTACTAACCTCTACTTCTCTGTTTCTTTTCTCCGTGACATGCTGTGGAATTAGGTTGCACTGCTCTAATGTCGAGTTGTTTTGCTGCCCCTAAAAAAGACACCTGAGAAACTGGGAACTTTGGAATCAACGGATGGAAAGATTCAATCTTCACATTAGACAACCCAGCACAGAATTACCAGGAAGGTCTTAATGGCCAAGGACTGTGACTTACTTTGTTTTTTACTTTGTCTGTTCTGGTCATGGAGGCCTCAGAGATGCTGTTGAATGTTTTTGTTTGCCTTTTTTTCACTGTCATTTTGCCATAGTTGAACAGTAATGTTAAATGGACATATACTGTTATGTTCCAATTAATGCTAATGAGTTTAAATCTGTATTGTCTTCCTGTGTGTTTAGACAGATTTATGTCTGTATGCATATGCTTTACATCATTAGTTTTGTAATGATATTTTACCTTTGAACTTGTCTCTGCAATTTGAGCCTGCACTCAGTAAGGTGCATTACACAAAAAATAAAAGTGGTTGCTTTTGCTTTTTTCCTTTCTATTTCTAATTTCTTTTTGTTTTCTTTGTGTTAATGTTGAAATAAATGAATGTATTTGTTAGGTTATTATTATTTGTTTGATTGAGTAGTATGCCCCTGAAATGTTCTGCTTTCAAAAATAAACTAAACTAAATGATTTTAATAAATGTGCATTCAGGTTCTTATGATATTTGATGCATATGCTGGCAAGCTCATGGTCAAAGGTAGATATCCATGATACATATCCTAAGTGTCATTATTTCCTATAGTTTCACATAAGCAGTAATAACCTCTCTAATGAGCTTCAAAATTCCCAATGGGCATGAGAAAGAAAATAAATTACACTCCAAGTATCACAACACAGACCATTTATTGGTAAGTGTCTCTGTACTCTAAAAGTACAGTTTAATTGATTCAAGGCCATCATGAAAAACAAAATAAGTCAACAAATATTCTACTAGTGTAATATGTTGATGTACACCGATATAATTACTAAGCTGCAAATTAGGAATCAGTATACTGCTTAGTTATTAGCTAAACAAATGGGATTAATGGATTCAAAGGTCTCTCATTTCTCACATTTCTTATTTTCTTATGTTCTTATATTGCAATATTTTTTTAATTTATTTTTTTTAATTTGTAAATGAGCAAATGTTAACCTTATATATTGTGTAAGGCTTACCTGACTTAAAACAGTGAGAAATATATAACTAATAGTATTTGTTTAGATTTAAAATGCATTTGTAACCCTAAATTATCATTTTAATAACATTCTTGTTTTTTTAACAGCCTGAAGACTTTTCTCAATTTTCTTGTGTATTTTATTTCATCACAGGTAAGTGCACAGTCAAGTAAAAGAAAAATAAAGAGAAGTGCATGCTTACCCTTTTGTAATCCAAACACACTAATTAGTGTTATGCAACAGTGTATAATAATGCTAGAATTAAACAAGTCAATCCCCAGAATTACTCTGCAATTAATGAGGCTTACATTGAAGTGGTATTATTTTACCTTGCAAAAAATCAGAAGATACAATTAGAATTGCTGTGTTTTATAGTTAAATTTAGTTAAATAGTATGTATTTAAATGTGTTTTTTGAGTACTTGCATTCTGTAGTTTGCTAATATAAATAAACAAGTGGCCATGTTATTCTTTAACTTTAAACATAGCAGAACAAGGCAAAGAAAAATGATTATACAGCAACATTAAATATACGCGTATAGTAACAGTATGCAGCAGCTGGATTAAGTACAGTCATACGCCGACTTATGGCTATAAGCTTACTAAACAAGGCAAGTTGGGGATGAGATGTACTTGAGTGCTTTCATTAGTAACTAGTCAGGAAGGGACTAGAAAATTAATTCTGTTTGTCTAAAGTATGGTTGTTTATGATTAGTTTTGAATCAGAGGCCATTCTGTACTGCAACATCCCATTGGTTTATGTTTGGTGGGAAGAATGGTATAAAGTTGGTCACCTTGCCTTTACCTCTCTTTCTCTCACCATCTGGCCATAAAGAGAAGACTATGATAAAGACCACTCTATCTCGGCAGCCATATTGAGACAGGCATGTGGCCTATTTCAATACTCCCTTCAAAGGTGATGAGGTAGCAAAGCAAGCCAAACTGAATCCAAAAGCTTCAGACACATGATACACTGCTTCTTAGGCTGTAAAGGTAGTTTGCCAATATTCACATAGTATTCTGCTTCCTTAATACACTGAAATTAATTGTTGTAAAAGCTTTAAAAAATTATGATAATTCACCTTTTTAAGTTCTTTCAACTAACACTTCTTTTAAGTAAGTCCTGGAATAGAATTTAATGTCAATTTAACATGGCTTTTTGTGTTGAGTGAACATAGAAATGTAATATGAATTTGTTTGATTAACTTTTTCTTTTTGGGAATATTTACGTTTTTAAATTGAAACACCTAATTTTCATTATTCTTCACAAGATTTTAATTTGATTAAACTTAAAGGTTTATGCAATTGATTACCATATTTTTCAGCATAACTCAATTTTCATACATATTTAAACATAAGTCATAAAAATGAAAAAAAACACAAAAAGCATGAGAATTTTGTTTTTGAACTTTTAATGTATAAAACAATTTTCTTTATGAATATCAGTAATTACAGTCTACATTTTATTTTACCTTTATTATCTTTTCACTAATGCTTATAGCCATTCACTTGGCTCTCATTCTGCAACTTATTTTACTATCAGAATGGTTCATTTTCCTTTCAATGTTTGCCAGTCACAGTGCGTAACCTTAAGCTTAACAAAATCTTATCTAAAATTGAGCTTCTATATTAGTAGCTAAATGGTAAAATCAGCAGAAATTTTTTTTGAAAGATATATGGTTATACATATACAAAACAATATGTTGTTCTTATGTTTCACTAAATAAAGTGGATAAAATCACACACACACATATTATCACATTAATCTGTTTTTTAAAGAACGAACTTTTGAGCTATGTTTGAGACAATTCAACTCCAAAAATGATTTTTGGAATACTCTTTAGTATAATTTAGATTCAGTGAATAAATAACACCTACTAAAATGGCAGATGCTTTTGCAAAGTTACTAAGAATATTTACATCTTCAATTCCCTCAAGAATCACACAAAACATCTGCTTGTTCTGCATTAGGAGCACCTTTATGATTTACCACAAATATTTTGAGAGCATATGGACAGCCTCAATACTATCAGCTTCATCATCCTAAAGGAAGAAGAAAAGTGCTAAGGTTAATATCAATAACAAATATATCTACAATTAAAAGAAATACTCTATTGAAAAATAAACATTTTAACGATGTTCCTTTCCCCACGTTGGTAGAGCTGGCTGAAAAGAATTTTAGTCTCGGGTTTTTAAGCAAACTAAAACAGATCCTAATGCAATGCAATTCAATAAGAATTGATCCTGAATAGTGCCAAACAATATCAAAATGTTCGTGAAAAAATCTCAGATTACTAATGTTGCATAATCTAGATGGGTGACATACAGTCAAGTGTTTCAAGAGGTTTTGTTTCCTTAACTGGTTCTAGATGGCATCACCCAAAAATTACATGAATTGCTTCTCTTTCAAACACATCAGAGACGAATGAGAGGTGTGTTATTTTTGAGATGCAACAGGACAATATACTGTCAAAGCAGAGGATAATTAAAATAATATAAACTACTCAGTATAGTGTTATTAACATAGTAATATGTATTGCTGATATAAAAATATTGTATATATTTTATTTAGTTTCTCAGATTCGTCATTGTACAGATTTGGGCATTTTTAAATTCCACTCAGTCAATGCCATATTGAGAAATAGACTTTATCTCAACATACAGAAGAGGAACATAAATCAAAGCTGATCCACTTACCACATACTCTTTGAGAAGATCCTCCACATTGTCACCAAGGTACTTTATCAAACAGTGGAGAACAAGCTCTCTTTGCCTGTGGACAGTATTCTCCTTTTTAAAACAGCATTAGGAGGCATTGTGAAAAAGTAACCAAACCACATCATTTAATATACAGTACATCTTGCAAAAATATACTAATTTTCTTACCCTGAGTAAGACATCTAGCATTCTCTGGATTTCTTTTTGTACAACATCCCCCCTTATTCTGGGAAATGCTTAGCAGCCATGGTGTGAATTTATCCTGGGAAGATATAAACTTTGCAACCAGGTGAATTGTTGTGATTCTCAGGAATTCTTTGCTGATTTGCACATTTGGAGCACAAACCATAAAGTGAATCTAATTACACAAAACAATTTGTAAATGATCACAAACATGTCTTTTGTTACAGTCAACTTTAAAGCTCTAAAACTAAACCATATTACACAGAAGAAAAAAGAAACTATAACAACTCAAAATAATTTAGAAGATAAAAAATTTTTTTCAGTACCTGAATGGCATTGAAGAGAGCTGGCCATCTTGCCTTGAAATCTTCAATCCTTGAAAACTCATTCACATTATCCTGTCCTCTATGAGAAAATGTTTTGGCCATTTTTTAGCTGATAACACTGTGATTATCTATCTTCTTCACCTTGCTCAAAAGTTCCTTTCTTTTCCACCCCTGCGTCATCAAACAAAGTTTTCCCCATCATTATCATTTTCAAAATAATACAGTCCCTGTTCCACTGTGTTTGTGGACTCATGATGCCTCCTAATAACTTCATCCTTGAAATCACTAATACTGTGTGGGTTATATTTTATACATCTGTGTGATGCAAATGTCACAAAATTGCATTCTGCTAAATACACACAAAACAGTTTTCTGATTCATGAGATTTTGACCAACATGAACAAAATATTCTGACTCAGAAGAGAAACTGCTTTCATTACAGAGTTGACATGTCTGTAGTATTAGGGTATTATACTGTTTTAGCAATTATGGATGTAGAGTTGACATAAGAAATTTACAACTTCTACAGGACTTAATGTGTCTTCTAATGAATGATATCTTGAGATGTGTGTCTGGAGTGCATTTACAGAACATTGAACGAACATGAGCAATTTGGAAATAAACATAGCTGTGAATGTGCAAAATAGCTATGAAAGGGTTGGTAGTGTTTCAGCCTATCTGACTTTGAAAAAGCAGAGTAACTGCTGCATTTACAATTCCACCTCATTTCACACCTACAAGAAATGTAAATACTGCAAATAGTGTATTGCTAATTATTAAAAATAAACTTAATTTTAGACAGGAACAAGCACCAAGTGCAACTATGGTTTACAGGTTAATTACCTGTCAAATTTAAAAGCACATTTTTTTACTGTATTAAGCATGACTATAATTTGTGCAATAATAGTAAATAAATAACAAAATTAATTTTATGTGATTTCCAGATAATTTAGTTTCTCTTTACCATAATGCCATTATTACATATCTCACTGATACAGCAGATCTGCTTTATAAGCTAGTATACAAGTTATCTGTTAGTACAGGCTGCCAGCTGCAATCCATACGAAATAGCTTATTAAGAGAATATCTTAAAAATGCTAATAGGAAATTATGCATTCCTCTTACAAATATCCATCCATCCATCCATTTTCCAACCCCGGGTCTCCTAACTGCGAGGCAGCAGCGCTACCACTGCGCAACCATGTTTATATGTGCAAGTCAGTAAAATATACTGAAGAATTCTTAATAATGCACTCAGGAAATATTTTGGATAGAAAATGGCTTCTGTCACCAGAGGCCTACGAGTTCTATGAATATAAATCAGACCATCAATGTGCACAAATCAGAAGGTGGTCAGTGAGCATGCACATAATAAAAAGCCCACCCCAAGCACATTTAATTGGACTTAAAAAAAATTAGTAGAGGCAATGTAATAATTAATGTAAACATGAAAGTATGTGTATTTTGTTAGGTAAACTATTAAATATATAATATACGTAAATTCAAAATTTTACATATTGTATGTAAAATATATTTATACAAGTGAAATAAGCTAGACCAAAAAATGATTTTTTTTTTCAGTGCATTTCTGGGCATTTTATCAGTAATACACAATTAAATGTGTAACTTAACTCCTGCCTCTTTCTTTATTTTGTCAAACTGTCTGAGCTTACAGATGTAAAAGGGAAGGGGTGAGGAAATGCTAAAGTACCTAATAAAAGAGTGCTAAATGTATGATATTTTAGACATTTTATTAAGGTCTATATAATAATCTAATCATCTAATAACAGTATTAATATACATGCCATGCTTGATTTTTGCAGATAAATATTCCTATGGACCGTTGCTGGTCTTCTGATATAAAGTAATCCTTATACATGATGCTTTTTACAGGTTATTTCATAGGGACATCCTCCTGATGCGACATGTTTAAACTGTGAGCAACAAAGCAAAAGTGTTTTTTATTTTTTTTTTCTTGTTTAGTTTTTCCACATGAGCATAACTAATTCATATTAGTATGTAACACAAAGATATGTAATATTCCTTAAATTCAATGGCAGGTTTTTTTGTATCTTGTAAGTTTTAGCTGGCTTTTGCATTTTTTAATATTATTTAATGTCACTTGTGCTCTAAAATACACATTATAAAGAATGTTAATAGAAACATCACTGCACATTTTCTGGCAGGGTAGCCAATTTGGGTTTAGTGTAGAGCTTAAAAAGAGAAAACGTGAAATTTTAATTTGTTGTTGATTCTAAATAAGGAATATAAACATTTATAAAAACTAGTGACACACGTGGGCCCCCTGTCCTAAAATAAAAAAGTAAATCAAAAATAAGTTGAAGGTAAGGATCAACTGATACTTGTTATGTTTTAAAAAAAAAAAGTGATTTCTTTCAGTTCAGGTAGAAGTCATTAATATTTCATAAATTGTGGTGGCTCATCTAGAGCAAGTGGAACTTTTCTATTTTCATGTGTTTTTTACCATTTTACCATTATGGTGGTTGTCACTTGGATTCTCGGTCACTTTGCTTTAAACACACATCATCCTTTATTGCCATCAGAATCCCGCTACCTGATATTTTATATTCAGGATACTTTCTTGCTTCTCAGTATCCTGCAGCGTCTTATCTGGTTGTTCTTTTTTTGCTCTTGTCACTTAATCACCTTCTGCGATATGCTTGATTTCTCTGCTGTTATTTTTCTTTCTGCCATCACAGGGGTTATCACCTGATTTCACAATCGCTTGGCTGGAAACACATAACCACAGGTCATGGCCATCAGGTTGCTAGTAGTGTGTGTGTGTGTATATATATATATATATATATATATATATATATATATATATATATATATATATAATTTTTCTTTTTTTTTTTCTTTTAGATTCCTTGCTGTAGTGACTATGTCTCAATTTAATCAGTCCATCACCTCAGTGGTGCATTTGATCCTGACTGGGTTTCTTGGGTTCAGAAGTGAAGAAAGCAGAAGAGGTTTGTTTGGAGTGGTGCTGACAACTTACCTCTTCATACTCCTTGGGAATTGTATTTTGATCCTCATCTTTACATCTGACAGGATGCTGCACACCCCTATGTACGTGTTAATTTGTGGATTGGCTGTTTTAGACATTGCAATTACAGCAACCATTGTGCCCACCGTGCTGGCCGTGTTTGCCTTTGGACAGATCTCAGTACCTTTTGTGCCTTGTGTAATTCAGATGATTTTCCACATGGGCCTGTTCACAACAGAGTGCTTCCACCTTGCGTTGATGGCTTATGACCGCTACTTAGCTATCTGTAAACCACTTTACTATCCTAATTTAATGTACAACACGCATGCATTAAAACTGATGGCTTGTTGCTGGGTGGCAGGCTTTTTTTTTGCAGCATCTAGTGTGACCCTTGTTCTTAGGTTTCCATTTTGCGGGCTTAATAAAATAGTTAATTGCTTTTGTGATGTTTTCTCATTGTTGCTTTTGGCCTGTGGGGATATTATACTTACCGGCTATATTTTATTGTTTATTGGTGTGACTGTTACATTCATTCCACTGTTGTACATCTTGTTTTCTTATGCACGCATAACATATTCAGTGTTGAGAATTCCGAGTGGTAAAGGACGAATGAAGGCCTTCTATACTTGTGGCACACATATGCTGGTCATTTCTGTTTTATTTGTCATTGCCATTGGTGTCTTTATCTCCGATAAAATTCCTGGGACATCAATAGATATCTGTATGATGGGTTTGATCATCCAGAACGTGCTCCCACCTTTAATGAATCCAGTAATTTACTGCCTGAGAACCAAAGAAATCCAAAACAGTTCTGTGAAAATGCTGAAGAAATTCAGAATTCTGCCTTTCAGTGTACAGGAGTACAAAATGTGAAAATAACCTTAACAGACTTCATTATGTATATTCATTTCTACATTGCAGATAAACTGCTTTTTGGTGTAGTTTGTAATTCATTCAAATTGGTAATTAATGTTAATATTTGAATTTATTTTTTTCAGACCAAATTAACCAAAAGTATGTTTTTCAGAGGTAAATGCTCTCTTGGTTGGTCATGAATAATTATTTTATTAGTTTCCATCTCTTTTGACTGATTTTTATAATCAACGTCATATTTGCATGTCTCTCTGTTGAAGTAAAACAACTGTTTGATTTTAAACACATTTTGTTCATCACAGGTCTGTGGAAAGGCAACCCCAATATGGAGTCTAGGCTCCGTCTTACAGGTCACTGGCACAGTAGCTCTTGTTTACAGGCCACATTTACAACAAGGGAACTGGGATTTTTATAGTACAGCATCCGATCTTTTTACTGCATTAAATGCTTTTTTTTAAATAAACCACAAATCCTTCTATCCTCTTCACTCATATAATATAGCTATTCTAATTACTTGTGTTCTTCTGAAAGTAAGGAGATAAAAAAACTGCATTGAGCACTCCGAGTATGACCTTATGAGCCTCAATAAGTGGTACTCACCACCATAGTCTTTATAGAGGAACAGTAGGCCTTATAAAAGCTTACATACAGGGATAAATTCACTTGGACTGCTGTTCTTTCACATAATTGTATGTATTCATTGTAATTGCTATGTCTAAATTTAAAAAAAAAAATTCAAAAGCACAGCATTCTTAGTTTTGTCCCCATCCATATTTAGTTAATAATGGAGAACACGTTTTTCTCCAATATTTTGCTTCCTGCAACATTTTTGGTGATTTTGATCAACATCTTCAAACTACCCACATATATCATTTCAGATTGAGTGTATTAAATTGTATGACTGTATGAAATTAACTTTTATTAAATTGCTTAATGATGTTGATGCATTCTAGCAGTTCAAATGAGCTAAAAATGTTTTGCTGCTGATTTTCATTTGTATTCATTCCAGATTCTTCTAATTCTGTGCACACGTTTGTCTCAAACTTTTCCACCTAGTGACACTTTTAAGTATTACTTTGTGAAATTTGTTCGATCCATTTTTCTTAGAAAGCAGTTTAGTGAAGTTCCAGACATAGCCAAAGCATAATGTGAAAGGACTGCACACTAAGATATGCCTATAAGTTTCTCATTTAAATTATTATTTTTCTAAATGCTTGTCAAGATGTTCATCTGCCCCAATTAATTGATCTATATGTAGATGTATTTCTGTATTGACAGATTGTTTGGTTTGAGCATGTACTGAAAGCACCCTTTGTATTGTGTTTTGTAGTTTTTACAAGCAAGAATGAAAGATTGGCCTGTAAAGGCCTCACTCTGAACAAGAAATGGGTTTATTGAAGTTATTTTTTACCTCTCTGTCTATCTTTGCATGGACACGCAATCATGAGGACTGAATACTCGACTCGGTGTCCAGCACAGTTGAATTCCACTTGTCCTTCCATCACTGTAATATTGAGGTGAAACCTTTCCACATGTTTGTCACTGACTGCACCAAGATTTGTAGAAAATACGTTCAGGTGTGAAAGCAGTAAGTGAATCTTTAGCAACATGATGCACTTGATGGTTTTGCATGCTGGAAGCATTTTGTTAACCAGCTGAACATAATTGGCCATTCTGTAGTGGCCAAGAAATTCTCAAAGATGTCCTTGAATGTGTTTCCTATGATTTCCTCTGGCTCCACGAGCAGTTCTTCAAACCGCTTGTCATTGATGAGGTCTTCCTTAATCTTGGCATCAGTTGCGTGTGGAAGCTTCTGTATCAGATATTGAAATCCTTCATCTTCCTTGTTGTGCCACATTTCACAAAATGTGTCACCAGTCAAAGTTTTATATGAAAAGAAGGTGAAACTATTTGTTGGGTCGATAAGTGGTTTAGGTGGCACACTTTTCTGCCCTTCTTACAGAGCGGCCAGTTCTCTTTAGTGTAATGAGACTCTTTAGCATGGCTGTCCCCTTCATAGTATTTGGTATATCCTAGTAGCAGTACCAATACTTTGAGATCACTAGATGTTAAAATTGTAGCTGTGATTTTAATACAGTGTGTATGACAGGAAATCACAAAAAGAGATGATTGCAAATCACAGAGAATATAATCAGAAAAATAAAAGATGATTTTTCATTAACAGCAGGCCAAAATCCAGAAGGTACACCCAAAAGTGTTCAGGAAGCAAAATCTTTGTTGTCCAGTATAATTTGGCTACTTTGAGGCTTTTCTAAAAAATCATGTCTATAAATTAAAAATGAGAAGTTTGGGCACTGATTTATGTGTAACTTCTATTCTGGCGCATGTAAAAAAAGTATATTCACTTCTATTACCACACCGTTAAACCCCCAGTAAATATGTTTCGACATAGAGAATTATTGTAAATGGAAATATTTTAATTAGACTGCCAACATAACAGCTTAAAGTGATTGATGAAAGTGTAGGTTTACCAGTACTGGATGGAATCAGCTTTGAATAGTGTATTTAGATTTAGAATTTATTTGCCACATGTACACACAAGGGGGTTTACAGTGAAATGCAGCTCAGTGAGCAGCCTGTATGGTGAATTAAAATAAAAAAGTATTCATTAAAAATAAATATTAAAAGGTGCAGATTAAAAATTCTTATGTAATTGTATAATACATATACACATTAGATAGACAGACACAGAAGAATGACAATAAAGCAAGATAATTAAAAAGAAAGAAAACATCTGCCTTGGCAGTCCCAGTCCCAGTGAGGCATCATGCAGGTGTATTGCCGTTGGTATAAAGCAGCTCCGGCTGTGTTTCTTGACACATGTCTGCTGAATAATTCATTTCCTGAGAGTCTTCAGTGTTAGTGTGTCAGAAGGAGGATGTGCAGCATTGTTTATAATGGCACTCAGTTTTGTTTTTATTCCCTCCTCCACGGGGTCCAGAGTGCATCATATAACTGCTCTTTTAATGAGCTTGTTGATTTGGTGGGCCTCTCTCAAAGTGATGTTACCAGCAAAAACACCACAGGGTAGATAATCACATTGACCATCACATTGTTATAGAAGATGTGAAGGTTATCACTTCCCACATTAAAGGAACACAATCTCCTGCTCTGCTCTTTCTTAGATAGTTTCTTTGCTTGGACTGATCTCAGAACACAGTCATTGATGTGGCCACCCAAGTACCTATAACAGTGGACCACCTCTACATCCAACACCTAAATAGTAACCGGACATAGAGACTCTTTGGTAAAGTGAAAGTCAGTAAGCAGTTCCTCGGTTTTGCTGGTGTTAAGTTGCAGACAATTCTTTGCACCAAGAAACAAAGTTCTCCCCCCGACTCCTCTCCTCTGTCTCATCCCCCTTATCAATACATCCCATAAGTGCAGAATCATCTGAGAATTTCTGCAAAAAATTGGAGGTATAAAAATTATTAAATAATAAAAAAACAGGCCCCTGCCAGGTCTTGACCATTTAAATGTGTTGTAGAGTGGGTGAGAATATTAATGAATAAAAATGTGGGCAGCCATTGAGTTTCATCTGGAAGCGTAGCTAGTCCTGATAGATAAATACTCATACCTCTCTGGCACAATTTACCTAACCATATCACTACATCTGAGGAAATTCTACCTTTTACTTATAAAATGCCCTTTAGGCTGAGTTCCAAATAGCTCATTTTAACATAGTTGTAATGTCCATAGTTAATTCTACAGGATTAAGCTCCCCATGGATCTAGTCAGGAAAAGCAGGCTTAGAAAATGAGTGTCTGAATGGATGGATGAATATGTGAATTCATTATAATATGAATTGTGTGTACAAACTGAAAGGGAATTTGAATATGCTCCATACTGATGGACTGTCCTCTGTGCTTGTAAGAAAATGTTTACTCATTAACATTGCAATTCTTCTGTTTAACAAAGCAGCAGCATCATTACTATATTTTAGATTAGATAAACTTTAATAATCTCAAGGGGAAATTCAGTTACATCAATCAATCAATAAATAAATGTATATTTTGCAGATATTTCAGAACTTAAAGAGTATGGCAGGAGGAAACGCTGAATTACCCGATAGAAGTGGGCAGAAAAAACCCACACGCTCTTCTCAGAACACTATGGTGGATTGAGCCTTTGGGTAAAAGTGTGCCTGGAGGGGATTTTTTATGATGGCCTCCACTTTTGCCACCATCTCTTTTCGACAACAGCTTCCAGTGTATCCCGGGTTTGCCATGGGATGGAGCAGGGTGAATTACAAAAAAGGAACCTGGAGTAAATATCTTCATTTCTACTAATATACTGTGAACTGTTACTTTTAGACACTGTGTTCTGTCTCGATGCAAAGATGAGGTAGGCGTTGGACGTTCATCTCCTGCTTCGCTGATCCCTACGTGCTCATTTTCTCTTTTACCTCACTTTTATTTACCTTTTTACCTATTTGGATTTCTCTTTCCGTTAGAGGCACCCATTTTTTTATTCTGAGACAGCAATAAAACTGTTTTAACAGTTTATCACAGGCCCACCTATACCCTTGCTCACACTGACAACTTATTTTCCAATTTAGAATTTCCCATTTACTTCAGACAGGCTTTTATGACTGTGAGAAGAAAAACAAAGTAGCTGAAAAGAAACCAATGCAGACACAAAATGAATCTGCCAACTCCTCAAAATCATGGCTCAGCTTAACAGCAGTACTATTCACTGTGTCCCAATGCCCCCACCCCATAGCTAGGATGTAACCCTCTAAAGACTGCAGTTAAGCTCTGTACCACCACGTCAGTTACCAGACTGGATCTTCTTCATATCCTTTATTATTATTACATACAGCCCATTTTCTTATGAGGTGATTCTTTGTATTTTAGTCTGATTTGTTTTATAACATTCATTGTGATGGCTGAAGCCGTGAAATGTCATAATTTAGTTAGGTAAACGAAAATATATAAAATCAATAATTTTTCCTTCAAGGCCATTTTGTGTCTGTTACTGTTTCTTCAGTATTGAGTGCTATACAATAGTAGTAGGCAGAAACAAAGCAAGGGTGTGTTAACAGGACATCTCAAAGAGAGAAACACATTACCAAAAGGCAGCATTCAGAACTTGTAAAATATAATCAGGCCAAGCACAAGCGAAAGAAAGCAAAAGAAAGTTTGCATAAGAAACCTGGTCACCCTGGAATTATTTTTTAAGATGATTTACATCTACTGTTATCATTAAAGCTATTTCAGTACAGAATGATAGAATAAAAAGCAAAAGGGTGAGAGATATCAGCGCTTCGGTCAGTTGTAATGCTGTGTTTTTAAGCGCTTAACAAATAAAAATGGTATGGTATGGTATATCTCTGAAAGTACAGGAAAGTAAGTTGAAGTGGTATGGACTTGTGATGTGGAGAGACAGTGAAGATGTGAGCAAAAAGAGAGATGGGAATGGAAGTACAGGACAAGAAAGTGAGGAAGGCTCAAGCGGAGGTGAATAGATAAAGTAAAAGAAGGTCTGAAGGGAAAGGGTCTGACTGGTGAGGAGGTACAGGACCAAGCTGTATGGAGAAGATTGATCATGCACTTCGACACCACACAGAAGTAGGAAAAGATGAAGATACTGTTAAAGCTATTTTGTTTTTTCACATTTATTGTCGCTGTGCCAGTCATGAGTCAAGGATGTGACTTCATGATGAAAGTAGAGCGTGTGAACATGAAGCGTGATGACAGAGCACAGCTTCTACTATTCTAGCTTTGGATCACCTTAGAGTTTCCCAAAATTTTGTTAGTATAGAGGAACACAAGAGGTACTGCTGAGGACCCTTTTGTTTTGTTTTTGACCTTTGTTTTGTGTTTTGAGTTTGGAAGATTTTCACTCTTTTCTCTCTGTGTATTAACTTCCTTCTTGATCGCTGACTTTAAGCCTGTCTGCCTCATTCTGGTGCTTTCTGAAGCCGTCTAGAGTTCTTTGTTTTCTTTTTTTCTGTCCTCCCTGGCCATCGGACCTTACTTTTATACTACGTTAATTACTATTGCCTAATTCTCACTGCATCACAGATTATATTAACTTCTGTGTCAACACAGTCGTACCCAAAAAGACAATGTCTCCTGAATGAGAAGACAGCTTTCAAATCTAATGACAAAGACGATCTAAATGGCACACAGTGAGTGCTAAAGATAAAGCTGAGTGAAGGAAAGGACTAAAATAGTAAACAAACTCACTCAAAATAACATGCAGGATGTCTGGAATGGACTGGGCATAATTACTGAACTCAAGTAATCCAGGCCTCTGTTGCTAGAAGGGGATGTGGAAAAAGCTAACTCCCTGAACCAATTCTTTATAGATTTTCCTTCCAACTGCCACCTCCCTCCAATGACCATTCTCCCCACACAATCCCTACTACATCAACAATTCTCACCTCGTCAACTGGAATGGCCAGTGATGAGTACACCTCTGACCATCAGTATGTGTAACCGAAGAGTAAGCAAGTAGACAAATGAGGAAGCTATACCCAGAAAAGGCCAGAGGACCAGATGGATAAATAAATAGGTAAATAAATTTAGTTATTTGTTTAAAGAGCTTCTGTAAAAAGCAAAATTTCCCCCTGGGGACAAAAAGTTTTATCTATCTATCTAATATCCTACAAGCCTCCTAGATCACTGTCTGTATATGAAAAGTGATAACTTCACTATGACTCCCAGGTCCTTCTCATAAAGTGTACTTTCAAGTTTCATATGTCCTATTGTGCATTCATATCTAAAATTTCCAGTTCCTATGTTTACTTACATTGCATTTCACCTACCATATAATAGCCCATGGCTGCGTGCTATCCATGTCCCTCTGTATCAATGTAGATGATTATATGTTATCTGCCTTTCCATCTAGTTTGGAATCTGCAGTCTTAAAACACCTTTAAGGAAATTTGCAAATTCATCATAAGGACCAGGTAGTACAGCTAAACCTTGCTGATGTTTGGAGGACCTTGATAGAGTCAATCCACAAAAGGCTGCAGGGTTAGATAACATAACTGGACATATGCTCAAGGAATGTGCTGACCAACTAGCAAGCAGTCACCAACACCTTTAACACCTCTCCAGGCTGTAGTTCCATCATGTTTCAAAATTACCTCTAATCGTGACGTTAAACAACTTTTGTGTGCCTCAATCACTGCCACCCGGTAGCACTTACTCTCATAATGATGCAGTGCTTTGGGAGACTGACCAAGGCCCACATAACATCCAAACTATCCCTCTGTTTGAATCTCCTCTAGTTTGCTTACCATCCTAGCTGCTCCAACAATCACATCATAGCCAATTCAGTCCACCTAATCTTGGTACATCTAGAGAGTAACACAGTTATGTGTTCATGCTATTCTTAGACTTCAGCTCCACATTCATTTTTATTATTCTTAGGCTCTGCTGTGCCTGGAAACTCCCCTCCGCAATTGAAATTTTTGACAACCAGACTCCAGTCAGTCCGAGTTTGAAACAATATGTCGAATACCATACTTTTGAGCATGGGTGGCCCCCAAGGCTGTGTCCTGAGTCAACTACTCTTCTCCCAAATCACCCTTGACTGTTGCGCCATGTACAACATGAACCACATCAATAAGTGGATGACACAGCAGTAACGGTGATGGTGAGATGGCTTATATAACAGAGGTTAAACAGTAAGAACAATAGCCTTACCATGAATGTCAATAAAACAAAGGAAATTACTGTTGACTTTGGGAAGAACCACACCACCCATCTTCCCCTCTCTATCAATGAGTCTACTGTAAAGTCAGTCAAGATCACAAAGTTCCTGAGAGTGGAGGTAAAGATCATGTCTCCTGGACTCAAATACCTCCTCCTTAGTCAAGATAAAATAGACTGGGGGGGAAAAAAATCAGCAGGGCCAGATAATATTTATCCTTGAATAAGGAAAGTAGTGAACATATACATACAGTATATAAACTTCATGCAAAATTTTAGGAAATCACTTCTCACTGGGGAAATTCTGAAGGACTGGAAAATGGGCCAGTATTATCTCATTATATAAAAAGTCTGACTGGTTAGATCCAAGTAACTATAGTAATAATAATAACCATAATAATAATACATATTATTTATATACCACCTTTCCCATGCTTAAGACCAGTAAGTGTAATGTTCATCACAAGTAAATTAATGGAAGGGATTATTAACACTAGAATTACCAAAACCTACGAAAAAACATGCAAACCCAGCTCTCCTTAAATCTGTTCGCACCTCTCCATCAGCCTCTTTTGTCTTGTAAATGTGTCGATAAGCAAAAGCAGCATGCAGCCTGCTAACCCATCCTCCCACCGCCACAGAAACGGCAAAATCCTCTCCCAGCTCAAGCCTTGTTTATTAGGGAGTGAAGTAGTACCTAGATCTGTATAGGTGTAAATAATATATTGTTATTTGGAACACATGCATTTCACGTGTGTTCTGTCTCTACAAAGATCTATGTAAGTGTAGGATGACAGAAAATGCAAGAAACTTTGAACACATACCTAAAAGACAAACTTTTTTCCTGTTTTAGTACTAACGACAAAATTTTACATGAAATGTATAGTGTGTGAAGACTGAAGTCCAAATATCAAATGAGCACTTTCACATAAGGTACAAGTATAACAGAACAAGTGTGCTTTTATTCAAGACTATAATTAGAGAAAAATAAATCGGGTTGGTGTACGTCATTGTAGCGAGTGCTTTGGTAGAGCTGCGGATTCCTAATCGAAAGGTCACGGGTTCGAGCCTTCCTGTGTCCCAAAATAAACATTTTGAGCAGTGAGCTGCTCTTATTGTTACTATTATACAATAAAAACATACATTTGATTTGAGTCTGTAACAGCCGGTGTAAATGTATGGTACCGAATAACATTCATGGTAATAAAATAACATCATTCTGCAAAATTTCTGCATTAATATTTCTATGTGTTCCACCACTCGATGTAAGCTCATTAAGTAGAACATAGCTTTCAACCAAACTGTACAAACAAAAAGCTGTAAATCCACTAAAACTAAACCATTAATTGAATCAAGCAATGTGAATTGGTCATCGGCTGCTAACACAAACAGATACGCAGATACAAATGTCAATGTATAACTAAACTGGCAAGATATTCCTGGTGACTTCAATCATGTGAAGCTGCAGTATCTACATGGCAGAAGGAAAAATGATTGCATCAAAGTGGAAGGACAGGAAAGATGTTAGCCCATTAAGCAGTGTTCACAATGCAGCAAATGTCCATGTCCATATCAAGGGAAATGTGGAAGTCACTAAGCCTTGCACTATAGTAACCTAGAATAAAACAATGAGCGGCGTCAATAATGCAGATCAAGCACTGACATTCCACCTTCTCATGAACAAGCAACAGAAAAAAGGATTATAAGTGTGTTTCTTTGCACACTTTTCTTATTGAATCCTGATCACAACATTGGGCTGAGTGTTGGTGACTATTTCAAAGCATATCACAGAAAAAGCAGTGTACTAAATCTGCATCAGTACAGTAGGGGACACTAGACAGACTACCCCTAATTTATTTATGTTGACGTTTCAGAGTCTACCTTTTTTTGTAACACGTAATAATTTTCCCTGTTGAAAAAAATAGTTTTTCACTCATTTTTCTAGAGGTATACATAATGCTAAGGAGGTTAAAGAAAACGGAATTCCATCTGTTAATTTGTAATCTTCCTTAACATTTTAACAAAACTACACCTAATCTGTTTAGTCCTCAAGCAGTAAATTAATGGGTTCATTAATGCTGGAAACACGTTCCGTATTAGGACTCCTAAAATACGGATGTCCATGGATACTGAAGGAATCCTGTCTGAAAACATGACTCCTACAGCAGTGAGGAAAAAGACAGAAATCACAAGCATATGTGTGCCACACGTGTAGAAGGCCTTCATTCGTCCTTCTTTATTGGCAATATTGACAACTGAGTTTGCAATCCTTAGATAGGAAAAGAAGATTAATAGTAAAGAGATACACAACACACTCAAAGCAATACATAACACAACATAATTAGTAACCTGAATGTTCCCACAGGCTAAGAACAACAAAGAACCAAAGTCACAAAAGGCATAGATGACATTAGTAGGCCTACAGAATGAAAGCCTGAGAACAAGAACCAAGCTACCACCTGCAGAAAGAAAGCCAAACACCGGGCAGTAAGCCATTAGTTTTGTGATGTGACTGTTACTCATTACGTTAGGATAGTGAAGTGGGTAACATATTGCGAAATAGCGGTCATAAGCCATTAGTGTAAGGAGGAAGCACTCTGTTGCGAAAAGTCCACTCAGGAACATTGTCTGAGTAAAACAAGCAGCTAAAGGCACAATTCGGTATTCAAATATTATTAAGACTAGCAGACTGGGCACAGTGTTGGTACTGATGGCAATGTCAAGAACAGCCAAACCACACACTAAGATGTACATTGGGGTGTGTAGCGTTCTGTCGGACGTAAAGATGGCTATTAACAGCATGTTAGCAAGTAAAGTGAAGAGGTAAACCGTGAGGAAGACTCCAAACAGAGTTTGTCTGCTTTCTTGGTCCCTGAATCCTGGAAATCCAACAATGAGAAATTCTGGGACTACAGTACTGGTTTGGTTCAATCCAGACATGGATGGTTTCAGGTCAAACTGGAGGGAACAGAGAAGAGAAACAGAAGTTGAATTAAGAACATAAATATTTCAGCACAATTTAAAGTTGATTTTTATGGCACTTGTTTGAAAAATTATCCAATATTTCAAACATGATAACAAAAGCCTTAACACTTACCAAATACATCCACTTTAAACATTACAAAATTAGAACATTAAAACAATCTAGACAAGAAATAGCCATTCAGCCAAACAAAGCTCGCCAGTCCTGTGCATTTAATTCTTCTAAAATAACATCAAGTCAAAATTTGAAAGTCCCTGAAGTCATTGTTCCATGTGTTAATGGCTCTGTGTGGAGAATAATCTCCTAATGTTTGTATGAAATTTACCCTTAACAGGTTTCTAACTCTGTCCTTGTGTTCTTGATTAACTAATTTTAATGTCAGTGTCTCGAACCACTGGACTATTCCCTTCGTAATTTTAAACACTTCAATCGTGTCACCTCTTAATCTTCTTTTGCTTAAACTGAAAAGTCTCAGCTCTTTTAATCTTTCCTCATAACTCATCCCCTGTAGCCCTGGAATCAGCCTAGTCGCTCTTCTCTGGATTTTTTTCTAGCGCTGCTTTTGTCATTTATGTAGCCTGGAGACCAAATCTTTTATCTGCAAACTTAACCAGCTTGTTACTTATATTGCTATCCAAATCATTTATATTACAAATAGCAGCAACCGTAGCACTGATCCCCTTTGGAAACACCACTCTTAACTTCAGCCAATTCCGATAAGGTTCTTTGTACCATCACCCTCCGCTTCCTTAAAACTACAAAGGTTTCAATTAAAGAAAAAAGTGTCTTCCAAATGTTTTTGATGCATTCTGTAATTATATATAAAAATATTTAAATATACAGGTGCTGGTCATAAAATTAGAATATCATGACAAAGTTGATTTATTTCAGTAATTCCATTCAAAAAGTGAAACTTGTATATTAGATTCATTCATTACACACAGACTGATGTATTTCAAATGTTTATTTCTTTTAATGTTGATGATTATAACTGAAAACTAATGAAAGTCCCAAATTCAGTATCTTGGAAAATTAGAATATCAATTAAGACCAATGCAAAAAAAGGATTTTTAGAAATGTTGGCCAACTGAAAGGTATGAACATGAAAAGTATGAGCATGTACAGCACTCAATATTTAGTTGGGGCTCCTTTGGCCTGGATTACTGCAGCAATGCGGCGTGGCATGGAGTCGATCAGTCTGTGGCACTGCTCAGGTGTTATGAGAGCCCCTGTTGCTCTGATAGTGGCCTTCAACTCTTCTGAATTGTTGTGTCTGGCGTATTGCATCTTCCTCTTCACAATACCCCATAGATTCTCTATGGGGTTAAGGTCAGGCGAGTTTGCTGGCCAATCAAGAACAGGGATACCATGGTCCTTAAACCAGGTACTGGTAGCTTTGGCACTGTGTGCAGGTGCCAGGTCCTGTTGGAAAGTGAAATCTGCATCTCCATAAAGTTCATCAGCAGCAGGAAGCATGAAGTGCTCTAAAACTTCCTGGTAGACGGCTGCGTTCACCTTGGACCTCAGAAAACACAATGGACCAACACCAGCAGATGACATGGCACCCCAAACCATCACTGACTGTGGAAACTTTACACTGGACCTCACGCAACATGGATTCTGTGCCTCTCCTCTCTTCCTCCAGACTCTGGGACCTTGATTTCCAAAGGAAATGCAAAATTTACTTTCATCAGAGAACATAACTTTGGACCACTCAGCAGCAGTCCAATGGTGAGACGCTTTTATATAATAGATAGATAGCTAGATAGATAGGAAAGGCACTGCAGTATATAATAGAGAGAGTGAAAAGGCACAATATAATAGAGAGAGTGAAAAGGCACAATATAATAGAGAGATAGCTAGATAGGAAAGGCACTATATAATAGAGAGATAGCTAGATAGGAAAGGCACAATATAATAGAGAGATAGCTAGATAGGAAAGGCACTATATAATAGAGAGATAGCTAGATAGGAAAGGCACTATATAATAGCGAGATAGCTGGATAGGAAAGGCACTATATAATAGAGAGATAGCTAGATAGGAAAGGCACTATATAATAGATAGATAATTTTATTCTACATATGATTGATGCTGCAGTTCATTATGATATTTTTGTCAGCTGTAGGTTTATGATTACTTGCTCAAACAAAGTCACCCCTGAAAGCCCCTGAGAGGGCAAAACTGAAAGTTACATATTAAAAACCTGGCATATGCAGCTTAAAATATTACAGTGCCAGTTTGCAATGTTGGTGTAATGGCGAGAGATTATACTTGTGTTCCCAAGGTGTAAAATAGAAATTCAGAGAAAATAGGACCCACCAAGGATAGGTTGAAGCTGTGACAAAATAGTGAGGGAAATTACTGACAAAATAAGGTAAATGTAGTGTCCAGAAATCAAACTTAGATTTCTTTGATGAAAGGAAAGTGTGTTCCCCATCACCTCTGTCAGTAGATCAGACTGTAGTATTTCTTGCCATTGTAGTAGTTCTGCTCTTAGGGGGCAGAATAAAAAAAGCCTGACTGATAGCGCAAGATACCTGTAAAATTCCAAGTGTGTGGCTGGAAAAACAAAGTTATGCATTAAGAATATCAAATTAAGAGTTGCTTTATAGAGATAGATGCTTGCCTGTATTGGACAATCATTTTTTGTTCAATGTTCAAAACAGAATTTCTGCAACTCAGAAATAAAATATACAATTATAAATTTCATGAGTTTATGGACATACGTGCACAATTAAGACGACACACACATCTTAAGAGATAATCTATTTATATATTCTATTTTCCATTCATGTGCTGATTAAAAAAAGGATTAAATTGAGCCAAGATTCTCAAACTTCACTGACTATCAAAACACAATGTTTTCTTACTTTAATAAAAGCCCCGCTTTGTTATTATTCATTTAATCATATATATTTGGACTCATATTTGGCAGATTTTCAAGTAATCTCATTAAAACGCTGTCATGTAAATTTGTTTTCCAAGTGGGACTGTTCTGTGTTAGCTAAAGAGACTAAGTTCAGCAAAGGATTAACAGGTTAATTAAACAAAATAAAAAGATGTATGGGGAAAAAAATCAAGAGGTGGTTCAATGATAACAATCCAAAGCAGGTCTGGAAGGGACTAAAAACAATTACAGGACTGAGCCCTAAAAAGAATGTGGATTTTCCAGCTGACAAAGACCACAAGCTTTTAGCTGATGAACTGAATAACTTTTATGCCAGATTTGAAACAAGTGATTTCAGCACCCAAAATACAGAAATAAAGGAAATGCTTTATAAATTGCTGTGATTGGGTTCAGTTTAACTGAAGTGGAAAAAGGCTTGCGGAAGGCCAAAACAAACAGTGCAGTGGGACCAGACGGCATATCAGGTCGGCTCTTAAAGTCTTGCTCCAAGCAGCTCTCCCCAGTTTTTCATTTGCTTTTTAACTGGTCTCTGACCTGTGGTATTGTACCAAATCTATGGAAACAATCAATCATTACCCCTGTATCTAAGGTTTCTAGGCCAAGCTGTTTAAATGATTACAGACCAGTGGCACTTACATCTATTCCAATGAAATGCTTTGAACACTTGGTGAAAAACATTTTAATGACAGAGACAAAGTCTTTTCAAGACAATAATCAATTTGCTTATTGTGCAAACAGAAGTGTGGAAGATGTTCTGCTTGTTATCTTACATTAAATCTATACCTTTCTTGATCAGCCTGGTTCATATGTCAGAGCACTATTTTTGGATTTTTCTTCAGCGTTCAATACTATACAGCCTCATATACTGATTGGGAAATTAAACAGTATGAATGTAAACCCATTTATCACACTATGGATTCAGAACTTTCTTTTAAATCGTTCACAGACAGTTAAAGTTCAGGACACTTTTTCAAAAGCTCTTCATTCAAACACAGGAAGTCCACAGGGGTGTGTGTCTTATCACCATTACTGTTTACTTTGTACACAAGTGACCTGAGACAGAACAATGACCACTGCTCCATTATTAAGTATGCGGATGACACCATGATCATAGGATGCATATCTGGGGATGATGAAAGCCACTATCTAAATCAAGTGGACAGTATGGTAAACTGGTGCAATAAAAACTCTCTCACTCTGAATGTAAAAAAGACCAAAGAAATGCTATTTGATTTTAAGAGACAGAAATCTGTATGTTCACCTATTATAGTTCAGGGAGAGGAGGTAGAAATAGTGAATGAATATAAATACTTAGGAACTTACCTAGATAACAATCTTAACTGGAATACAAATACAAAAAAAATATTTTCTAAATGCAACCAGCGCTTATTTCTCCTCCATATGCTCAAACTATTTAAAGTAGACAAGGACCTCATGTTGTCCTTCTATCGTAGTATGATCCAGTCCGTGATCACTTTCAGTTTCATTGCCTGGTTTAATAGTATGACAAACCAAAACTCAAAAAGCAGCAGATTACGAAGTATGCAGCTAAAGTTATTGGGGCTGAGGTAGATGATTGGACTAGTGTGTGTCGGAGGGCAATGCTAAAGAAACTGGAAATCATCACAACTGATGACAGACATCCATTACATGTAGAACTAAACTTCAGTAAATCAGGAAGGATAGTTGCTTTGAAAACCCACACAAATCGCTCCAGAAACTCCTTTCTTCCTAGTGCCATACAACTTTTCAATAAGAAATATCGGAGATAATGTTTAAGGTTTTGATATATATCCTGTTACCTTTTTTTTTTTTTTGGTATAAATATGTTTTATCTAACTGCCTTACCTTAACCTTTCTTATTTCTATTTGTCTGTTTTATTTCATTCTGTCTGTTACCTGTTATTAGAGGCAACTGAGAAGGCAAATTTCATGTTTTCCTGTGTAAACATGACTAAATAAAGAAACCTAACCTAACCTAAGTTCAGATGCCAGCAAAGTTACTGTGAAGGCTCTCCATGTGTCTATGTGGTTGTGTGTCCCCTTTAATGGTCTGAGACCCCATCCTGTGTTGGTTCCTGACTAGTAGATAAAAATTGCTGGGATGTGCTCTGACTCTACAGAACTCAAAAACAGACTAAAGAATAAAATGCCTACCCCATGTCTGACTTCAGTCTGCATTTATGTTTTAGTGGCCGTTTGTAACTCTTGTACCTATAATAAATAACTGGAGAGTTGTATTTTAAATTATTGTGCTCACCATTTATAGTGAGCTGCATAGAATGAAACGGTCTATATATTAATTAACCGTGTCTAATTTTTGCATACCACTTACACCAGCAATGACACAAACCTATATGAAAAATATGCATAAATATACAATATACAAGATATTCAAAGGGTGCAAAATAAAACTTGTATTAAAACCCATGATCATTCCTCACAACATGTGAACAGGAGGTAAACATGATTTTTGTTTTTTTAATGGATTGTTTTCTCAATGACGACCCTTAAAGACAATGTTGAACTACTATGATGCCATTGTTTAAATTCATTTATTTCACAAAAAAGCTCATGGCAGTTCTATGGCTGGGCAGCCAAAACCAAAGCAAAGGTGATAAAGCACTATTTACTTAGCTGAGAAGTTTGTAAAACCACAATTTTTATGATTCACCATAAGGTCATGACATCACTACAACACTTTTGTAAGTAGTTCACTATATACATTATGTGTACATAATATCTCAGATACACACAAAAACAAGAAAACACTGAATATATTAATCGGGTCATCCTCTGCAAATAAAAGAAAAAAAGTGCTTACCAAACATTCGGTCACAACCAGACGGAGAACTGAAAATCTGCTGCAGAGGTGTGTATTTATTTGAGGGTTAATTCCTTCTGGGAGTTGCTTCACCAGGGACGTCATTACAGTCATTATGGAAAGGTAGGAGTTTGAATGTTGTAAAGCAGTTATGAGGATGTAATTCTCTGGAGTTTACGAGAGAACAACAAATAATTATTAAACAAAGAGCTAAATTCTCTTGTAATGCAAGGACCTGCACCATTATCTAGAAGATTGCTGGTTCAAATCCCATTACTGCTAGAAGGGATCCTATTCGGGGCCTTGAACAAGGCCCTTAACCTGAAAATTGCTCCAGAGGTGCTGTAGAATGGCTGACCCTGTGCTCTGACCTCCAAATGTCATGCAAAAAGACAATTCCCCCTCAGGGATTATGTACAAATTTAGAAATAGATTAAAGCATGTTTACTTAACTTATGCAGTGCTATTTCAATTTTTAAATGTACCTCAGTTTGCAACTTGAAACATTTAATGAGAAACCCTATTCATCAGTTCAAGTGAATCAAAATGTATTTTAAAAGGAACAATAAAACTGATACACAATATTGGACTGGCATGTTACAATACGAATACAAAGTCAGTGTGGGCAGTTTTAGATAGGCTGGTGCAGCTGATGGACTCTATAAAAGAGTTACCCATAAACCAGAATTATAGACTTGATAGATGATTTGGACCTTCCATGGGGCTCCATTCAAGTCAAGTGACTTTTTTATATTTTGATACACTGGCACCAAATTACATTCTCCAAGACCACAGTGCAAATACACATTAACACAGGACAAGTTCAAGAAAAGTAAACTATACTATCCAATAAATAAATAAATAAACAAAATGAATAGTGACGTGTGAGTCACTGTCTTGCACCCCAAAACACAAGGCTGAGTCTCAGTAATTTAGCAAAACCAGCTTTATTTAACTTGAAACAGGAACAGCAGGGTTATTTATTGCAGCGGGAGCTACCGCTCTCCTATACACAGACACAGCACCGCAATAGCAGACAATCTGGAAATCTGTTCCTGTAGTGATACAACTCAGTCGACAAACCTGCCCCCTCAAATTGTCGGACGAGTCCCTGGCCACTCTTCTCGAAAAATGTCTAACACACCACGCAGTCGGCTGCCAAAGAGTTGCTCGAATGGGCTCAGCCCGGTAGATGCCTGCGGGGACTCCGTAACAGCAAACAAGAGTGGAGTGTAACTTCTTAATTGTAAAGCTTTCGCATAGCCACTTCATAATTTGAGATATAAAGGGCATTCCCTGAACAGTCAAATTCTCGCAAGGAATACCAATATGCGTGACTTAATTTTGATAGCATCCATACACTGGCACCAAATTACATTCCACAAGAACACAGTGCAAAATACACATAAACATAATAGGACAAGTTCAAGAAACGTAAACTATACTATCCCATAAATAAATAAATTGTGACAAGTGAGTCACTGTCTTGCACCCCAAAACACAAGGCTGAGTCTCAGTACTTTAGCAAAACCAGCTTTATTTAACTTGAAACGGGAACAGCCGGGAGCTACCACTCTCCTATACAGACACAGCAAATGGGCATAATGAGGGCTAGGTCAGTGGCCAAGTTATACTGTTCCCTGCATTTATAATGTTAATGCCCCTTGCATCACCCATCGGCGACAGGCGCTGTAATAAGTATACAAGTTTAATATGTCACTGTGCTCTGTCCAAAAATATTTTATACATATACTTTTTTCTACTCACATGTACAGCTAACACAAGGTCAAATTTAGCACACAGGAGTTCACCATATAAGAACCGCTATGCAAGCATTAGAAGACAAGACAGGGAGAACTGCGAAATGAGCACTTGTGTCAAAGTCAGCATGAAACTGCATCCTCTGTGCCTTGTTTGGGAATGGCATGATTCACCGAAGTTAGGGCCTGCACATGAAGGAGGAGTATAAAGCCTTGGAACATTGCCCGGAACACCTTCGAAGCCAACGGACAGATGGGAGATATCGTCATCCGATCCGGAAAATCCTTCCAACGCAGCGATGAAAATGGCAGACTCTATACATCTGGCTTCCGAACAGGGTATTTGTCATGGCTTTCTTGTTTGTTATGCAGCGTAAATCGTCATTAAAGAAAGCCAAGTTATTTCTCCTATGCCGTATCACTAAGGGAGGGATATCGCCTTTTTATATTATATCTATATAGTTTTGGGTTATGTAACATGCCCCAATTACTAAAGAACTTATTCCAACAAGGAAGCTAGCGCCCTGCAAAATACATAATGGTGACGATAATGGGATTGTGGCTAAATTAATAACCGTATCATATTTATAATGTGTCATATATCTATAATAATAAAAGGCAAAGCCCTCACTGACTGACTGACTGACTCACTCACTCACTCACTGACTCATCACTAATTCTCCAACTTCCCGTGTAGGTGGAAGGCTGAAATTTGGCAGGCTCATTCCTTACAGCTTACTTACAAAAGTTAGGCAGGTTTCATTTCGAAATTCAAAGCGTAATGGTCATAACTGGAACATATTTTTTGTCCATACACTGTAATGGAGGAGGCGGAGTCACGTATCGCGTCATCACGCCTCCTACGTAATCATGTGAACTAAAAACAAGGAAGAGATTTACAGCACGAGTCACACGCGGGAACGAAGGTAAATGACGTTAATTTTTGACTGTCTTTTAATACTGTGTAAGCATACATATTAACACATGTGCAATTAAACGTGTGCATTTACGGGGTGATTTCTCAGGCTTAAAAGCTCGCCTTTTACTAAAAAGGTAAATGCAAAACTATTTTCAATCAGTTTATTGAAACGCTCCCGTTAAGGATTGCAATAACATATTCGCGAGATAAAACAACGAAGTAGGGGGAAATGGAGGAAGAGCCGCAAACAGCGAACACCAAAAAATTAATTAAACAATTGAGAACGGAGCGACTTAAGCATACAAGCATGTTCATAAGGGAAACAAAGCACGGTGTAAAACGTAAGTTTAAATTAAGTTTATAGAAACGCTCCCGCTGCGGATTGCAATAACATATTCGCGAGATAAAACTTTAATGAGAAGACACGAGGTATAAACGAACCACACGCCGTGGCGCAACGTTAGGGGCAACAGTTTCAACCATTCTATGATCTGCTTCTCGCAACTGAAAGACGGCACATGGCGGATGTTAGCCGACTTGCTGACCGCAACGTTAGGGGCTTCAACTATGGCGCTGACGCCACATCTCAGTGCCAACACTTTGCAGACTCTACTTAAAAGACACGCCCTCCTCACTGGACAGTTAAAAAGACCAATCAAAGTAACGATGACATCAAGTATTACCCAATCAAAAGTAGGAAAGGAGGCATCTTCATAAAATGCGTGTGGGATGATTTGCATGAGACGCTGCTTTAAAAAAAAAATTATGAAAAAAATACGGGATAAATCCCGTCCAGTATTGATTCAAAACGGGACGCGCAATTTCATTCTCAAACGCGGCACCATTCCGTATTTTAAAGGACGGGTGGCAACCCTACAGTGCCAGGTAACCACCCATACAATCAGATTGTGATTCAGACTAGGAATGCAATGAATGTAATTACCCCGATCTACATACAAGGCGAAAGTCTTGCAACATTCAAAGATGATGGTTTGGGATAAGTACACCATACAACATAAAAGAGCTTATGAAGCCTTGAACCGAAAAAAGCAAGATCTCGGAGATCGTAAAAAAAAAAAAATAGGAGGTAATGTCGTTTTACTCGTTGTAGATTTTAGTCAAACATTACCAGTTATTCCACGAGGGAGACCAGCAGATCAACTCAACGCGTGTTTAAAATCCATGCTTCTCCCACGCTCGGTTATATGTCGCGTGTTCTCGGGTAGGTGCACCAAAAAATGTATACATTTAAGCATGTAATGGGCAAACAAAAAATGAGGTATACCCGAAGGCACTGCAGTAGTACTTAATGTAACTTTACTTCTTAAATGTTAATGTTTTACTGTTTAATAATTTATACGCTTCTTATATGTTGTTCAAATTCTTTTATCAAAATACCACTGACAGCGCAATGCATGATAACATGGAGTGAATACACCATACGCATCCGCCCACGGCTGCCCTGCTGTGCGCAGATAGGAGTTGATTCTACAATAAAATAAAATAAAGATAAAAAGAGTAAAACAATCATCATCCATAAAGCGGATAGTAGATGTGACGTACTATATGTGTACCACATTTCAAGTGTATAGGTGAAACGGTTTGCGAGCTACAGGTCATTTAAAATCCTGGACAGACACACAAATTGCCACGGTTGCAAATTACAGAAGAAGATTTTACTGTTTAATAATTTATATTTATATGAAATGTGCTTCTTATATATTACTTCATATTCTCATATGATAATGATGTTAATGTTTATATTGATTTCTGTGTTATTAAAACTGCATGTATGTGTGTATATATATATATATATATATATATATATATATATATATATATATATATATATATATATATATATACTAGCAAAATACCCGCGCTTCGCAGCGGAGAAGTAGTGTGTTAAAGAGGTTATGAAAAAAAAAAGGAAACATTTTAAAAATAACGTAACATGATTGTCAATGAAAGCCCGTTTCAGTCAGTAAGTCTTATGTGTGTGTTTATGTATGTGTGTATATATATGTAGATGTGTACATGTAGATATGTATATATATGTATATGTAAATAAATGTTTATGTGTGTGTGTATATTATATATATATATATATATATAAATATAAATAAAAGACAGCAACAGTTATAACAATGACAACACAATTACATTGACAATCATGTTACGTTATTTTTAAAATGTTTCCTTTTTTTTTCATAACCTCTTTAACACACTACTTCTCCGCTGTGAAGCGCGGGTATTTTGCTAGTTTAAGATAAAATACACTTCTGATAATGACGGTGTGGAAGGTCTCTGTCAGGTACTGAAAAATACCGGGATGGTCACGCGGAGAGTCATGGACTCCCATGGCTGAGTTATACTGCTCCAAATGCCTGGTCCTAACTGGAAGGGGATATTAATCCCGTGAAAGTGCAAGAGGCGGTCTTGGAATTTGGGCTACAGTGCAGAGGCAAGAAAAAATAGATAGCTGCCGGTGAATTGGGGTAGCTTCTGCTAATCGCATTAAGCGGGTTGGACTTAAAAGTCCAATGTATGGCGGAGTGGTGGCTCTGAGGCTAGGGATATGCACTGGCAATCGGAAGGTTGCCGGTTCGAATCCTGTAAATGCCAAAAGGGACTCTGCTCTGTTGGGCCCTTCAGCAAGGCCCTTAACCTGCAATTGCTGAGCGCTTTGAGTAGTGAGAAAAGCGCTATATAAATGCAAAGAATTATTATTATTATTATTATAGAATGATGGGGGGGAGAGAAAACCGAGCATGACGCAATAAATTGTAAAGATATGTTTTCAAATTATAGACATGATACAGGTTGTCTGGAATAAAGCCGAAACTGCACCCGGGTGGACAACACAGATTAATCAGCTGCCATACGACTGTCCAAAGCCTGCCAGAGAAATAAGTGCCGTGTTGGGGGACACTTATTTAATAAGTTACACCTTAAGCCATTAGAAATATTTTGTAAAGTTATGAAAAACTGCACGTTAAGAGTAAATGTATGCAGGCAGGCATTTACCTGGTCATCAGACGAGTCACCCATGCAGCAGGGGCTGACAGTCAGTTACTTAAAGATGAACAATGTCAATGCCGATAAAATCCATAAAGTCTCGATCGCACTCACTAAAACTATTGTAGAAATCTTTAATGGCATAATAGCAGCTCGATATAAACCAAAATACATGATTCGTCTGCCTGTTAAAAACACAGTTAATGAGCTGTGCAGCTTTTGATGTGCCCAAAAGGTTAAAACAGCAACCCCAACAATGATAAGTGTCATGAAACGTGTGTTAAACAAATACACAATCTCGAAGGACATTGAAAACACACAGAAACTATGAAATTATTGAAGTTATAAGTATTGCTTAAAATTACAAACATATATCATAAGCTGGTGTTAAAAAGGAAACTGCAGACTGTGTACACAAATAGCGCTAAAATATAAAGAGGAGGAGGAGGTTAGGTGCACGCACTGATACAGCTCTAACTTAAATTGGAAAAAGAACAAATACATTTGGCTTTAACTTTGCAATGAGAAGCATACCTCTGTTACCTTCCTGTGAATACTGGCCATACTTTAGGAAGGTATTAATTGGATAAGTGTGGATTTAAAATGAGACAACTTCTCACATGACAAAGAAATATAACTATATATGTATATTGGGTTAAAGTAAATAAATGTTTCCACTTTTGTTTAAAACTAGTCATAAAAGTGCAAAACATTTTTCCTTTCAAACCCTGATCAAGTTTAAAGGAAAAATGCTTTTCATAATAATAAGAGAAGGGAGACAAATTTCTGGCAAGAAGCAGAATGTGCCTGATGTGCGTGAATGGAGGTTGTGTATTTCAGGAACTATTACGGTAAAGTGTGTGGTGGCACAGTGGTTAGCACACTTTGCCCAGCGATAGGAAGTAAAGGTTCAAGCTTACATGTTTTCCTTGTCGAGTCAGTATATTCTTTGTGACTGCGTAGTTTTTCTGGGAACACTTTCTTGTTGTGGAATTGTGCCACGTGATTTCCCGATGGTTGGATTCACCTTGTTGTCACTGAATCAGATCGTCACGGAGTTTCCATGATCTGGAGACCAGCGCCGTATGAAACCGAGCTAGTGTGCTTTAACAAAAGCAATACCAGCTTGTTCTTTTCCTCTAGATTCGGCAAACACCCCGTGAGCAATGGAGGAAACTCGCAGGATATTTATATACAAACTGCAAAAAATAGTTTAACAGCAAGTTTGGGCAGAGAAATTAGATGTAATCTGACCAACGGGTGGTGAATGTTTGCTTATCAATCATAGATTAATGAACGTCTGTAGCGGTTATTAGTACCTACAACGCAGGATTGTGCAAGCAACATACTTGGCTAAGTATCTGTTTTATATTTTATCTTTACCTTCTTGTCCTTTAAAATGTGCTTCACACCAATACCTGTTTACGTATCGCACCGACTGAAGAAATGCATTCCCCGTCAAAGAGGCATAAATCTAACCAACCTCTCTCAGCCTTTTATATCTCCACAGCTTCCTACAGTCGTCCATGGTGGTTTATGGAACTGCCAATCTTGCATCAAGAAGGCTGATTTCTTCTCTGGACTGGGATCCCTCCAGTCATTCCACTTCTTGGCCCTCACAGAAACCTGGATCACACCTGAGGACACAACTACTCCGGCTGCTCTCGCCTCTGCCTTTTCCTTCTCTCACTCTCCTCGTACTTCAGGCAGAGGTGGGGGTACAGGTTTGCTTTTATCTCGTCAGTGGTGTTTTTCACCTAATCTTCACCATCTCAACATCTCCTCCTTTGAATTCCACTCTGTTACTGTCACACATCCAACAAAACTCCACATTGTTGTTCCTTATCGTCCTCCAGGCCCTCCAGGAAACTTCATCGATGAGCTTGATTTCCTTCTGAGCTCCTTCCCAGATGATGAGTCTCCTCTCATGCTTCTCGGTGATTTCAACCTTCCAAGAGACGGAATACACACCAGCGGACTTGTGATGCTTCTGTCGTCCTTTGGTCTATCTCTTGGTGACTCTCCTCCAACCCATAAAGCTGGCAACACTCTTGACCTGGTATCATTCAGATCACTTCCTATGTTCAATATATTGTCTACTCCTCTACATGTCTCTGACCACCATCTTCTGTCCTTCAGATTTCCTCTTCTGACTTACTCTTCTCAACCACCTTCTACCCCCATGACTACCCGCAGAAATCTCAATTCTCTTTCTCTATCTTCTCTCTCCTCAGCTATCCTATCATTCTTATCTCCCCCTAACTGTGCTGAACCAAGCACAGCAACTGTTGAGTCTGCTACCAACAGTCTTCTCTCCTCTCTCCACAACTCTTTTAATCAACTCTGCCCTTTGTCTTCCAGGCCAAAACGTACTTCTCCTCCGACCCCATGGCTGTCGGAGACACTACGAAACAACCGCAGACAACTAAGAGCAGCAGAAAGAAAATGGAGGAAAACGCATCATAACAGTGACCTCCTTTCTTTTCAATCTCTCTTATCAAAGTTTGCTACTGACCTAACTTCTGCCAAATCTTCCTTCTACAGAACCAAGTTTGATGAATCCATATCCAACCCTCGCAAACTTTTTGCCACTTTTTCTTCACTGCTTAAATCACCATCTCCTTCTGTCTCCCCAGCTCTCTCGCCAGAGGACTTTGCTACATTCTTTGAGGATAAGGTTGCTACTATCCGTAGTTCCTTCCCTCAGACTGACATGTTGCCCACCCACTCTCAACCGACCTGTGCTACCCAGCTTCATCACTTCACTCCACTTTCTCACGACGAAGTGTCTCAGATCATGATGGCCAGCAACACCACAACATGTTCACTCGACCCGATCCCCTCAGGTACGTTTCAGCTGATCTCTCAGGATCTTCTCCCACACATCACACACATAGTTAATGGCTCCCTAACGACTGGCCATGTTCCCACTGCCTTTAAGTCTGCTGTTGTCACACCAATTCTTAAGAAACCTACTCTGGACTGCTCAGACGTTAACCACTACAGACCAGTATCCCTGCTCTCTTTTCTTTCTAAAGTACTGGAACGAGCAGTTTATAACCAACTTAATGTGTTTTTGTCTAATAACGCCCTTCTTGACCCTCACCAGTCTGGATTCAAAGCAGCTCATTCTACCGAGACTGCACTTCTTGCTGTCTCTGAAACACTTCACACAGCCAGATCTACCAACCTGACCTCAGTTCTCATACTTTTGGACCTATCTGCAGCCTTTGACACGGTCAACCATCAGATACTTCTGGACACTCTCTCTCTAGTCTTGGGATCTCTGGCACTGTCTGGCAATGGTTTGCTTCTTACCTTGCTGACCGGACATTCCAGGTTGCCTGGCAAGGCTCCCAGTCAGCTCCACGAAGACTGACCACTGGTGTTCCTCAGGGCTCTGTCCTAGGACCCCTTCTCTTCTCCTTATACACAGGTTCTCTTGGGAAGGTAATAGCTGGACATGGATTCTCTTACCACTGCTATGCAGATGACACTCAACTCATTTTCTCCTTTCCACCAGATGACCAGCAGGTCTCAACCCGCATCTCAAACTGCCTTGCTGATATCTCCTCTTGGATGACATCCCACCACCTCAAGTTGAATCCCAGCAAGACTGAACTCTTGCACATCAAAGGCAACTCATCTCCGAATCTTGACCTTGCAATCTCTTTTGACAACTCGGTTATCGTCCCCTCAAAAACAGCAAGAAGTCTTGGTGTCACTCTAGATGAAGAATTGTCTTTTTCTCCACACATCAGCAACCTCTCCAGGTCCTGCAGATATCTTCTTTACAACATCAGGAGAATCCGCCCCTTTCTCACTACAGAGGCTACTCAGCTTCTCGTCCAGACCTTGGTCATCTCTAAGCTGGACTACTGCAACTCTCTGTCTGGACTTTCACTAAAGGCAACACGACCACTTCAACTGATCCAGAATGCAGCTGCAAGACTCATTTTTAATGTTCCCAAAGTCTCACACACTACCCCTCTGCTGCGGAACCTGCACTGGCTCCCTGTGGCTGCCCGCATCAGGTTCAAAACCCTAACACTTGCCTTTAAGGCCAAAACTGGAACTGCACCACCTTACATATCAGCACTGGTTAAGCAGCGTGTCACTTCTCGCTCTCTCAGAACATCAAGCACTGCTCGTCTCGAACCACCCTTACTTAAAAGAAGAGGACGACTTGCATCAAGACTCTTTGCAGTGTTGGCTCCTCAGTGGTGGAACGAACTTCCTCTTGCTGTACAAACAGCAGAGGCCCTCACTGTCTTCAAACGTCATCTGAAGACACTTCTTTAAACAGCACTTGGGAGACTAAAGTCCCCATACTTTTTTCTACCCTTTTCTCAAAAAAAAAAAATTTGTACTAACTCCTAGTACTAACAACTTACTATTATTTTCTTCTAGCATGGTTTTGTGTACAACTTGGTCAGCGGTAACTTGTTTAATGACAGTAGATTTAATCCTAGCCTTAAAGACTGAAGAACAGTCGTAGACTACTAAGCACTGTTGTAAGTTGCTCTGGATAAGAGCGTCTGCTAAATGATGTAAATGTAAATGTAACAGCAATTATTAGAATTATTTACTTGCATGCTGATTAGTTGTGCAAGTGTAAGGGTATAAGATCCTGTATAGTAAAACGTTTAAATTGATAAACATAATTGGCGAGGTCCAAACAGGCTCTAAATGTTGCTATATTATACTAGACTGATTTCTTTCTCTAGTCTTCATATAAAATACAGTGAAGAGGATTATTATTAACACTTTAGAACTGAAATACATGTATTCATTTGTATCTGTTAGTGATTAATTTTATGAAGATTTGTTGTTACATCAATGTATTAAGGTTAGTGCTCAGTGATAACAATCCATTCAGCAATGTGCACTAAGTAGTTATACATCAGGAAATTTATGTTACATGAGAATAATTCAAATGTTTAATATTAAATATGTAACATCTTGGTATAATTTAAGACAACAGTGATGGATAACCGATGCAATGTGTTTATTTTGAAAAAAACATTTTCACTAGCCTGGTTAAAATGTAACAACTTGCCATATTAATTTATCTCTGATTGTTATTCATGATGTACTGTATGATATGAGACTGAACTGAGAGTCTAGGATTTCCATGGTGCTCCTTATTGTATTATACATAAATTTGATAAAGCACTGTTTTATGTTATGTATTTGCTCTACCCTTCACCCTTCTTCATTTAGTATAGCAAGTATTTTAGTTTGGCCACTCAATTTAGAGGTGGTGCTTTATTAATGAAGAAAAGGTGGTGTTGTTCTACGAACGAAGATTCAGAGTGACTGTACTGTACTAATGACTCTTGGTCTGCTGCACATCATCTTATATAATCTGCTACCATGGCTGTTCATTTGTCTGTCCAGGATTTTAAGTCACTTGTAGCTCGTAAAACCGTTTGAACTATTGACCTGAAATTTGTACTACGTGACGTCTACTATCCGCTTCTGGGGTGATGATTGACCTCCAAGGTTATTCCTGTTTTTATTTTATTGTACTTTAGAATCAACTGTTGGCAATGGCCAGCCGGGCAGCCGTGTAGTGCATGTGTATGGGCGCCGTTCTCATCCCTACCACCTTCGCCGTTACTTCTCCTACCTCTTCATATCTTAAATCATTTGAGACAGATTGAAGACTTAAGTGCCAACTTAAGTGAAAAATTAAAGAAAACATACCAAGTAATTGCAACACAAACACTGACTTAATCAGTTTTAACGCAAAAAGATGGCGACGAAAGAAGAGAAGAATCGGGCCACTAGGGTGGACAAAAGAAGAGCTGCTCAGGAAGCAGCAAGCACATCAACCTCTGAGCAAACGAATGCTAAACGTATAGAGAAAGTATGAAAACTAGGAATGCTCAAGTGTATTCACTGCGTGTTACGTGTCAAAGTCAGCATGAAACTGCATCTTCTTTTGCCTTGTTTGGAATAGCATGATTCACCTAAGTGGGGCACTGCACATAAAAAGAGTATAAAGCCTTGGAAAATTTCCCTGCCGACCTTTGAAGCCAAATGGATGGATGGAGGATAACGTCATCTGATCCTGAAAATCCTTCTACTGCATGCAATACTCTACACATCGGGTCCCCACTCCCGAACTGGGTTATTGCCATTGGCTTACTTCGTCCGTTATGCAGCGTAAGCCGTCATTGAACAAAGTTATTTCTCCTATGTGATTTCTTACTGCCATATCACTAAGTGAGGGGTATCGCCTTTTTATATTATATCAATATAGATTCAGGTAATGTAACATGCCGCATTTACAAAAAAATGCATTCCAAGGAAGCTAGTGTGCCCTGTTGGATACACCCTCTGTCTCCTTTGCTTCAGTCACTGCATCCGTTTCAGTTTCAACTCCAGGGGCCTCATGTATAACGCCGTGCGTAGAACTCACACTATAACATGGCGTAAGCACAAAAGCGGGATTGTGCGTACGCACAGAAAAATCCAGATGCAGGAATCTGTGCGCACGCATACTTTCACGTTCTTCCACTACATAAATCCCGATTTGCGTGAAAAGTAACGCACGTGCACGCGCCTTCTGTCCCGCCCCAACTCCTCCCAGAATTACGCCTCTTTGAATATGCAAATCAATATAAATAGCCTTCTGTGAAAAGACAATGGGAAAAGCACGGGAGAAAATATAAGAATTTCAGCGAATACCAAGTGGAGGCAAAGTGGAGTTGGTTTAAACAGTGATATAATCAACAAAAGAAAGTTGATCGAGTGACAGAGTGTCGGAAAAACTCGAAAGATCAAATTCACAAAGTCGCACAGTGCCTGAAATAAAAAAGAAATCACATATCAAAGTCGCCGTGAAAAGGCGAGTCGTAGCCCACCGTCTGAGTGTCATATGAAAGCGTATTAGGGTACAGACAAAAAAACATAGGCACACAGTGGGAAAAAAGCACGAAATGTCAACTTTAATCTCGAAATTTCCACTTTAATCACGTAGTTTATTTTGCCATTAAAGTAGAACATCATAAACTTCATCTTAAAATCGTTTATTTTACTAGTTTCTCAAGTAGCACGTTAAATGCTTTTTTCTGTGTTTGATCTTCTATGTGCTCTATGTGTGTGAATCACTACGTGCTTCCGTTCTTTCTCTTTCTCCGACAGGACACAGAATGCATTACATTCGAGATATTACAGCTCTCTGAATAATTAAAATACTGAGATGTATACGTGATATCATTTTCATGATGATAGGAATGAAAGCATGTTACTAAACATGGGAACACGGTGGCGCAGTGATTGTTCATATCTCACGCAAGAGGCTTGCTGCACCATGTGTGACCTTCGATGAAATAATTTATTACAGAAGTACTGTCTCTTTCAAACGTACTAACCTCCAATTCCTGTCCATACTTTTCTTTCTCCAATCGCCACACAATCAGCTCTGTAATAGACGTTAAGCCATTTGTAAGCTTAGAACGCCGATTCTTCAAAACTTTTAAGGAACATTGAAATATCTTCGTAGTACATGTTTAATTATTCTATTCGTCTATCCTTCCAGTGTCGCGTCAGCACCAGCAAGAATACAGCGCAAGGCAGGAGCTATCCTTGAACTAGCTATAGGCTGCAGCACCGTGTCCTCACATGTTTAATTATTAACAATGCAGATTATTTAAATGAAGTTAAAGTTTTATCTGTATACTATAAGCAACATATTTTGCTGCATTTCATCTTAAAAATGATATCGTCATCATACGTGCTTTATAAAGTAGCGCAGGTTGTGCAATATTATAACTGTAGTGCAAGTTTACAGTGAGGTGATTGAGTGCGTTTATAGTTCTTGGGATGAAACTGTTTCTGAAACGCGAGGTCCGTACAGGAAAGGGTTTGACGCTTTTTGCCGTGGTTGAGGTAGTGTGTACTTGAAACTGTATACCGATAATTCTCTTTCCGATCATCTGCTGCTGTGATTCACACTCAGATACAGTGATATAAATACTCCAAGTGGTGCAGTGAGAGTAATATGGAAAAAGATGATCCGCAGTGGCAACCCTTAACGGGAACAGCAAAAAGAAGAACAAGATGCAGTGAGCGTAACAACGCTAAAGCAGTTCTGGTATTTGGAATACTATGGCTATTCCCTGGCCCATTATATTGCAGCAGGTTAATTACAATCAGATGCATTACACTAATAAACAATATGCAGTTAATTTCAGTGTATTTATAAAGCCGCGTCAGGAATGTGGAGCTAAGAAAGAAAGGATGAACACACAGGAACAGTAGTTTGACCATTCTGTGGACCATTATATTGTTACAGGTTAATTACAATCAGATGCATTAAATTTATGAACGATATGCGGTTAATTTCAGTGTATTTGATAAAGCCGCCGCCGTGGATGTGGATCTAAGAAAGGGTAACCACACAGGAACAGTAGCACTGCTTTGACGCTGGGTGCCGCCAGTCTGCAAAAGCGGGCGGATAAATTGCGTACGCCAAAGAATGAGTTACCGTGGAAATGTGCGTGGCTTTACGCCAAGTTTAGGTTTTATACATCGCGATTTGAGCGTGGATAGGTTCGTACGCAACATTTCTGTGCGTGCGCACCGTTTATACATGAGGCCCCAGGTGTAGCTATCCCTTCAACCTCTACAATCATACCAGTTACATCCAGTGGTTCTGTTGTGGCGGTTTCAGCCCCTCAACCACCTCTACTTCAGGCCTACCAGTTGTAGCAGGCCCCTCAACTTTCTCTAGTGCCGACAATCAGAACATGTTTCATCAGGCTATTGTTTAATAATACAGAAATAAGATACCCCTTAAATGTTGCTGATGCCTCTGAACTAGAGTCTTATGAGGAGGCGTTTAATAGAATTCATGAGACGCTGAAAAGAATTCTGGATAGTTTTTCTGCTACTTTAGATTCAAATGATGATGTTCAGTTAGAATTGCATGCTGATTCCTTACCTATCTGTTTTTATACAGATGACTGGAACTAATCTTAGTGTAGAAGAGTTTCTTCACAAGATAGAGAATCTTCTTCAGAGTCACGTGAGTGTATTAGCAGATGTGTTTCTGATGCTAGTAATACAGATTATTTGGCCACCTAGTGGTGGAGCTAACGGTGCTCACAAGGTATCCACTCTACTCAATAACAAGATAGTCAGAAAGAAAATGAGGCATTTAGTTAATTCTTATAATTACGGGAATCAGTTCTGTTTTACCTTTTGTCTGCTTTCTCTAATGGAAGGCCAGTACAGACAAAATCCACAGTTATGCATGCGTGAAGCACACAACCTTCAGAAGAGGGCTGGATTATTTGAGCCTGAAGAAGTGCCCTTTGCAGATGTTCATAAATTTGAAAACTTAGATATTAAAATTGTGATCAGGTACAGAAGCCCCAGAAATGAAAATTTTTTTTAATTTTAAAGCTCCGGCGGTAAAAATCCTAAAACATTTTACCTTTTTTGCATGATAAGCATTATTATGGTATTTTGAATTTAAAAAGGGTTTTCTGTGTGTAAAATACTTGTGTGACTATGGTGACACAGGCTACCAATCAAACCTTAGATATTACAGTGTCCTTCACAGCAATGGCTGTTTCTACCCTGATTGCAGGACAATTCCTAACCACATTTCTTACTGAGGTTTAAAACACTGGTCAAGGAGGATCAGTGTGATAGATACTTACAAATGCCATATACGAATTTTTACGAAGCCCAGGTTTGGGTCCCTGATGACATTCTGGGGGGGGATCCCTGATGTTAATACCTTTGGGTGTGACCCTGATGTGAATACTTCTGCCTTAATACGAACTGACCCTTCAAATTCTGTGCCTGAGCTTAGGGTTAGTGACGAGGGCCCTGATGTTAAGATTCTGGGGGGAGGTCTTGATGTTGTTAGCTTCAGGTGTGCCACGGATGTTAATACCCCTTTTACAGAAGGAACTGAACCTCAGGGCTCCCCCTACTAATCTTAAGGTCAGCCTTTAGAAGGTAAGATTCGGGGTTTTGGGTGGCGGATCCCTGATGTTAATAATTCTGGGTGTGACCCTAATGTGCGAGCTCCTTCTTTACGACAAACTGACCCTTCAAAGGTAAAGCTTAAGTTGAGGGAAGGGGGCCCTGATGTTAAGGCTCTGGGGTGGGGCCTTGAGATTGATAGTTTTGGGTGTGCCCTGGATGTGAATACCCCTTCTATAGAAGGAACTGACCCTCTAAAGGCTGACCTTAAGATTAGTGGGGGGATCCCTGATGTTAATATCTCTAGGTGTGACCCTGATGTAAATGTTCCTGCCTCACAATGAACTAACATTTGAAGGGTCAAGGTTAAGGTTAGTGGTAGGGGGTCCTGAGGTGGAGAGTCTCGGGTGTGTCCCGGATGTGAATACCCCCTTTATAAGACGAACTGACCCTCCAAAACCTGAGCTTAAGATTAGTGGAGGGGGCCCTGATGTTAAGACTCTGGGGTGGGGCCTGGATGTGGAGAGCCTTGGGTGTGCCCTTGATGTGAATACTCCCTCTGAATCGATATCTTTCCGTTACAACAAATTGGAGGTGTAAATAGTTCCCTTCTTTGGAAAAAGATCTTTTGGAGTGTGATTTGTGAGGGAGGAAGGGATTGGTTAGGAATAAAGACACGAATAGCTCCAGAAATAACCATCAGGGAAGTGACCTTTCCAGGCTTAGGAGTGATAGCTTTTTTGGAAGAACAACTTGGGTCTGATTTTGCAGGTAGATGGGAGGAAGTGCACTTACAAGGAGGTGGGAGAAGTGATGGGGAACATGACCAGAGGGAGGAGAAGAGGAGCGGAATAGTGATACAAAGAGGACGGGGAGATGAGGTGGAGGAGAGGAGAACAGAAGAAAGGATGGGGGTGATTCCGATGGTGTTTACTTATTCGAGTTGTGCTCAGAGGGTGGCAGGTGTATTGAGGAGGAACTTTGTAGCAGTGCAGACTAGGGATGAGGACCTGTGACGTTTTAAGATCGTGTCCGCCTACAGGAAAAATAAAAAATCTTAAGGACTTGATAGTTAGAGCTTCCTGTATGGTTAGACAAAAAAATAAATGTGCGTGGGAGATCCCTTATAAAACCAAAAAAGTTATAAAGAATTTGGCTGGAACAATAGAATACTCCATCTTTCAGGTACTGTCCCTGACTACAGCCAACTGTGTGTATGGGGTACAGTGTGTCAAATGCTCCCTCATATACATTGGTGAAACAAAAAACGCACTAAAATTGAGGTGCGTGCAACATCTTAGATTGATGGAGAGCCAACAAAAACCCTCGATTTTATATGAGCATTTTCGGGATCCCACCCATACTCCTGTGTTTTTTCCTCTGGAGCATGACCTCTGGTGGAGTAAGAAGGGGAGATTGCAGAAGGAGGCTCAATGGATTAGGGATCTGGGAACAATTCACCCTAATGGATTAAATGAATTGGTGACCTAATGGGCGAATTGGGGACCAAATAGGCAGATGGATAGACATGTGAGAATGTCATGGATGTGGTGTGTTGTTTTAATTAAGTCCATTAGACAGTAAAAAACTTGGATTTAATGAAATTTTATTAATAGCTTAGTGAACCAGGGCAATCTGGGCTATCAGTTTATCCGATATCCCCTATTCTAACCCTAAAGGTATGGCTAAGCAGGTAGAAAGGTTAACTAATTTTATTAAACCTGCATCACCCACTGCTTCTAAAATTAAAAATAATACTGATGCTTGGTTGCAAAATGTACTGGGAGTGTTAAAGGACCATTATGGTCAAGTCATACAGGACTATTGCAAACAATTGCCAGTAGCAGATGAATTGGCTCAGGCTAAAGCCATATCTATGGCAAAAAGAAAATACAGGACAAAACTAACGGCCTCTTCCCTCATTTCTTTTAGACAGCATATTTTTACGAGCTCTAAAAAACAACCAGATTTGCCTCTTTTGAATGACCAAACTGCTTTCCGGGTTTCTTCTTCGGATCTGGGGGGGGGGGATCGGTGTCGGTGGAGTCGGATCCTCAAAGCTTACAGGCTTCGGTGGTTTTGGGCCCTCCTGATTTGGAGAAATGCCTGGAGGCAGGAGAGGTAAAAAATAAAAAAAAAAAACTGGTTCTTCTGTTTCATCTACACCAATCAATGTGAGTGGGCCTGGTAAAATACAAAAGTGTTCTTTGGTTTCAGATTCTGCGGGCATGGTGAGACAGGGTAATACACAGGCAATTCAAATTGAGGAAAAACTTTTGACAACTCAATTGGAAAAGAAAAATTCACTTATTGGGGCACAAATGATGATTGATCTCTCCGAAGAATCTTCTGAGGAGTCGATTAATACTGATAACCCCAATACTAAAAATTAGCCATTGTGAGGACTTGGCCTCCATGCCGGCAGACTTTGATACTGAGACCTTGATTTTAGCAGATAGCACACTTGCCAGTTTTCAGGATAGAAGACATAATAATTTACATCTGATCAGTGTCAATAAAATGACATTGTCAGCATTATTGCGGCATCTCAATAAAAGCCCCAGTACTCTGGGGGTTAGGAGAGTCGTTATCCTGGCAGGATATTGGGATGTGATGCAGGCCTCAGCTGGGGCCAAGCTGCAGATTTAGTGGACAAAGATCTTTCCAATATTACGGAGTATCTTTGTATATGCACAAATATTTTTGGCACAGGTCCCTCTCACGGCAGATCCGGTGATGAACAGGAAAATATTTCACTTTAATGAGCAGCTTCTGAGATGCAACATGACGAGAGTGATCCTCACTCCTAGATTTAAATTGTATAGGGAGGTGGATCGCCCGGATCGTTTGGGCTCGGACTCTGCTCATGAATTGGTGAATTATTGGATAAATAAAACATTGAGTAGTGTGTAGTATACTGTCTAGACGGAATGACGGACTTTTTAGATGTATAATTGTGTGTTTTTTATAGGGCTTGGGTTGATAAGCCTTGATTTGAGGACAACCTGATTCTTATGGTGTCTGTGTTTTTAGTTTGTTTGTACTTTTATGTCTACACCTTGCCCAACCCCTTAACTTAACCCTAGGGGTAGGGGCCCTAAACCTAAGATAGTGGAAGGGGGCCATCTCTGGGTAGAATTAAAATTTGGGTGGGTTTGGGGTATAGGATAGGATAGTCTCCCCTTGCCCAAACCCTGATCTTAACCCCAGAGGGGATGGGACCCTAATCTTAAAATAGTGGAGGGGGGCCATCCCTGGATTGAGTTAAACTTTTGGGGGGAGTGGAGGGGTGTTTGGTGTTTAGGATAGGGCATTCTCCCCTTGCCCAAACCCTGATCTTAACCCTGGGGGGGTGGGGCCCTAATCTTAAGATAGGGGGGGGGGGGCATCTTTGGGGAAAATAAAATTTTGGGGAGTGGATTTAGTATAATTTGGTGTTTAGTGTTTGGATTTTGAAAGGGCAGAGTGGATTGTATATGGGCAGATAATTGGATAAGTGGCAGGCAGAAGTTCGGGGTCACAGGAGGAGCGAGGTTAAAATGTCCGGGTTTTTTTTAAAAAAAAAAAAAAAAAGTTTGGAGTAGTCGAGGATGAGCTGACTTTAGTGTTCCTAATACATCTTGTTGTAACTATAAAAATGGAATCCATAATTAACTTGTATTTTGAAATTAAATTTAAAATGATTAATAGCTCAGAGCTTATTGAGGGCTATTGTTAAAAATAAAATCAAAAATAATTTCACAAATTTCTTAGGGGATTTTGGGAATAGTTATTGTTGGATGGTGTTGGAGCAGTATGGAAAGGGTTGTAAGATCACTTTAAAAACTTTAGATAGAATAAGGAATCTCGAAGAAATAAATTTATTGTTTATATCTGCACGAAGTGTACCCATGCAATTTTTTTTGCCTTCGGGCTTTTATCCCCTACCCTAACCCATAAAATGTCGCCCCAAGGAATACCGTGTTTCTAAATAAAAAATGATGCAGAAAAGCATCAATACTTTATAGAAACCTAGAAGCCTGGGAAGCTGTGTGAAAAATGTGTTAATGATTTTGAAAGTCAGCAAGAAATGGGTGTACACATTCCAAATTATGTATACTGTAAGTCCTTGCTTGGGAAATCTTCTTTCTGTGCGGGTGAAGAATTTGTACACACGTTCTTTGCCAGATGCCGTTGCCCCAAATATCAAGTCTATACCTTCATAGCCCACAACTTAAAAGGTTACAATGGGTATTTGATTAAAAATGGAGTGAATCCTCAGGTTACCACTTAAGGAAATAAGTTGATGTGTCTCACAGATTCGGGTTATCATTTTAAGGATTCTCTCAAATTTTTTACCAGTGAAGTTGAGTGTCATGCCTAAAGCCATGGGGTTTTAATCTGAAAAACAGGATTATATCGGTCTCTATCATGAGCCTGAATCTTATTGCGTACAGAGCATGATGATGAAAGAAAAAGAATAATTTTTACCAGGTATGAGAGCATTGGTGTGGTGTTTTTAATTTTAAAAAAAGGAGACGGCTTTTTTTTTTTTTTTCCGGGGTTCTGGAGAGGAGGGTCCGTCGGATAGTCGAACCTCGGATTCAGGAGGAACAGTGTGGTTTTCGTCCTGGTCGCGGAACAGTGGACCAGCTCTACACCCTTAGCAGAGTCCTGGAGGGTGCATGGGAGTTCGCCCAACCAGTCTACATGTGTTTTGTGGACTTGGAAAAGGCGTTCGACCGTGTTCCTCGGGGGATCCTGTGGGGGGTGCTCCGGGAGTATGGAGTACCGGACCCCCTGATAAGGGCTGTTCGGTCCCTGTACAACCGGTGTCAGAGCTTGGTCCGCATTGCCGGCAGTAAGTCGAACCCGTTTCCAGTGAGAGTTGGACTCCGCCAGGGCTGCCCTTTGTCACCGATTCTGTTCATAACTTTTATGGATAGAATTTCTAGGCGCAGCCAGGGCGTTGAGGGGGTCCGGTTTGGTGGGCTCAGGATTGGGTCACTGCTTTTTGCTGATGATGTTGTCCTGTTTGCTTCATCAGGCCGTGATCTTCAGCTCTCTCTGGATCGGTTCGCAGCTGAGTGTGAAGCGGCTGGGATGGGAATCAGCACCTCCAAATCCGAGACCATGGTCCTCAGCCGGAGAAGGGTGGAGTGCCCTCTCAGGGTTGGGAGTGAGATCCTGCCTCAAGTGGAGGAGTTCAAGTATCTCGGGGTCTTGTTCACGAGTGAGGGAAGAATGGAGCGTGAGATCGACAGGCGGATCGGTGCAGCGTCCTCAGTGATGCGGGCTCTGCATCGGTCTGTCGTGGTGAAAATGGAGCTGAGCCATAAGGCAAAGCTCTCAATTTACCGGTCAATCTATGTTCCTACCCTCACCTATGGTCATGAGCTATGGGTAGTGACCGAAAGAACGAGATCGCGAATACAAGCGGCTGAAATGAGTTTCCTCCGCAGGGTGTCTGGGCTCTCCCTTAAAGATAGGGTGAGAAGCTCAGTCATCCGGGAGGGGCTCAGAGTAGAGCCGCTGCTCCTCCACATCGAGAGGAGTCAGATGAGGTGGCTCGGGCATCTGATCAGGATGCCTCCTGGACGCCTCCCTGGGGAGGTGTTCCGGGCACGTCCAACCGGGAGGAGGCCCCGGGGAAGACCCAGGACACGCTGGAGGGACTGTGTCTCCCGGCTGGCCTGGGAACGCCTCGGGATTCTCCCGGAAGAGCTAGAAGAAGTGGCCGGGGAGAGGGAAGTCTGGGCATCTCTGCTCAAGCTGCTGCCCCCGCGACCCGACCTCGGATAAGCGGAAGAGAATGGATGGATGGATGGAGACGGCTTTTTATTATAAAAAAGTCAAAATTCTTAGAACCATCCATCCATCCATTTTCCAACCCGCTGAATCCAAACACAGGGTCATGGGGGTCTGCTGGAGCCAATCCCAGCCAACACAGGGCACAAGGCAGGAACCAATCCCGGGCAGGGTGCCAACCCACCGCAGTTCTTAGAACCACCTGCATCAAATTTAGAGATGAAATCAAAATTGGCAGTATTGGCCAGTTTCAATTTATGACCCTAGCCTCCCTGTGTATGGCCATGTACAGGGAAAACTCCATGCCGCCAAAATAATTCCTTCTGACTATAAATCAGAATATTAAGTTTAATGTCACTGTCTCTGTGCAGACATTTTAAATCAGTTTCTTTTCTTTTCACATGCACAGCTGAGCCAAATTTAGTACAAAGGGGCTCAACATTTAGAATTGCTAGGCCAAGCATAGGACAAGATAGACAAAGACAGCCGGGAGAACGTGCAGTCAGCATGAAAACATACTATTTTTGTCTGTCAAGAGTCAGCAGAAGATCTTTCCTTGTTTGGAATTGGACTATTTGCCTACACGGGGGCCTGCATGTGGAGAAAACAGTATAAAAGACTTGGACAGCAGTCAATATGGGAGTTAATGTCATTCAATCCTGAAAACCCTTGCAACTCAGCGACGATGATGGCATACTCTACATGTCAGGCCCCCCACCCTTGGACTGAGTTTTGCGGTTTGCTTCCCTCATCTCATATGCAGCGTAAGCGGATATTAAAACAATGCTATGTTATTTTTCTCTTGTTTGATTTCTTACCGCCATATCACTAAGGAAGGGAGATCACCTCTTCATTTTATTTATTTAAATTCAGGTTAATTAAGACGCTACAATTGCAAAACAAACATATTTCCAGGGAGCTAGTGCATCCTATCGGAAAATTGGTGTGGTCGGCAGGATTGTGGCTGTACATTAATTAACTGTATAATATTTATAATGTAGTGCATATTTAATAACAAACACACTTCTACTAATATCGGTGCAGAAGGTCTCAGTCGAACATTAAGAATACCGGGATGGTCACATGCAGTCATGGACTCCTGTGACAGTTATTTTGTACATATACTGCCCCAATAATTTGGCCCGAACTAGAAGGAGATGTTAATCCCTTAAAAGTGCAAAAGGTGGTTTTGGCACTCGAGCTAGAACGCAGGGGCAAAAAGGAGCAGATAGCTGCCGGCGAATTAGGGTGGCTTCTGCTAACTGCAGTACGCAAGTTAGACCTAAAAGTTCAAAGTATGATCATAGAATGTGGGGAACTTAAACAAGTGATAGAAAATCTACAAGAAAAGCAAGTATCACTTGAGAATGCATGGAAAATGCCACGTCCCATGCAGACGAGTGAGAGAATAAATGAACTGCTTTAGCTGTAAGTTTAGTGCACGCTAAAAGACAGAAACTAGTGAAAATACACCCTGTTTCCTCTTTTAAAATACGAGCCATAATGCAAGGCGACTGGAACCCAGAAACATGGGATGGCACTGTATATAACTCAGATAGTGAAAATGATGTTTAGGGAGACAACATTGAATCAGATGAGAAATTGTAGAAGTAATTTTTAAATAATAGATGTGAGCAAAAGGGCACCCAGGTGGACAGCACAGGGTAAAGCGAAACGTACGAGATTTTACACAAGCCAAGTTTCTAGAAATTGGTAAACTAGCTCTCTCTCATTCTTTCCTAGGGCACAAAGCAGAAGCAGAAGCAGACAATGGCCGACAGTGAGATGAATCGCGTTGCCATTGTCATAGAAGAACTCCAGGCACTCGACAAACAGATTCAGAAACTCCTGTCCAGACGAAGGTACTTTAGGAATTTGAAGGCTCGGCTGTTGGATAAACCATCCTCGCCATCTGAAAATCGACGCAACGTCAACCCTGCGTTGTGCTGCTCACTTCCAAGGACAAGTAATCTTCACCCCTGCGCCTCGTAGGAGCGATGACGACACCGATGAAGACCTCAGCGTGTTTCAGCTATGCAGGTGGGGGTTCAAGGCTAGAACACCTCCATCGGCACAGGCGAGCATCTCGACCCTCTGTGTTCCCAGTTTGCCTTCTACCACGATTACATCACCCGGGGTTAGTGATTCGATTGTAAGAAACCTCAATATCACATGCCCTAATCGGAAATTTTGTTTCTTGTTTTCCCAGTGCTCGTGTCTGAGATGTGATGAGACATTGTGCTTCTCGTAGATTGTCAGCGCACAAGAGGGCAGTTGGATCCATTGTATTACATGCCGGCGTAAACGACGTAAGGCACCGACAGTCGGAGATTCTCAAGGCTGACTTCGCAACACTAATTAAAGACACGAAGGAGAGGACCCCATTGGCAAAGATCTTCATTTCGGATCTACTACCTCTCATCAGATGATGAAATGAATAATACAGTCGTCTGCTGGGATTAAACAACTGGCTGAAAGGCTTCTGCAAGAATCAAGACATCAGGTTCATCGACAACTGGGACCTCTTTTGGGAAAGGCTGCATTTCTTCAAGTGGGATGGCCTGCATCTGAATAGATTCGGCGCCCGGGTCCTCTCTGAAAACATATCTAAGGTAATTTGTCTTTCTACTCTTAACCCCTTCCGTAATGCTATTGCTTTGCTAGGACATGATAATTGCTTAACAAAGTCTTCCGTAAAAGTACACAACATTAATACTCTAATAACCAATCTCAATGCACATAGAAAATCTAGGCAATACCGCATAAACACCAATAATTTAATTACAATTACTACTTTAGAAGAACAATGTATTAAAACTATAAAAACAGATTATAGATTAAATAAAAAATACACACAGAGCGGCGCTAACAAAAATAACTTTGTGCGTTATTGGTATTTGGAACAGAAAGTTAGAATTCAGCTCTGCTCCTCTGAAACATTAAATATGGCTCTATTAAATGTTAGAGCTTTAACTAACAAGATGTTTTGTATCAACGATCTTAGTGATAGAAAAATAGATTTTATTGTACTAAGTGAAACGTGGCTTAGCTCAGAGGGCGCGGCTGTTTTAATCGAATCTGCGCCTCCGGATTACAGTTTTACTCGTTCGGATCGCCAAGGAAAGAGGCGACGGCTTGGCAAACACTTACTCAAGCCGGTTAAAGTGTAAAGATGTCAGTTTTGGTAAATTCAAGTCCTTTGAGTATCTCGCCGTTGTTATTCATGGAGATTCTCACGTTCTAGTATTATCCGTGTATAGACCTCCTAAATTTAACACGTCTTTCTTGGAGGAATTCTCAGACTTAATGTCAATTTTAATTATGAACTATGACACACTCTTAACAGTTGGCGGCTAACTTTCATATAGATAATCAGTGTGACCAAAAAGTAAAAATTTATGAACCTCCTGGACTCTTGATTTGAGACAGCTCGTTAATCAGCCTACACATAAAGCAGGTCATACGTTAGACTTTAGTAATTACTAAGGACTAAAAGTTGATATAAAGCAGGTCATTGATACGGGTCTATCAGACCCTTTTCTTCTACTATTTAATATAGAAATGATACAAAATATTCATGAGAAGCATAGTTAAAAAACGCTTCTTTGATTGATCAGCAGCTTTAAAACTTACATTCTAAGCAATCAGTCTGTTTATACTGCCAACTATAATAGCGAGGATAATGTAAATAGTAAGGTGGAAAGATTTAATACTAAAGTGAGAGCTGCTGTTGACATAGTTGCACCTGAAAAGACAGTTAAAAAATCTTCTAGCATTGTTATACCATGGAAGACCCAAAGAATGTCTGATTTAAAGAGAACATGCCATAGAGCTGAGCGTAAATGGAGGAAAACTAAACTATCCACTATGAAATATTGAAGATTAAAACAATACAATAACAGTCTGTCTTGAGAGGCGCTGCTATTTCTATAAGATTATAAATAATGCTAGTAATCCCAGAGTCTTATTCTCGACGATTGATCATCTGTTAAACCCAAGTAACTCAAAGGAATGCCTCCTAAGTACTTCCAGTAAAACCTGTGAGGCTATTGCTGCATTTTTCAATCAAAAAATTAATGATATTAGAAATAACATAGTATATCTCCCCAACACTAAGGATCTTCCTAAGCCCCAGTATTCCGTTATAAACAAATTAAATTCTTTTACCAGGATAGATTTACCTGATTTACATAGAATAATTTCTCAACTGAGACCCTCCACCTGTGTCCTTGACCCAATACCAACAAATTTTTTCAAAGTATCATCGGGCGTGCTAATTGATAATGTTCTTGACATAGTAAACTCGTCATTAGATACAGGGGTCTTCCCAGACTGTCTTAAGACTGCTGTAGTTAAACCCCTACTTAAGAAAAATAATCTTGACCACTCTGCTTTTGAAAATTTTAGACCCATCTCTAACCTGCCTTAAGTAAAATCCTAGAGAAGGCAGTCATTATTCAGTTAAATGAGCACCTCAATAAACATGCTATTCTTAATAAATTTCAGTCGGGTTTTAGAACAATTCACAGTACAGAAACTGCACTTGTTAAAGTAGTGAATGACTTGCAGGTAAATGCAGACATTTATCTGTTCTCATTCTCTTAGATCTGAGTGCCGCATGTGACACCATTGATCATAATATTCTTAGAAATCGCCTAAGTCAGTGGGTGGGCCTCTCTGGCAGTGTCTTAAATTGGTTTGAATCCTACCTGGCAGGGAGAAAATTGTGTTAGTTGTGGTAATTATACTTCAAAGACGCATGATATCCTACATGGTGTTCCACAAGGCTCTATCCTGGGTCTGCTGCTCTTTTTGATCTACATGCTTCTGTTAGGTCAGATTATCTCAGGGCACAACGTGAGCTACCACAGCTATGCTGATGACACACAGCTCTACTTCTCAATAGCACCTGATGACCCCGACGCTGTTATTTCACTAACACAATGTTTTACTTGTGTTTCTAACTGGATGAATAGTAATTTTCTCAAGCTAAATAAAGAGAAAACTGAAATTTTAGTGATTGGCAATAATGGATACAATGAGGTTATCAGAAATAAACTTGATGCATTAGGATTAAAAGTCAAGACGGAGGTAACTGTTGACTAACCTGAATTTTAAATCGCATATTCATCAGACCACTAGGACAGCATTTTTTTACTTAAACATTGCAAAAGTTAGACCTCTTATATCATTGAAAGATGCTGAGAAATTAGTTCACGCGTTTGTTTTCAGTCGACTAGATTACTGTAACGCAATCCTCTCCGGAATACCCAAAAAAAGACAAACCGATTGCAACTAGTGCAGAATGCAGCTGCTGGACTCCTAACTAGGAAAAGAAAATCCGAGCAAATCTCTCCAGTTTTGATGTCACTACACTGGTTACCTGTGTCATTCAGGATTGAGTTTAAAATTCTGCTTATGGTTTATAAAGCCTTAAATAGTCTCGCTCCATCTTATATATCGGAATGTCCAACACCCTATATTCCAAATCGTAACCTTAGATCCTCAAATGAGTGCCTGCTTAGAATTCCAAGAGCAAACCTTAAAAGAAGTGGTGAGGCGGCCTTCTGCTGTTATGCACCTAAAATCTGGAATAGCCTGCCAATAGGAATTCGCCAGGCTAATATAGTGGAGCACTTTAAAAAACTGCTAAAAACACATTTTAACATGGCCTTCTCATAACTTCACTTTAATTTAATCCTGATACTCTGCATATTCAATTCATCATAATAACTATTCATCCCTACTAACCCCTACTCGGTTTCTTTTTCCGGTTTCTTTGTGGTGGCGGCCCGCTCCACCACCATCTACTCAAAGCACCGTGATGTTCCAGCATTGATGGATTAAAAGCCAGAAGTCTGCATGACCATCATCATCAAATCTTTTCATGAGAACCCTAAATACAAAGAGGACTGTTCATTTATGTTAGGTAGAATGCCCAGAGGGAACTGGGTGGTCTCATGGCCTGGAACCCCTGCAAATTTTATTTTTTTCTCCAGCCATCTGGAGTTTTTTTTGTTTTTCCTGGCCTCCCTGGCCATCGGACCTTATTCTTATTTTATATTAATTAATGCTGTCTTATTTTAATTCTTACTTTTTCTTTTATTTTTCTTTTCTTCATTATGTAAAGCACTTTGTAGAGAGCATGAGTGACAGACCCAATGTACACAATTCCATTCGGACAACTGCCAAAATGCCTGATGCCTGTCAAACCACCCCAAAACAGGTATAGAGCAGAGGGTGGACTTCCATTAACTAGTCGGCTTCAGGCGGGTACCGGAAATGCAAAGGGGCGGGACTTACACCTGTCAATTTTGATTGATATTGGTGCCATTTTATACTACTCACGGTTCCTAAATTTACACATTCCATATTATGTATACTGTAAGTCCTTGTGTGGGAAATCTTGGTTCTGTGCGGGTGAAGACTGTGTGCACCAGTTCTTTGCCAGATACCGTAGCCCCAAGTATCAAGGCTATACCTCCATAGCCCACAATTCTATTGAAAAATCGAGTGAACCCTCAGGTTACCACTCAAGGAAATAAGTTGGTGTTTCACAGGTTCGGGTTATCAGTTACATTTTAAGGATCCTCTCAATTTTTCAAACAGGATTATATCGGGCCCAATCCTGAACCTGAATGGTATTGCATACAGAGCATGATGACAAAAGAATAAGAATTTTTTACCTGGTATGAGCATTAAACATGGTGTTTTTAATTTTAAAAAGGAAATGGCTTATAAAAATGTCGAAATTGTTAGAACCACCTGCATCAAATTCAGAGAAAAAGTCATCAAAATTGACAATACTAACCCATGTCAATGTGTGACCCAAGCCTACCTGTGTATGGCCATGTACAGGCAAAACTGCATGCCGCCAAAATCTATCAGTATAAATTCCTTCTGACCATTACCTTAGCAATCAGAAAAACTATTCAAAAGTATCTATTCAATGGCTATTGTATCTCTGAAACAGAAAAGTTGAACATTAGGCACACTCTAAACCTTGGGGAGGTAAAGAAGGGTTCTTTTTCTTGACGGCTATGCCATAGTTAACGACATTCCGAAATGCCTTTGAATTTGCTGGCTGCTTTTACCATGGCTGTCCAGAATGCTACAATTAAACAGTACCCCCTCCTTTAACCTGCCTGACTTGTGCAGATATGTATAAAAAATACTTGTAAATACTTCAGAGCAAATTTATTGATATGCATGCTTTAAATTTATCGATATGCATGTGATGTGGAAGCATGAATGGGAGACTATTGGGGGGGGGGGTAAAAAAAAAACAAAAAAAAAAAAACCCAAAAACACCTCAGGCTACAGGCTCTTAAAACATTGCAATTTCCCTCAACACGTAAATCCTAGGGATTCCTTGTTCAGCAGCTTTACAAACACCATAAAATTGTGCCACAAGGCCGGGAGCTGTGAACAGATTCATTATTATGATTTTACTAGTTTGTACCCATTTGTTAGTAAAACAAAAAAGTACCACATCGGCCATCCCACCATCATTTTTTAGCAATTTAGGGATCAATGTCAGTATTTTGGTTTAATTAAAGCCACTGTCCAACCTCCACATAGTCTCAGTTTTCCAGTCCTGCCTCTCAGGTTTTATAGGAACTTGATGATGTTCACCCTCTGTCGCATCAGAAGGTCAGACTCTGGATTGTCGTCACACAAAACGATGAGAGAGCTTTAACCAGAACTTTGTGTAATGTGGAAATAGTGAAGGCCATTGACAAAGGTTATAAAGTATGAAAAGTACTATAAATTTGGCATTACCCCGAACGTACTTCTGAACTGTTCTCGGACTATAATCAAGCTTAATCTAAAAAAGGCAAACGGGAGATATCAGGATATCCTACCTGGTGTACTGATGAAGCTTCCTGCGATCGGTATATTATAAAATACTGTCAGAAGAAAAGCGTACAAATGGATTGCGATAACATCACCGTAAATACAGCTAAGAGACAGATTTCAAAGTTGTTTTTAAATTCTCTTTTGGGGTAAATTTGGGCAGAAGCCTCTCCATCTCACTACTAGCTTAGTAAAGGACAGAGCAATTCTTGCAATATTTTCTCCAAACAGTACAATGTTTCTTAATTTTGAAATTATTGATGATGAGATTGCTTAAATACAGTGGAAGTATACACGGATAGTATTCTTGAAATAGTAAACTTGTCATTAGATACGGGGGTCGTAACAGACTGTCTTAAGACTGCTGTAGTTAAACCCCTACAAGAAAAATAATCTTGAGTCCTCTGCTTTTGAAAATTTTAGACCTCTCTAACTTGCCTTTAAGTAAAATTCAACAAAAGGCTAAATGACTACCTCAATAAACATGCTATTGTTGATAAGTTTCAGTCGGGTTTCAGAACAAATCACAGTACAGAAACTGCACTCATTAAAAGTAGTAAATGACTAGTGGGTAAATGCAGACAGAGGCCATTTATCTGTTCTTATCCTTTTAGATTTGAGTGCCGCATTTGATACCATTGATCACAATATTCTTAGAAATCGCCTTAGTCAATGGGTGGGCCTCTCTGGCAGGGTCTTAAATTGGTTTGAATCCTACCTGGCAGGTAGAAAATTCTTTAATTGTGGTAAATATACTTCAATGACACAGGATATTCTATATGGTGTTCCACAAGGGTCTATCCTGGGTCCGCTGCTCTTTTCGATTTTCATGCTTCTATTAGGTCAGATTATCTCGGGGAATAAGGTGAGCTACCACAGCTATGCTGATGACACGCAACTGTACTTATCAATAGCACTGGATGACCCCGACTGTTGATTCACTGACACAATGTCTTACTTGTGTTTCTGAATGGATGAGTAGTAATTTTCTCAAACTAAATGAAGAAAACAAATTAGTGATTGGCAAAAATGAATATAATGAGGTTATTAGAAATAAACTTAATGCATTAAGATTAAAAGTCAAGACGAAGGTAAAGAATTTAGGGGTAACTGTTGACTGTGACCTGAATTTTAAATCACATTAATCAGATCACTAGGACAGCATTTTTTTCACTTAAATACAGCAAAAAAAAGTTAGACCTCTTATATCATTGAAAGATGCTGAGAAGTTAGTTCACGCTTTTGTAATGCACTCCTCTCAGGACTACCCAAAAAAAAAAAGACATCAATCAATTGCAACTAGTGCAGAATGCAGCTGCTGGAATCTTAACTAGGAAAAGAAAATCTGAGCACATCACCCCAGTTTTGATGTCACTAAATAGCAGTGAGCGGAAGGACAGAGCGGAGCAGCGTCTCCCACAGGCACGTAGCCCTTCGCAAACACATGAGTAAGTTCAACTGAAGTAAAGCCGGCAGCTGACCAGGAGAAATAACCAGCAGTAAGAAATCAAAATTGATCGCTCACCGGGTGGTGGAAACTTAAAGCCAACAGTCTCTTCGTGATTCAGCTGAACGCGGAAAACACCGAAGCACCGAAGTTAATACAAAAACGGAGATGAGATCCATGCTAAACATAAGTTCTATCTGCTCTCTGCTGTGTGTCCTGCAGCATGTACAGTACAGGTTTTCCAGCCGACAGTATAGACAGCTTCACCTGCCAAAAGTGTTTAATTTAGTAGTCAGGAAAGTAAGCAAATTGGAGGACCACGTTAGGAACATGATAGCAATTAGGCAAACCGAAAATTGGATCGACTTTTTGTTTAGACAATTCGGCTACTTCTGATTCGGCTTGTCCCACTGTAGTCAGTGTGCGGCCAAAGTCTGCAGAACCAATTCAGTCACAGGGCAAGTGGGTAACAGTAAGACAGGGGTCTAAGAAGCCAAAATGTAGTCTCCCGGCACCCAGGTCACCCATTTGGACTCGAAAAAGATTCTCAGCACTCCGCAGCGTGCCTGTGTAAACTCAGAACAAGAAAGCTCATAATTGGCAATTCCATAGTGTGGAATGTTAGAATTACAAACTATGTTAAACCAGCAGTTCATGTTAAATGCCTCGCAGGGGCCAAGATTTCTGGCATAGAGGCCGCATTGGACCGTGTCACCGACGATGAAGTATCTACCTTATTGCTGCATGTCGGCACTAATATTATTCATTTACAGCAATCTGAGGTATTAGAGAGGAACTTCACCTCTCTATGCACCAAAGCTAAAAGAAAATGTTGGAATTTAGTTGTATCTGGCCCCTTACCAAGATTATATAGAGGGGATGTAATTTATAGCAGATTGCATTCCCTTCACTGCTGGCTAGAAACCTGGTGTGCAAATAAAAGCATAGTGTTTGTGAACAATTGGGATGATTTTTGGGAAAGGCCTGGATTTTTCAAAAGAGATAGTCTTCAACTTAACTGAAGGGGATCTTATGTATTATCCCAAAATATGGCAGCAAAACTGCCTGGTTGACGGATTAGAGCACCATCCAGGCCGCAATCATGTGATCTTAAATCAAAGGCTGTTTATTCCACCTGTTACTATCCTTAAGCGGTTACCCAAAATCCCTGTTGTGGGGCATCCAGTAAATTTAGTCGTGATACAAACCTTAAAATTAATTGAGAACCAAAAAATAAGGTGTATAATTAGACCAAGGGATAAAACCAGACCCTCCACCAGGGGCATCTGTAATATATATTGTTTTAATTTGAAGTAAATTTCTATCACCAGTTCAGAAAGAACCATGCAGTTTTAAAGGCTGCTTGTTGAACATTCGCTCTCTTGGCAGTAAAGTTGTTTTGGTAAATGATATTATATTAAGTACAAAATCTGATCCGAGTCTTCTCACTGAAACCTGGCTTAGTAAATGTGACACTGTTCCCCTAGCTGAGGCATCACCAGATGGCTACTCGTTTCTTCATAAGTCTAGAGATTCTGGTCGAGGAGGCGGCCTTGGAATAATTCATTATAACAAAATGCAAATCACTTCTAAAAATTTAGGCAACTTTACATCCTTTGAGGCATTCATTTTAAATATTAAAACAGATTCCAACACAATTATAATGCTAGTCTACAGACCACCAGGGCCATACTCATTGTTCATGACTGAATTTAGCAACCTTATCTTATTTGGCTATAAATTATGATCGCGTAGTACTGATGGGGGATTTTAATGTACACATTGATGTGGAAACTGACTTTTAGCAAATGTTTTACTTATTTGTTAAATTCAGTAGGATTTTGTCAGATTGTCAAAGGTCCAACTCAATCATAACCACACATTAGATTGTAACTTAAAGTTGAAATTCAAAACTTAAATATTACTCCACTAAATGAAGTTATTTCCGATCACTAAATTACATTTGATTTAGTCCTGCCCTTGCCAACACACTCCCAGATTAAAACAGACAGTGTGACATCTAGATTGTAATTCTGCTTTAAAATTTGTAGGTACTTTGAGTAAGTCGAGTGTAATTGTGGAAAACCATTTAGATCAGTTAACATCACATTATAATGCGACCTTGAGACAGTGGCTCCCATTAAAACAAAAGTGATCAAAGTACATAGAAACACTCCCTGATTTAATGAAAACAATCGAGCTCTTAAATTAGAGTGTCGAAAACTGGAGCACAGATGGAGAACAACAAAGCTACATTTCTTTCAAATTGCATGGACAGTGTTAATATAAAAAAGCCCTCTTTAAAGCTCGCTCAGAATACTATTCTACAATAATAGATAGCAATAATAAAAATCCTCCTCGGCTAAATTAACAAACAGAAATTCAGATCAATAGTGTAAAATACCAACAGATATTAGCAGTACAGACTTTAACTTTCTTCAATGTGACAATTAAAAATAAGATCCCAGATCTCAGCATCACAGTACAAACCAAATACTAGCTTAGCAGACCCTGTCTCACATTGTACTCAGCACTTTAGTAATTTTAATCCTGTAACTGAGCAGGAAGCCTTAACTTTAATTTCTAAAATGAAGCCCACTACTTGTTCCCTAGATCCAGTGCCAACAAAACTAGTGCAATGCGCCTATTCTAAACATTATTAATAGTTCATTATTGCATGGCACAGTACCTGAAGAACTAAAAGTGTCGGTCATTAAACCATTACTTAAAAAGTCAGACCTTGACCCACACATACTAAATTATAGGCTTATTTCAAATTTATCCTCTCTAAAATACTAGAAAAAGTCACCAGTCAGCTTCATTCACACCTAATGCATTACAATTTATTTGAGAAATTCCAGTCTGGTTTCCGCACTGGTCATATTACAGAAACAGTACTAACGCAGGTTGTAAACGACATTGATATCCTCCGATGAAGGAAACTCCACTGCAATTGTTGTTGAACTTCAGTGCAGCATCTGACACCATTGACCATGCTATTTTACTGCACAGGCTAGAAAATGATGTTGGGCTTACAGGCACTGTGCTCACTTGGTTTAGTTCTTATTTATCAACTCTATTCCAATATATACAGAAATGTGCCGACAGTTCAGAAGTGGAATGGCCAAAATGGGGGAGGCAGCTTGATGGATGAGGTCTCCAGGACTCTAAACAAATCCAAATCATATTATGTGATATCATCTACTGTTAAATTCTGCTCCGTACTTCTAAAATTTTTTATACTGTAATGAGGATTTGTTCTGTGTATTGTATGGACTCCCTTCCTTTTGGTATCCACTGTACGCCCAACCTACCTGGAAAGGGGTCTCTCTTTGAACTGCCTTTCTCAAGGTTTCTTCCATTTTTTCCCTGCAAGGTTTTTTTTTGTTTTTTTTTTTTTGGGAGTTTTTCCATGTCTTAGAGAGTAAAGGCTGGGGAGCTGTCAAGAGGCAGGGCATGTTACTCAATTCTGAATAGTAAAATCGACAGATTCATCAGTCAATTTTTTATAACAATTGTTATATATAATTGACTGTTGTCGAGTATAATTAACCATAGTTAAGTGTAACGGATTGTAATCAAATATAAGTGACCGTGATTAAGTACTTATACAGGACAAAGGTTGAATGATATTCTGGCAATTATATCACGTATATGTTAGTTAGCGTGCATATAAGCAAAACCTATCAGTAACCTGGTATTTTAGATATCAAAATAATTTCAGAAAGACAGATTCAGCCACAGAATGTTCCACAGAAAGCTTCTTGTTTGCATAAGTTTAAGACAAACACAGTTAATAGTGGATGTACTGGTTTTTCAATTATAGTAATGTTGCTAGTCAGAAGTTTGAATATACTTAGGTCACTTTAGATGATCTTTTTCATAGTTCTGTATATATATTTACAGTACATAACTGAAAATTGAATTGTGCAACACCAACAACCTGGTCTTAAATACCAAAAAGACCAAAAGAAGTTATTCTGGACTTTAAGACCAATCACAGTCTGATAATCAATGCAGATGCTGTGGAGAGAGTTTCCAGCTTTAAGTTTCTAGAAGTCACCATCTCAGAGGACTTGTCCTGGGCCGACGACAACTTGGCTATAATAGGCAAAGCACAACAACGCCTCTATTTTCTCAGGAAGCTAAGGAGAGCTGACCTCCCCCAGAAGCTGCTGGTTAATTTCTATAGATGCACTATAGAGAGCATTTTAACTAACTGCATGATGGCCTGGTACAACAGCTGCACCAAGGCTGCTAAAGAAGCCCTGCAGTGGGTCGTAAAAACAGCAGAGGCCATTATAGGGACTGAACTGGCATCACTCGAACTCTCGTATAAGACTCGCTGTGTGAGAAGAGCCAAAAACATTCTCAAGGACAAAACTCACCCTGGAAATTCTTTGAGCTCCTCCTGGCAGGCAGGTACTTTAGTCTGTGCGTACACGGATTGACCTAAAAAATAGCTTTTTCCCATCTGCCATAAACTTTCTGAACTTTGAATCTCCTCAGTCTGAGACCATTTTTAATTGAACATGTGCAATAAGCTATAAGGGTAATGTGCAATATACTAATGTAATACAATATACTGTAGAATATGTAATGTACTTATTCATTAACAGGTGCAATAATTTATGCTGCTGTACTTGGAGCAATAATAATTTGCTCTGGTTACTTGATCACTTAACACTATATATGACATATTTGGAATTTTGACTTTTCTTTAAATGCACCTAGGGGCTGTCACAAAAAGTAATTTTGTTGTGTTACACAATCACAATAAAGTGCTTGAACTTGAAAATTTTAATAAGTAGCTACAAACAAAGGGAAAGTGTGAATGCAATATTCAATTACCTCCAGTTCAAGAAAGTTCAAATTAGATTGTAGACAATAATGGGGAAAAGAACAGCCAGGATAGAATCATATTATATAAAGTTCTTTCAATAATAGTACAGTTTGTTTGAACTGTTAAAACAATATCAAATGTTTCATGCCCACCTCTCCTGCATTCTTCAAAAATACTGCTTTTGAAATTTTCTTCAATTGAAATAAAGTGAAATGATTTTTCTCGTGCATGTTTGTCAGTTTTAAGAACTTTATAATCTATTTTATATTCACCAGAGACACAAGTATTTTGAAGACCACAGAGAAACCTACAGTTGTGTTTGGTGCTCAGGAGTATGCTTGTCTGTTTTGCTATAAAGGAACAGATTATGCAGGCATCAGCCACTGAGAGCTACAAAAGGGCAGTAGTGGTTCATGGAGGTATGTGAAGCTCTCTAGAATATATTTTGTAACTTGTTAAATTTGATTGACACTTTTAATACAATTTAATGCAGCTAGATTTTCACCTTAACATGATTTTATTTGACAATAGTATACTGTGTACTTTTTCACCTTTTGAAAAACTAGCTTTGAATAATTTTAGATTATTTAATTCATGACTGTATTAACAATTCTCCTCTTTTAAAATATTTAGTAGAATATGACAAAGGTCATAGTACAAATACTTTAATTTTTCAGAATGCAAGTGTAGAATTACATTACCTACAATTGACAGGCAACATAGTATATTTTCATAAATTGTTTAAAAGCATCGACTGAATTTTTAGTTTGTTCTGTTTAAAAAGAATAATAGGACAGGATTTGCATGTTTTAACTATTAAATAAGGATTATCTGAATTTCTTTTGAAAAGTTTTAAAAGTTAAACAAAATAATTCTGAATATTAACCCTTTTTTTTTTTCTTTGTACGGTTTTAGGTTTCAAAATATACAAGTGTTCACTGAACTGCCAGGTATCAGGCCACTACCATTGCTGTTATTGCCAGAAAACAGTAGTCTGTAAAGATCAGTTCCTCAGGCACTTGTCAGAGTGCTCTCTCTGCCCTCTGTGCCCATGGCACCGGCGGCCTCCCAGCCTCTGCCCTCTGAATTCCATAAGGAGGTCCAAGCCAAGATCAGAAAGGTAAGATGTTCTCTTTGTAATCTCAGACTGAACAAAAAGAACCTTAGAGTACACATGAAGAGAAAACAAGCTGTAAGCAAGGGATTAGTACAGAACATCTTAAATCCATGTGTATTGACAATGCTAGAGGAATATTTGCCGTAGCAAAAGCTTTCCACGGTGAATCAATTCCAGTGCATGTTCAGAAGATGACCTGGGGTTCTACACGTAAAATTCTATGTGAAATGGAAGTTTGCCGGCGTAATTCGGATTTTGCACTAAGGAGTGGACTAATGGCCTTTGATTGGCAACACATTCAGTCCCTTTCCTATTGTCTCCCAAAAGGCAACACAGATGTGGTCCTAACTGAGGAACAGCTAAATGACATGGTTAGGGAAAAGTGGATGGGAGAACATAAAGAATAATGCTTGAAAAGGCAACATGAAGCTACAGAACATGGCATTACCTTAATCAATGAGGTCACACTGAATGATACAAGTTCAAAGTGGTTCATATCAGTGTATGAGCCCAAAGTGTCCTATTATAGTAGACTTGCCAGGGTTTTTGCATACTATGACATCAAGTGTAATTCCTGACACGGTCCATGTTCCAAACCACGAATGTCATGTTTGCATAAATATATAGCAAAATGGCATCCTTTTCAGACTAGCAGGGAATTTTTTGAGAGAGTTAAGAGCACAGAAGACTCGGAAGAATTCAAAATAGGAAATACAAAGGATACCAGCTGGTGAGAATTTGACAGTGTACGAAAAGAAACCCTTTATCCACCAAAGGGAGATGGTCTTGTTAAAATGATAACATATCTATACCACAAAAAACGAATTCCAGCAGTCCCACCTACTGAGGTATATGCTCCACCTGACTTTCATAACCTTCCCAAGCACCTAATACCAGCCGAGACATTGTGTAGCCTCTGTCCAGGAATTGTTTCACTGACTGATCCTGTCCTAATTTCCTCAAAAGCCAAAATTGTTACTTTCTATGGCACCGTTGAAGGTAAATCTTGCACACCTTTTTGAATAGAGATGCATTTGATCAATGAAGTGCCTTTATATATATATATATATATATATTGTCGCACGTGGCCAGGATTATTACCTGGCCGGGACGCCAGAAAGGACCGGAAGGTGGCAAGAATAACTTCCGGGCCACGAGGGCACAACTGCCACGGAGCAGGAGAGGACCACGGGAAAGGAGAACAAACTGTTGGACTTGTTGGGACCCGTGGCCACCGCCTAGGGGCGCTTTACACCTCGTGGGACCCGTATGTTGTTACTTCCGCCACACTCTGCAAGATGGCGGAGGGATTGGCCAGGGACGTCCGGAGTGTTTCCGGGTCAAAGGGCAGCACTTCCGCCACACCAGGAAGTGCTGCAAGAGGGACGTCATCAGCCACCTGGAACACATCCGGGCAGGGATAAAAGAGGCCGACTCCTTACTGTCATTGAGCCAGAGTCGGGAGTGGGAGAAGGACGAAGCTCCCTGGAGGAGTAGAGGCGGCAAAGGACTGAGACAGAGTATTGAATAAGGGTGATTATTGCTGAGTGCATTGTGTGGAGTGTTGGAATTGTTTATTTAGTGATTTAATAAACGTGCGTGTTTTATAAAGATGTGGTCTCCGACTGGTGGTGTCCGGGCAACTATCACATATATATATATATATTATAAAATTTGACATAGTACTTGTTAATTATGTTCCTAGGCACTGATGTAACACCATGTAACTATTTGATTCTCTAACTCATGTTTTTTTCTTCTTTTAAGCATATATTTAAAGAAAATGATATTTCAGATTCAGGTGATGGCAGGGTGGCTTTGAGAAACACTGATTACAGGAGCTGGACAGTTTAACATCTGTGGCAGAGCGACGGGCACTGAGTAGGCTCCTGTTAATCATGGAAAATCCACTGCATCCACTAAACAGTGTCATCTCTAGACAGAAGAGCAGCTTCAGCGACGGACTGCTGTCACTGTCCTGCTCCACTGACAGACTGAGGAGATCGTTCCTCCCCCAAACTATGCGACTCTTCAATTCCACCCGGGGGGGTAAACGTTAACATTTAACATTATACAAAGTTATTGTCTGTTTTTACCTGCATTATTATCAATCTTTAATTTAATATTGTTTATTGTATCGGTATGCTGCTGCTGGAGAATGTGAATTTCCCATTGGGATTAATAAAGTATCTATCTAATGATGAACATTCCAGTCTGTTGCAGAATATCAATAAAAATCAATCTGAACACAAAGGTACAATTGGATATAAGTGTGCATTAGAATAGATGACACTTTATTTGGGGTGTATCTATACTAATAAAAGGCAAAGCCCTCACTGACTGACTGACTAACTCACTCACTGACTGACTGACTCATCACTAATTCTCCAACTTCCCGTGTAGGTGGAAGGCTGAAATTTGGCAGGCTCATTCCTTACAGCTTACTTACAAAAGTTAGGCAGGTTTCATTTCGAAATTCAAAGCGTAATGGTCATAACTGGAACATTTTTGTCCATACACTGTAATGGAGGAGGCGGAGTCACGTATCGCGTCATCACGCCTCCTACGTAATCACGTGAACTAAAAACAAGGAAGACATTTACAGCACGAGTCACACGCGGGAACGAAGGTAAATGACGTTAATTTTTGACTGTCTTTTAATACTGTGTGAGCATACATATTAACACATGTGCAATTAAACGTGTGCATTTACGGGGTGATTTCTGAGGCTTAAAAGCTCACCTTTTATCAAACGCGGGAAGAAAGGTAACTGACGTTGTTCACTGTCTTTTAATACTGTGTAACCATACATATTAACACATGTCCAATTAAACGTGTGCATTTACGGGGTGATTTCTCAGGCTTAAAAGCTCGCCTTTTACTAAAAAGGTAAATGCAAAACTATTTTCAATCAGTTTATTGAAACGCTCCCGTTAAGGATTGCAATAACATATTCGCGAGATAAAAGAACGAAGTAGGGGGAAATGGAGGAACAGCCGCAAACAGCGAAGAGCAAAAAATTAATTAAACAATTGAGAACGGAGCGAGTTAAGCATACAAGCATGTTCATAAGGGAAACAAAGCACGGTGTAAAACGTAACTTTAAATTAAGTTTATAGAAACGCTCCCGCTGCGGATTGCAATAACATATTCGCGAGATAAAAGTTTAATGAGAAGACACGAGGTATAAACGAACCACACGCCGTGGCGCAACGTTAGGGGCAACAGTTTCAACCATTCTATGATCTGCTTCTCACAACTGAAAGACGGCACATGGCGGATGTTAGCCGACTTGCTGACCGCAACGTTAGGGGCTTCAACTATGGCACTAACGCAACATCTCAGTGCCAACACTTTGCAGACTGTACTTAAAAACACCAATCAAACTAACGATGACATCAAGTATTACCCAATCAAAAGTAGGAAAGGAGGCATCTTCATAAAATGCGTGTGGGATGATTTGCATGAGACGCTGCTTTAAAAAAAAAATGATAAAAAAAAATACGGGATAAATCCCGTCCAGTATTGATTCAAAACGGGACGCGCAATTTCATTCTCAAACGCGGCACCATTCCGTATTTTAAAGGACGGGTGGCAACCCTACAGTGCCAGGTAACCACCCATACAATCAGATTGTGATTCAGACTAGGAATGCAATGAATGTAATTACCCCGATCTACACACAAGGCGAAAGTCTTGCAACATTCAAAGATGATGGTTTGGGATAATTAGTACTTATTAAGTACAACATTGAACATAAAAGAGCTTATGAAGCCTTGAACCGAAAAAAGCAAGATCTCAGAGATCGTAAAAAAAAAAAAAAAGGAGGTAATGTCGTTTTACTCGCTGTAGATTTTAGTCAAACATTACCAGTTATTCCACAAGGGAGACCAGCAGATAAACTCAACGCGTGTTTAAAATCCATGCTTCTCCCACGGTCGGTTATATATCGTGTGTTCTCGGGTAGGTACACCAAAAAATGTATACATTTAAGCATGTAATGGGCAAAGAAAAAATGAGGTATACCCGAAGGCACTGCAGTAGTACTCAATGTAACTTTACTTCTTAAATGTTAATGTTTTACTGTTTAATAATTTATACGCTTCTTATATATTGTTCAAATTCTTTTATCAAAATACCAGTGACAGCGCAATGCACGATAACATGGAGTGAATACACCATACGCATCTGCCCACGGCCGCCCTGGTGTGCGCAGATAGGAGTTGATTCTAAAATAAAATAAACATAAAAAGAGTAATACATTCATCACCCATAAAGCGGATAGCAGACGTGACGTATTATATGTGTACCACATTTCAAGTCAATACGTGAAACGGTTTGCAAGCTACATGTGATTTAAAATCCTGGACAGACCAACGAAAAGCCACGGTAGCAAATTATAGAAGAAGATTTTACTGTTTAATAATTTATATTTATATGAAATGTGCTTCTTATATATTACTTCATATTCTCATATGATAATGATGTTAATGTTGTTTATATTGATTTCTATGTTATTGTAAGTGCATCTATGTGTGTATATGTATGTGTGTGTATATATATATATATATATATATATATATATATGACAGCAACACTCATAACAATGACAACACAATTACATTGACAATCATGTTACGTTATTTTTAAAATGTTTCCTTTACTTTTTCATAACCTCTTTAACACACTACTTCTCCGCTGCGAAGCGCGGGTATTTTGCTAGTGTAAATATATATAGCATTTAATACTGTGTGAGAATGAAGCCCAAATCATTTGCCAAAAGGAAGTAATTTGAAGATTTGTCTGTGTGTGTGTGTTATGTTTTGTTTTATTTTCTCCTCTACAACATCTAGTATGTCAGGCATTGGTGAAAAAAGTTGATCTTAAAAATGCAAGCTGAATTTTCAATCGTTTTTTGCATCAGCTTATTTCAGGAGATATATTCCCTATGATTTACTTATAAATTATATTTTGGCTTTTCTTAAAATGTAATAAACTGTTATACTGCTGAATAACTTTTTATAATTAGGTTAAATTTAGCTACATTCAGAGAAGGTTAGAAAAACTGACTTAACAGTAAAATATGTCAACAGTTTGTGTGTACACTTTGTTATTTAATTATGTGGTTGGCATTATGGTTTTTTTATATTTTCATTTAGAATTACACTTCCATTGGAAATGCTATAGATATCCTTGAATTGACTGCAAACCAAAAGTTTCCCCAAGCGAGACTGTCTTTTGAATGCAGACCTCCATTTTGATGCACTCTGCACATGAATAAAACTACTCTTGCATACGTTGTGGATTTCATCCTCCAGTAGTAGTGATGGACCTTCACAAGGAGGTTTTTAGTATGCCTGGTGGGTAGATGACAAGTGTGGAACTGTACTTCATTTCTTAGCATTTATTGTTTTTAATTTTGTCCCGATTTTCTGCAGCCAGTGAAATAGAAGAAACCAACGGATTATGATGGCAAAGTAAATGTGGAAGATTTTTGGGAGTCAGTGGACATTGAAAGGATTACTCTTAAAGCCACGACTTATTACATTTTGCCTTCTTTACCTTTTAACCATTACATAAAATATATACTGTACACACTGAATTTTATATTCAATTTCATGAAAGTCTCATTTACTCTTATTAAGGTAACTGTCAGAATCCATTTGTTGTAAACCCAAAATACCATAATTGGGCACCATGGATTGGTACTCTTACAAGAAAATCTAGCACCGTGCTCAACACTGAATTTTCTAAAGTTCCTCAAGTTCAGGAACCTGAGGAGGCTTCTGATATTTGTCACGGAGGATAGATTATGTGGTGAGCTCACACACTTAAAAAGGTATGTAGTAGGGCATTTGTCTAATGTTTCATGTATTCCTTTTTGTCATCAAAACTGTTCACTGATTGACTGAGCCCGAGTGTGCCCAGTATAGAACTCAACTTTGCTTACCCTTACTGTTTGAAATATGGAAGTATGTTTAATTCTAACACGAGCCTTTCCCTAAATGAGTTGAGTGCTCACTGAAAGCGTATGTGTATATCCATTTTAAGCTGCTGCATTGAGGAAGCTGGTAAAGAACTGTGGTCCGTCTCTAAAAGGATCCAAAATGGACCTAATACTAAGATTAATAAATCAAATGCAAAATCGAGCCACCTATGAAAATTTCCCAGAAGGTTTGGGGAGCGTCCGGTCAGTTATGTATTACATTCAATATCTGTTAAAACCTTGTTTGAAATCAATTGTTCAATGACTATTCATGATAAACATTGCATATAATCTTTGCTATAAAACAGAAGTTAAATGTTTTAAAATGTTCACAAGCAGAAAAATTAACCACATCGAAATATAAAATTAAATTTCTTTGAATCAATCATCAAAGTAGTACCACCCAAATTCACATTTTTTTTTTAAAGTTTGAATTTTGATCTAAGTATTAAACGGTGTTAGATGTTCTGTTAATTAGCATAATTCTAATTAGACTTACCACGAATAATTACTAGACTAATATAAATATAGGTAATCTAGGTACAAGTTTGTCATTTTCAGTTTTAGTGAAGAAGACAACAGCGTAATTTCTTACATTTTTTTGAGAATACACCTGAAGATTGGGACAAACATACACATAACCACATTTAAGAATTCAAAGGATTCTACTGATGAAGTTCAGTCTATTCAATTCTTATCCAAAAGATGTGACCTTTTCTGAATAAATACACCATGGTTTGTCAGACTGAAGCTTTCAGTACAATCACATGACCTTTCACTCAAAAATAACCTACTAGACAATACACAGCAGAGACATCATTTAACAGTAGTTTGTCTTGGGATCACTCTGATAATCTTATGTTCTTAAATGACCATTAATTTATATTGCTTTTAATTTGCATAAACAGGTGGCTGGGCTGTTGTGATGTGTCCCTGTGCTGTTGTATACTCCAATTTAACATTCGTGCAGAGAGTCCAAGGGACTATGCAGACATTTTACTGTCTTGGAAGCACTTTCCAAATATCTGCATTTATGATTTTGCAAGAGGATTAGCCACACATACCAATCTGAGGGTGCCACAGGTTCAGCCTTTCAGTCCAAATGAGGGAAGAGTTGCCGAATCAACGCCCAAAAATATTGTGCTTGCCAAAAGGACAATTGAGGATTAACCTGCCATGGCTTTTAAAGAAGACATGATTCTAATTCTGGTCCTGATGTGCATCCTGTCAGTGGCTCATCTGAGCATTATGCTCTTTATGATACATTTCATGAGCATAATACCAAGGATGCAAAGGATCTATTACGCAGAATTGAGCTTCTTCCCGAGTTGGCAGGATGGCTTAAAAGTCAATCTGCAGAACAACTTCTTGCATCTTGGGGGGTGGGGGGGGAGGGAAAAAAAAAAAAACCACTATGATTTTGCTTTCACCTTCTGCTCACATTTTTTTGAGGAGGTCAATTATACACTTTAGGAATGAGTACAAAAACAAAAAAAATTCAAGAATATCAAAACTTCTTTGGTCGTGACCCCAAAATCGAACTTGATTGTCATGGAAGAGCAAAAATTAGGTAAGAACAGTGATTAATTTCAGTTTTCACGTTTCAAGTTTGCAAATTGTTTCTTAGCCTTGGATATGACAAGTACACAAAAGCTCTTGAAAAGAGGTCATCCTTTTGAAAGCAAGCATGAAGCTACAAGTAGGCAAAGATAAATATGTTAAATTTGCCACATTAAAGGAGCTCAGATTAAAATAATGTTAATCTTTAATCTTTTCCAAAGAGTTCATTGTTGTAATCAGAAATTTGTCCATCATTTACTCACCTTGCCTTTGTACAAATGTTAAGATCTCTAACTCCTGAAGAATGAATTGATGAAACTTATGCATTTCTAAATAATCTGTAATTTATTGAAATATGCATTGCCAGTTGGGTCAACATGTATATATACAATGTAGGATTCTGAATTTCGAAAACATTAGGCATGTTGTATTTTTCAGGTTATGTATCCAAAAAACTAAAATTATTCACTTTCTTCACTCCACTGATCATCATGGCTTTGGAGATGGCAGCTATATTGAATTGTTCAGGTTTTAAAACTAAAAGACTTCCGTATTTGCTCATGCTGAGGTATCATTGGGATTTAAGTAACATGTAATTAACGATATTTTAAATTATCTAGTAACACAATTCAATAAAACACTCACATAAAGCCACTGTGCACGAGTAAATATGGTGTCTTGCAGTTCCAGCATTCAAAAATTTTTTTTTTTTTTTTTTAAATCTTTGTTCATATGTTCAGTTCACTCAGTTTGAACATCAGCCCATATCTCCCAAAAATCAGCATTTCAGCATGACTGCCTTATTTACTCTTATTACTAGTAATGGCTGCTGTCCATTTTAACTATTCTTTAAAAAATTTGATACTAATAGTTTTCACTAAGCTATTTTGGAAGAGCTGTGTAAATAATTCATAATGGCACAGTGGTAAAACATCAAGGTTCTAAAATATTTGTAATGGTGTGATGTGTTAATATATTGATATTCCTAATAAGGTACTTGACAGTATATTTTTTTTCTCTTTCAAAAAAAAAAAGTCTTCATTGATCCAAAACATCTTGACTGCTTGTGACTGGCTGATTGCCAATAATGACTGACTTGTTGGGACAGTACAATGGCCAAGAATTCAGGAAATGGACAAGGATGAAGTTACGTACACAATTGAAAAATTAGAATAAAGGGGAGAGAATGAAGATACTGAAGAAGTCATGTCCACCTTGTTATTTACTTTTGAATGCATGAAGGACATGAACTTTTTTTCTTGATGAGATGAGATACGGGGTAAATAATTTTTATTATATATATATATATATATATTATATATATATTTCCTCCCCCCCCCCCCCCCCCCCCCCCCCCCCCCAATCCGTTGCTGCTGTTCAACAAATTTGATTTTTTTTTTTTTGTTTATTTCAGCCTTCAAAATTTCCAAGAACTACATGTGGCAGAAAGCCTACAGAGATGTCATTTTGTTCAGTGGATTTGATCAGTGATTCACTAAAGAAAAGTGGGGATGGACTGGCTTTCTGACCTGTTTCAATAGTTCCTTGTCTACTGAAATGACCAAAGTAATGGATGGAGGACACAGATGGATATCCTAACGGATTGTGTGCTTTATTTCTTAAAAATATTCATATTTGAACCTAGATCTTGTGTGTGTGGTTGTGTCAAGGGTTTGGGTGCTAAAATGCCCCCCACAGGTTACACTCCCCTATGTGGTAGTTATAACAATGATCTTTGTGTTTTGATACATCACTAACTTTCAAGACCGAGAGACTGTTAGCTTGCAAGTTCAAGAAGGGAGTCTAAATTAAAAGCAAAAATTAGTTGGCAAAAAAAAAAAAAAAAAATCTACACCCCCTGGGACTGAATATGAGAACCACTGTATGAAACAATGCCATGTTACAAATCAGGAGATTATAGATATATAGATCCAAACATACACTCAAAAATGGAATAAACTCACTGGTAATCAAAATAAACCCCATTCTGGAGTACACAACCTATCCAAAAGACAGCTCTCCACCACAGAACACAATATTCTCTAGAGGATTAAAATTCAACTACGAAGACACATCTGACATGAACTTCCTAGGTTCCTTGAAACACCTTACTAACCGAAAAAATACCAACAGGAAATGCACAAGCAATAAAGTGCAACGTCACCAGCCAGCTACACACAGGACAACCCGACCATACATTTCGACAAGTAAACAAAGCTCTACTATCGCTACGGAATGACAACAGCATCATTATCACACCAGCCAACAAAGGAGGCGCAACTGTCGTCTTAGACAAAGACTAATACACCACAGCTATGGAAGAAATGCTTTCTGACATTAACACTTAACAGCTGAGTAATGACTCAACAAAAACTAAACTTAATAGAATACTCTGACCAAACTCCGAAATAACAGTGCAGATGCAGTGGATTCTCCATGATTTGACTGGTGAAGATGGTGCCGCCCGTGCAGGCTGCGGCGTACAGAGCTCCCAAGTCCACGGTGTTTAGTGTTAATCTTTGTTCATCTTTGTCAACAAGCAGATTTAAGTGATAGTAGTACGCAGACATACATTTACGAGGGGCAAATCCTGCTTGATTTCCAAAGAAACTGCGCCGAAATATCCAGTGACGTGACAAGACGCTCCGCAGCCTTTCCTTACTTTGGCAGCCTAAGAAGCTGAGCTGGCGAAAACGCAAGCGCAGCGATTGGAAGCAGAAACGAGGTAAACGCAGAGGTGTTCGCACAAGGCCAAAAACTAACCCAACCAGACCTGCTATACCGTCTATTCTGCTTGCGAACATCCGATCACTAGACAACAAGCTGGATTATATAAAGCTGCAGCGGGCCAAGCAGTGGGAAATGAGACTGTTGCATCTATTTTCACTGAGACATGGCTCCAGGAAAACATTGCAGACTGCCATCCAGCTAGACAGACTGACCATCTTCCAAGCGGACAGACGCCTTTTTGTCTGGTAAGACCCGCAGGGTCGGGTGGGGAACTGTATGTTTATGTGAACAGAGTGGTGTACGAACGCTGCCTCAGTTGCGCGACACTGCTCCCCACTGAGAGGTTTTATCAGTAAGGCGTCGGCCTTTCTACCTGCCGAGGGAATACAGTTGCATGCTGGTGGTTACTGTCTACTTCCCGCCTAGCGCAAATGCTAACCAGGCGCTAGCGGAACTCTACGAGATCATCGGCAAACTGCAAACGATGCACCCCGAGGCATTTTTCATTATTGCTGGAGACTGCAATCATGCCAACTTGAAGTCATTTCTCCCAAAATTCTACAAGAATGTGAACTTTGCTACAAGAGGGGGAAGCTGTCTGGACAATGTTTACACGAGCGCTCCTGACGTCTACAAAGCCCTACCCCACCCCCACCTTGGTTGTTCAGATTATATCAGCATTTATGGTCCCTGCATACAAGTCCCTGCTGAAGCGCACTAAACCAACCCACAAGAGCATCAGAGTGTGGCAGGATGGTGCGGTTTCAGCTCTCCAAGACTGCTTCGAAATGACAGACTGGGGCATTTTCAGTAGTGATGGGAAGTTCGGATCATTTTACCGACTCGGACCTTTGAGTCTCGTTCAGCAAAATGAACAAATCCTTTTTCGAGTCATTTCGTTCATTTTAGCAAAATATAATTAAAATGTTACCTGTTACCTCCCTAACATATCTACTGCTTACACAAATGTTGATCACACTACAAATAAGACAAAACTATAATGCTATAAGAAACAGAAAATATTAATTCATTGTTTACCTGGGTTTTTAGTCTGATTCGCTCACCTCACACCTCATCTCTGACAAGTTTTCGGGTTTGAGTTGTTCGTTCATCACGGGACAGCCCCATAAGCTTAACCTATGCAGTCTGAACCGGAAAGAGAATTGATTAGTTCATTCCTCAAGTCTTTCGAGTCGTTTGTTCTTTTGTCACGTGACCACTTACCAGCTCACTACCTCAGTCAAATACTAACGTAAAATTCCATTTGTTGTATGTTGGATCATATTTAGAAATCATAAAATTATCAAATATCTAAAACACATTTTCTTTCAAATAAAAAAGGTCTGTCAATTTCTGTCACTATGATTTTGTTACTGTTTCTTGAGGATCTGTGGTGTGTTATTTTATAAATAATCCTGTTACAAATAAATTGATTAATTTGTCCTTTCATTGTCTTTGTCTATCAGTAAAGTAAACAAACACTAAGCTATATAATAAAATAATCCAAGCCTACAATTACAAAGTACTTATAGTTAATAATTGTACACTATTCTATAGCAGTGTTCATTTTTACTCCAATTTTGAGTTTCCTGGTAGGTGAGGAGCAGAGAAGAGTCTAAGACAGATTTTAACACCTCAGGAGAATGAGCACTAGAAAAAGGAGTGATGTTTGGACTGATTTTGTGGCAACTTCAGCCACTGAAGCAAAATGCAACATACACAAAAAAAGTTTTTCAACTAAAGGAGGAAGCAGCTCTAATTTGAGGAGGCACCTTAAATCCTCACATCCAACTGTGCTGTTAGCACAAGTTAGAACAGGGACTGAAGATGATAGCCCTGCAGCAAGTGGAGCTGTTTTTACCACCAGGACTACTTTTGCTGGACCTTCGACGGCTTTGGCTGGCATGCTGACCACATCTACAGTATCCAGTACACCAGCAGAACCCACCACCATGCAAGGAGCAGTTAGGCCAAGGAGGCCACAACAGCAAACTTCAATGAGCAGTTTTGTAACAAGACCAATGGATCCATTAAGACAAAGCAAACTTGAAGCAGCTCTGGTGAGAATGATTGCTTGTGACTTCCAGCCATTTTCTATAGTGGAGGATAAGGGCTTCAAGGAGTATTTACATCTTCTGGACCCATCATACAGTCTACCTAGCAGAAAAACACTTTCAAAAACTGTAATGCCTAGGCTGTATGAAAAGTTAAGAGGTGACATAATAGACAAAATCAAGATTGCCTCTGCTGTTTGTCTCACAACAGACTGCTGGACCTCTTTGACTACAACAAGTTACATGACTGTGACATGTCATTTCATAGAGGACTTTCAGATGACCTCCTATCTCCTGGACTACTTTGCTTTGACAGACAGACACACTGGTGCTCACCTGGCAAGGGAGCCGACAAGGGTTACAAATGAATGGGGTGTGGGTGACAAAATTGTAGCTTGTGTCACAGACAATGCAAGCAACATTGTTTCAGCCCTGAAAGACCATCTCCACTGGGACCACATACCTTGTTTCGCCCATATGCTGAACCTGATTGTCAGAGCTGCATTGCAGGAGGTCCAAGCAATATTGCAGAAGGTCAAGACAATAGTTGAATACTTCCATAGAAGTAGAGTTGCTTCAGACAAACTCAAGGACACACAAACAGATGAGTCAAGAGCCGTTGCGGTTAAAACAGGATGTGGCTACAAGGTGGAATTCAACATATTACATGTTGAAAAGATTTACCGAAATCAAAGATCCAATCATCTCCACTCTGGCACTAACTAATGCATCTCTGCGAAACGAATGGGAAATGTCCAGAGAAATTTTGGACATTAAGCCATTTGAGGAGGTCACCACTGAAGTGAGTGCAGAAAAGTAAGTAATCCAATATATTTTTATTATTCATTTTAAAACCACATTTTAAACTGGCTCTTATGATGTATGTTCTTCTGTAACCTTATTTTTAACAGAGAAGTATATGCAGTACTGATTTTGATTTTGTTATAATTTATAAACAATTGTTACTCTTCATAGGTTTGTGACTGCCTCCAAAGTCATTTTGATGACAAAAGGTCTTCAGAAAATTGTTGTCCGATATCAAAGAAATCCCTCCAGCTTTGGCCCTGTTAAAAAGCTAGTGTATTCCCTGATGTCAGAAATGACTAGGAGGTTTGGCAAAGTGGAACACATTGAGAAGCTTGCTGATGCTACTTGCCTCGACCCAAGGTTCAAAAAGCAAGCCTTTGTCAATCACCAGGTAGCAGAAGACACAGTAAAGAGGGTTACAGCAGCTGCAGCAGCTATTAACCCAGCTCAGAGTCAGGAGGAGGAGAAGAATGCTTCAGACCCTAGTGCGACTGCCAGTACAGGGGCCATGTTCTGAGAGGACTTTGATGAAAGGGTAGCAAGCTTGAGGCCTTCTGCTACCACTTCTAAGACAGATGCTATGATGGAGATGCGGGCCCACCTTGCAGAGCCACTCTTACCCTGCACATCAGACCCTCTGACCTGGTGGAGGAGATGTTCTGCTGTATACAAAACCCTTTCTGAGGTCATGAAGGCAAGACTTTACATTGTGGCCACATCTGTGCCATCTGAAAGAATTTTTTCGAAAACTGGGCAGATTATCTCAGACAGAAGAAACAGACTAAGCCCATCCAAGGTCCAGGAGCTTGTTTTTTTTTTTTGAACGCAAACATGCCTTAAAGCAAGTCCTAAAAATATAGCCACAGTGTATTATTTATTTTAAAGCTTATTTGTATTTATTTTTAAAAAGCCTAGCTTGTAGTGCAGTATATATATTTTTTAATATTGTGAGTTAATTTGTTAACGTTTATTAGGCCCCGTGGCTTTATTTTAATTTATTTATTTTCTTCATTTAGGCCTATTTTTATTCAAGTTGTTTTAATTCATTTGGGAATAGTTATCCTCTTTGCTATAAAGCCTTTCTGGCACAAGTGTTATTTTAAAGGTTATTTATTTTTTTAAAAGCCTAGCTTGTTGTGCAATTTTTTGAGATATATATATATATATAATTACGATTTTTAAGTTAATTTGTTAAGGTTATTAGGCTCTGTGGCTTTAGTATCTTTTAATTTGTAATTATTTTTATGTAAATTGTTTTAATTCATTTGTGAATAGTTATCCTCTTTGCTAATAATAATAATAATAAATTTTATTTATATTGCACTTTATATTTTAGCAATCCCTGCTATAAAGCTTTTCTCCCACAAAAATAAACAAAAACAATTCAAGAGTGTGTACACAGTGTAAAGTGTCAGTGTTTCAAAAGTATAGTTTACAAAGACAATCTGATTTAGTAAATAACTGCACAGTTAAGTAATCAAGTATAAAAGTTATTTAGTTACAAGTTATTAAGTATCATTGGTAAGTACATGTGACTTTTCAGTTAAAAAAAACAACTTGTAAACATTGAACGTAATTTATTATGGCCTAAACATAGTAACTCAAAAATGTTTCATAAAATCATACAAGGTATTGTATTTTATGAAGATTAAAATCTACTGTAAAAAAAACAAAAACAACACAAGTATGTCTGATACTTATTTGATCTCTGATCAAAGCTGCTATGGATGGTGACTCCAATCAATCTGGAGGAGTACACAGACTCTGACTGGCTATATCTCCAAATGCATAGAGGATGTTACTGTTAACAAGGAAGTTACCACAAGAGCCAAACAAAAGCCCTGGATGACAAAAGTGCACAAGCTGCTCAAGATCAGAAATGCAGCCTTCAGATCTTGAGACAAGGCCGTCCTCAGGATGACCAGAACCAACCTGTCTTACGCTATAAGGAGAGCTAAGTGGGAATACGTGCAGTAGATCAACAAACAATTCAGCAGCACCAGAGACACACATCGTATGTGGCAGGGCGTTCAGACAATTACAAACTACAAGCCCAACCCACACAGCAGCGATGGTGATGCCTCCCTTCTGGATGAGCTGAACAACTTCTTCACACGGTTTGAGGACGCAGAACAAAGAGCCTGTGAGAAAAGCAACACCTCCCTCCACTGACCAGGCATACTCTCTCTCCATGAATGACGTGAAGAGGACTATCCAGAGTCAATCCACCCAAGGCTGCAGGACCTGACAACATATCTGGTCGTGTGCTCAAAGAATGTGCCAGTCAACTGGCTGGTGTCCTCACAGACATCTTCAACACATCTGAGCCAGTCGTCAGTCCCAGCATGCTTCAAGTCGACCACGATCATACCAGTGCCGAAGAAGTCATCAGTGACATGCCTGAATGACTACCAACCAGTTGCACTCGCACCAATCATAATGAAGTGCTTCGAAAGGTAAGTCATGTCACAGAAAGTCTAATCTCCCAGCCTCCTTTGACCCTCTTCAGTTTGCATACTGCTCAAACAGGTCAACTGAGGATGCCATATGCTCTGCCCTTCACCTCTCCATGACACATCTGGATAAAAAAAAAGACATGTCAGGATGCTATTCATAGACTTTAGCTCTGCCTTCAACACAATCATCCCTCAAAAGCTGGTTGTAAAACTGAGCAGGTTGGGTATTCTTTCTCTCTCTCGCGGAAGCACGAGCGTAGCAGCGAGCAGAAGCACAGAGCAGCGGCGTCTCCCACAGGCACATAACCCTTCGCAAACACCCGAGCAAGTTCATCGGAAGTAAAGCCGGCAGCTGACCAGAATAAATAACCGGCAGTGAGAAACTTGAAGCCGACGGTCTCTGAAGCAGAAAGCACTTAAGTAAACTACAGAAAACGGAGAAGATGACATCAATACTAAACGTAAGTTCTATCTGCTCTCTGCCCGTTGAGGGCACGTTTATATGTTGTGTGTCCTGCAGCATGTACAGTTCAGGTTTTCCGGCCGACATTGTAGACAGCTTCACCTGCCAAAAGTGTTTAGTTAATTTAGAGTTGGTCGGGAAAATACGCGAATTGGAGGACCGCGTTAGGAATCTGATAGCGATTAGGCAAACCAAAAATTGGATTGACTCGGTTTGTTTAGACAATTCGGCTACTTCTGATTCGGCTTCAGTCTCTCCTGGTCCCACTGTAGTCAGTGCGCGGCCAAAGTCAGCAGCACCAATTCAGCCACAGGGCGAGTGGGTAACAATAAGACGGGGGGCTAAGAATCCAAAATGTAGTCCCCCGGCACCCAGGTCACCAATTCGAACCCAGAACAGATTCTCAGCACTCCGCAGCGTGCCTGTGGAAACTGAGAATAAGAAAGTGCTCATAATTGGCGATTCCATAGTGCGGGATGTTAGAATTCCAAACTGTTAAACCAGCAGTTCATGTTAGCGTCATTAGCGTTTGTGAACAATTGAGATGATTTTTGGGAAAGGCCTGGATTTTTCAGAAGAGATGGTCTTCATCCTAACTGGAGGGGATCTTATGTATTATCCCAAAATATGGCAGCAAAGCTGCCTGGTTGACTGATTAGAGCACCATCCAGGCTGCAGTCATGTGATCTTAAATCACAGGCTGTTTATCCCACCTGTTACTTTCCTGAAGCTGTTACCCATAATTCCTGTCTTGGGGCATCCAGTAAATTTAGTCTTGATACAAACCTTAAATTGATAACCAAAAAATAAGGTGTATAATTAGACCAAGGGATAAAACCAGACCCTCCACCAGGGGCATCTGTAATAGAAATTTACTACAAATTAAAACAAAAAGTATATCACCAATTCAGAAAGAAGCATACAGTTTTAAATTCTGCTTATTGAACATTCGCTCTCTTGGCACTAAAGCGGTTTTGGTAAATGATATTATATTAAGTACAAAATCTGATCTGTGTCTTCTCACTGAAACCTGGCTTAGTAAATGTGACACTGTCCCCCTAGCTGAGGCGTCACCAGATGGCTACTCGTTCCTTCATAAGTCTAGAGATTCTGGTCGAGGAGGGGGCCTTGGAATAATTCATTGTAACAAAATGCAAATCACTTCTGAAATATTTAGGCAACTTTACATCCTTTGAAGCATTCATTTTAAATATTAAAACAGATTCCAACACAATTATAGTGCTAGTCTACAGACCACCAGGCCCTTATTCATTGTTCATGACTGAATTTAGCAACCTTCTATCTGACTTGGCTATAAATTATGATCACGTAGTACTGATGGGAGATTTTAATGTACACATTGATGTGGAAACTGACTTAGCAAATGTTTTACTTATTTATTAAATTCAGTAGGATTTTGTCAGAATGTCAAAGGTCCAACTCATAATCATAACCACACATTAGATTTAATTATAACTTACAAAGTTGAAATTCAAAATTTAATTATTACTTCATTAAATGAAGTTATTTCTGATCACTACTTAATTACATTTGATTTAGTCCTGCCCTTGTCAACACACTGCCAGATTAAAACAAAGACAGTGCGACATCTAGATTGTAATTCTGCTTCAAAATTTATAGATACCTTGAGTAAGTCGAGTGTAATTGTGGAAAACCATTTAGATCAGTTAACATCAAATGTAAACACGGAAAACAATTTAGATGAGCTAACATCACATTATAATGTGACCTTCAGGAGATGCTCTGGACACAGTGGCTCCCCTTAAAACAAAAGTGATCAAAATCACATAGAAACTCTCCCTGGTTTAATGAAAACACTCGAGCTCTTAAATTAGAGTGTCGAAAACTGGAACGCAGATGGAGAACAACAAAGCTACATGTCTTTCAAATTGCATGGACAGAGTGTTAATATAAAAAAGCCCTCTTTAAAGCTCGGTCAGAATATTATTCTACATTAATAGATAGCAATAATAAAAATCCTCGGGTACTGTTTAGAACAGTGGCTAAATTAACAAATGGAAATTCAGATCAACAGTGCAAAATACCAACAGACATTAGCAGTACAGACTTTATGAACTTCTTCAATGAGAAAATTAAAAATATAAGATCCCAGATCTCTGCATCACAGTACAAACCACATACTAGCTTAGCAGACCCTGTCTCACATTGCACTCAGCACTTTAGTAATTTTAATCCTGTAACTGAGCAGGAAGCCTTAACTTTAATTTCTAAAATGAAGCCCACTACTTGTTCCCTAGATCCAGTGCCAACAAAACTAGTAAAAAGTGCAATGGATGTTCTTGCAGCGCCTATCCTAAACATTATCAATAGTTCATTATTGCATGGCACAGTACCTGATGCACTAAAAGTGTCAGTCATTAAACCATTACTTAAAAAGTCAGACCTCGACCCACATATACTAAATAATTATAGGCCTATTTCAAATTTACCGTTTCTCTAAAATACTAGAAAAAGTAGTCGCCAGTCAGCTTCAGACACACCTTACGCATTACAATTTGAGAAATTCCAGTCTGGTTTTCGCACTGGTCATAGTACAGAAACGGCACTAACACAGGTTGTAAATGACATTCTGATATCCTCTGATGAAGGAAACTCCACTGTAATTATGTTGTTGGACTTAAGTGCAGCATTTGACACCATCGATCATTCTATTTTACTGCACAGGCTAGAAAATGATGGGCTTACAGGCACCGTGCTCGCTTGGTTTAGTTCTTACTTATCAAATCGATTCCAATATGTACAGAAATGTGCTGACAGTACTCCATCATTATACACAGAAGTTCAATATGGTGTCCCGCAGGGCTCAGTACTGGAACCTTTACTGTTTTCACTGTACATGCTTCCGCTGGGATCTCTCATTAGGAAACAATGTTAATTTTCACTCGTATGCAGATGACACCCAGTTATACCTTTCATTTAAATCAAATGAAGTTTCTCCAATGTTGTCTTTAATTAGTTGTGTTAGTGAATTAAAGAAGTGGATGAATAAGAACTGCTTGTCTTTAAATACAGATAAAACAGAGATGTTAATTGTTGGAGGGAATGATGCTGATCACAACAATATTTTGTCATCATTTAACTCAGTGGGAATCCCAGTCAATTTTACTGAATCAGCCCGCAATCTAGGAGTTCTTTGACTCTAGCATGTCATTTAAAAGCACATATTACAAAGTTGTCCAAGACATGTTTCTTCCATCTTAAAAATGTTAGGAAATTAAGGCGCTTTTTAAATAAACAGGATTCTGAGAAACTAATTCATGCATTTATTTCTAGTAGGACTGACTACTGCAATGCGGTGTTCACTGGATGTTCAACCTGTTCTTTATACAGCCTCCAGTTAATCCAAAATGCGGCTGCGAGAATTATTACAAGAACAAGAAAATACGAACACAACTCCAGTTCTTAAATCCTTACACTGGCTCCTGGTTAAGTTTAGGGCAGATTTCAAAATCCTTCTTTTAACATATAAAGCATTAAATGGTCGAGGTCCGGCTTACTTGTCTGAACTTATCATGACTTACAAACCAGAGCGCACATTAAGATCTCAAGATGCCGGTCTGCTTACGATTCCAAGGATTAATAAAATAACAGTGGGAGGTCGAGCTTTTAGTTACAAGGCGCCTAAACTGTGGAATGGTCTGCCTGCTACTATAAGAGATGCCCCTTCGGTCTCAGCTTTTAAATCCTGGCTGAAGACTCACTACTTCAGTTTAGCATATCCTGACTAGAGCTGCTGATTAACTGTACAGACTGCATCTGTGTCGTTAGTCATTAGCACTTAAACATATACTAACCCTCACTTATTCTGTTTTTCTTCTCGGTACTCAAATGTGGCACTTGGTGCTACGGCCCACCTACCAAGTTGTGTTGCCTGCCTAAGGAAAAGTCATCTCTGATGGAGGATCGCAGGAATCGTGGGAAAGAGGGGTCCTTTCATCGGATTGGCTGGCCCAGCACTGTTTCAGCCGTGGAATGGCCAAATGGGGGAGGCAGCTTGAAGGATGAGGTCTCCAGGACTCTACACAAATCCAAATCTTATTATGGGATATATCATCTACTGTTAAATTCTGCTCTGTACTTCTAAAATTTATATTTTTTTTCTTACTATATTGAGAAATTGTTCTGTTCTGTGTACTGTATTGTATTGTATTGACCCCCTTCTTTTGACACCCACTGCACGCCCAGCCTACCTGAAAAGGGGTCTCTTTGAACTGCCTTTCCCAAGGTTTCTTCTATTTTTCCCTACAAGGTTTTTTTGGGAGTTTTTCCTTGTCTTCTTAGAGAGTCAAGGCTGGGGGGCTGTCAAGAGGCAGGGCCTGTTAAAGCCCATTGCGGCACTTCCTTTGTGATTTTGGGCTATACAAAAATAAACTATTGTATTGTATTGTAAACACCACCCTCTACAATTGGATCCTGGACTTCTTGACAGAGGCCCCAGTCAGTTCGGATGGGCTGCAACACTTCCAGCATCATCACACTGAGCACCGCAGGGCTGTGTGCTTAGTCCACTGCTGTTCACCCTGCTGACTCACGACTGCACAGCCTTGCACAACACTAACCACATCAAGTTTGTGGATGATACAATGGTGCTGGGACTGATAAGCAGGGATGATGAAAGAACAGAGATATGAGGTGGAAAGGCTGTATGCATGTTGTGAAGACAACAATCTATTTCTCAATGTCGACAAGACAAAAAGAGAATTGTGGACTTCAGAAAATCACGTCCTGCCCACATCCCACTCAGCATCAACGGTTTAGATTTTGAGACTGTTAGGAGTACCAAGTTCCTCAGTGTGCACATAACTGAGGAACTTACACGGACACAACACCTCATCACTAATCAAGAAAGCCCAGCATAGACTACACTTCCTGAGGCGACTGAAACGAGCAAGTGTTCCCCTTCCATCCTCACCATGTTCTACAGAGGCACCATTGAGAGGGTTCTGACCAGCTGTAACACTGTCTGGTATGGCAACTGCAACATATCCGACTGCAAGCGCCTGCAAAGGATAGTGAAGACAGCAGAGAACATTATTGGGGTGCCTCTCCCTTCACTACAGGAAGTATTTTACAAACGCAGTGTCCGCAAGGCCTGCAGCATTGTGCAGGACCCCTTACACCCCTCACATGGACTTTTCACACTTCTGCCATCCAAGAGAAGATACTGCAGCATCAATGCCAGATCTGCAGGAGAGTTTTTACCCCCAAGCTGTTAAGGAGTCTAACACCAGGCTGCCCCCTGGGACCTTCCACACGGCCTCAACCACCTCTAAAAACAGAACTTTTATACATGTGAGCCACTGTCCTGCAAAGACGAGTGTGCAGGTAGAAAACTGAAAATCTCCTACTGACCTTTAAGTATTTTGACACTCTTGTTATCCTTCTGCTGTGAAACATTCTGACCGGTCATTGTTTACACAGGTCTTAATCATACACTGAACTTCTGTATTATCTATATTATATTACATATTTTACACATCAATATTGCTGCTACTTTGTCTTGTCTTTGCGCAATGTCTTGTTTGTGTTTTAATTTTAATTTTTTAATTCTATTTTTAAATTATTTGCACGTCATGTTACACTGAGAACATTGAGCTTCGTAATTTCGTCTATCTGTATACTTGTATATGGTTGAGATGACAAAGTTCACTTTGACTTGACACCTGGATGCACAGAATTATTACAAAATGAAATCCAACGATGCTACTTGCCCCGAATTTTAAGGAACTCACAAAAATACATAAAACACCACTGAAATTCAGACTAGTGGTCAGCCTAATAGGTGGACCATCTTACAACTTGTCAAAGACTTTTCCAGTTACTCAAACATTTAACTTATGGACTCTGAATATTCCGTGAACAGCGCCGAGTTGGCATTACAGCGCTTGAAAGATGTATCCATCGCCGAGGAGAAGATCATGGTCTCGTTTGACATTGTGTCGCTATACACCAGGATTCCGATTCATCTGGCCACAGAAACACTATTAATGAGACTGGAAAGCGACCCCACCAGAGAGACAAGAACTAAACTGTCCATTAAAGACAATGCACCTAATATCACTTCGCCAAAAAAACTCCCTTTCATTTCAACGGCAAATACTACACTCTGAAAGATGGCATGCCAATGGGATCGCCATTATCAGGGCTTCTAGCGGAACCGGTAAAGTAGCGATTTGAAAACTTGGGTCTATCCCAATTCACATCCAAAATTTGGATATGCTATGTAAACACATTTGTCATACTAAATAATGACCAGCTGAATGAATTCTACAACCACATCAACACAATATTCCCTGCAATCCAGTTCACAATGGAAAAAGTTAACCGAGACAGCTTCCTGGACATCTACATCAAAAGAAATAATGACACCACCGACCACAAGTGTTTACCGTAAAGAATGCTACGCAGACAAGATATTACACTTCACCAGCAACCACCCGGTACATTATAAAACGGAGCTGTTTTAAAAACTATTCAGAAGAGTTCACACCCATTGTAATACGAAGGAAACAAAAAAAAAAAAAAAAATATATATGACACACGCTCTCTCTCTCTCTACAGGCCAGTGGCGCCGACCAGTGCCACTGGCTCAGGCCAGTGGCTCTGACTGCACACGTCATGAAAGTGCTGGAGAGACATCTCCTGAAACATATGCGTCTGCTGGTGGAGCCCTGGCTGGACCCCCTACAGTTTGCTTATCGGCCCCGTATCGGCGTGGAGGACGCCATCTAGCTGCTGAACCAGGCTTATTCTCATTTGGACATTGTTAGGAACTCTGTGAGGGTCATGTTTTTTGGCTTCTCCAGTGCTTTTAACACAATCAGACCATCACTGCTGGGGAATAAGCTCACGGAAATGCAGGTGGATGCCCCATTGGTAGCCTGGATTATGGACTATCTAACCAATCGACCACAGCATGTCCGGCTGAAGAGCTGCTGCTCTGATAGCATCCTGAGCAGCACGGGGGCGCCGCAGGGAACTGTCCTATCACCCTTCCTCTTCACGTCTGACTTCAGGTACAGGTCTCAGTCATGTCACCTGCAGAAATTCTCTGATGACTCTGCCATTGTGGCCTGTATCAGGGATGGACAGGAGGATGAATGCAGGAGTGTGGTGGACAGCTTTGTGGAGTGATGTGAGCTAAACCATGTACAGATAAACATCACAAAGACAAAGGAACTGGTTGTGGACTTTAGGAAGCAGGCTCCTTTTCCCACCCGTCACCATCAGAGGAATGGATGTTGAGGACTACAGGTACCTGGGGGTACACAGACAGTAAACTGGACTGGTCCAAAAACACCAACACGGTTTTCAAGAAAGGGCAGAGCCGGCTTTACCTACTGAGGAGGCTCAGGTCTTTCAATGTCTGTAGGAAAACGCTGACTATGTTCTATCACTCTGTGGTACAGAGCGTGGTGTTTTTTGCAGCTGTGTGCTAGGGCAGTGGGGTGAAGACCGCAGATGCCAAAAGGCTGAACAAAATGATTAAAAAGGCTGGTTCTGTCCTGGGTGTCAGACTGGAGAACCTGGTGGAGGTGTCTGAGAGGAGAATGCTGAAAAAGCTTCTTGGTATCATGGACAACCCCTCTCACCCCAGGCACGCCTCCTTGATTGGTCATCAGAGCACACACAGCAAAAGACTCATTGCCTCCAAATGCAGAACCGAACGCCACAGGAAATCCTTTCTACCTGTGGCAATAAGACTGTATAACTCTTCCTCATTCTATAGGTGATCTTTTTCAGAATTTGTCATTAGGTCTCATTCGGTTTTTTTATTTACTCATCTGTATGTTACTGAATGTTTGTTTCATCCCATCATCACATGCTGCTATCTCATTTATTCACACTAAGTCACTTTTCATAACCACTTGCACTAATCTGTTTTATTATATCTGTTATAGTTTTAGTTATAGTTTGTTGCTTTGCACAAATTAGTTATACAATTATAATACAAACTATTAGTTATAGTTGTTACTTTGTTTAGAGTTTTGTTATTCTGTTTGCACTATTACTACTGATCTTTTTAACTCTTTACTACCTTATCTTTATTCCTCTTGTTGCACTGAGCATGTATATGACAAAAAAATGTCACTCGGGATAAATAAAGTTCTTATCTTCCATCTTTTCACTTCAAAACGGATACTCAAAAATATTAAAATCGGAGCTTACACAGAAGATGCCAAAAAACTCCGCAAACAATCGACTTGAATCAGAACCCCCACCCCAACTGGCACTCGCTCCCTTATCACCATAAGGTGTCTGAAGGTACAGCACGCATCCTGGCCAAGTCAGGTGTCAGAATAGCACACAAACAATTTGCATACAGTCCTCTTTAATGCGACAAACAAGAAATCGACAACAGAAACGCGAAACGTAGTTTATAGCATTCCATGTAGTTCTTACCCAGCGGTATACATAGGACAAACTTCAAAAAGAATTGCAATGCCGTTAGAAGAAAGGACTCACTATCATTGATCTATATGCATACTAAATCAACAAGACATACATTTAACTGGGACAATGTACAAGTAAAATTTAAGGCCAGTACGAAAAGTGCCAGAGAGCTGGCCGAATCTTGGCTATCAAATGAGAACGCCATCAGACACTTGGACATAAATCCAGCATATACAAACTTAAGAAGAACATGTTCATAATAAATAAAACTGTACACCCAATACCCCCAAAAATTAAGGAGTAGGACATAGAACGGGATATGCTGTGGTTTTTTTATTTTTTTTTATTTTTTTTTTTTTGAGTGTGGGTACTGTGGAAATGGTGAGCTTTTTTAAAATTTTGTACAGTAATCACTGATTAATTGAGGGAACATCACATTTTGAACATAGCCAAGTTCACCAATGCCTTCCCGAGATGTCTCACACAGGTGCAGTCTGGAGTCAGTCTTCACTGGCGGCATCACATCCTGGTAGGGTGCACACGCTTGGGTCACTGCAGAGGGTGGTGAAAGCCACAAACTTACTGGCACCCAGCTGCCTTCTATAATGGGGAATCTAAAAGGCATTCTGTTAAGATTAAACACTTGGCCATCCTGCACAAGTATTTTTCTTAATCCTCCCTTCTGGCAAATAGTAAAGAACCAAAAGTGCCAAGTATGACTTCAAAGAAAGTGTTTTAGTTAAAGAGTTACTGAACAGCCAATCAAACATTGTAAGAAAGACTAGGTATAAATATTCGAAATATACCTGAATATATACAGTATCTACACTGTAAATTGTATTCTATATATTTGCTGTTTTATTATATTATCACTGTTCTGGAGAGGAATGTACAATAACAATATCATTGTACTGTATGCATAAGACAAATACTGTATGTTTAATGAGGAGATCACCTCAGGATAATTCCCTGCTGAAAGCACAGTAACCACTATTTATTATTAGTAGTAGTTGTAACAGTTTTTGATATTTATCAAAATTTTAAAAAGATGACAACTCAAACACAGTTTGAGTCTATGTTGGTATAAGTTTGGTCTTTGCAATCAACTTTAATGTTGCAGAAAAGGTTTAAGAACAATCACGATTGTCTCAAACTGAAAAGTTGTTAAATAATGTAAAATCTACTGGCTGTCACATGCCTTTCAATAGATATGTACATGACATACAGTATTTCACACATGCAGCTTTTAGTAATGAAAACGTTGATTGGTCAAATCAATAAATGACTTTCCTAAAATGTTTCCTTGTCAGTTTTAAAATCAATTTTATATGTAGCGCTGTTTTTGCAAACCCAAAAATAATTAAGCTTATTATTGTTTCACATGTGTATAATTTGCTAGTGGGAATATGAAATATACCGAATAGATTTTCAATCCTATGAATGTGAGTTTCATGAGGTACATTCCATTTGAAACACTGGAAAGTAATAAAAGAATTGTTACTTTTACTATACTGTAAACACTTCAGGAGAAAACAGAACCATTCAAAACAGTAAAAAAAACACACTACTTTATATCGGCAAAGTGTTAATGATTGGATAGCATAAATATGAGACTGGAAGTCACTTATGTTTGACCAGATAGAAAACTGTTGTAATTTGTATAACTACAGCATACCGTGCAATGAGTGCATCACTGTCTCGCACAGGACACGATGCAAGTGACACTGGGAAAGGGTTTTACGATAATCGCATCATTACATGGGTGTGGGGTGTTGTGCTCTGAAGGGCATTCCGTGAGGTATTGCAGTCTGCAGCTTCACTCTGTTGTGGCCATGGGACTTATTCTAGGTTAGTGTTCTCTTATGTTAATTCTTATTTTGTCTCTCTCCATCATGTAAAGCACTTTGAGCAACATTTGTATGAAAATGTGCTATATACTGTAAATGTAATCTGAATGATCTCTTGAGCGCCACTGAAACTGAACAAGGAAATGAGAAACATCCTGCAATGCAGCGATATAGGGGCTGATGAGAATGTGAAGCTTTACAGTTCTATCTTGCAGAGAAATCCAACATTACCAAATGAAGAAAATGCCTAGGGGGAAGTTAGAACAGTTAACGTGTCTGAGGACCAGGTTTAGCAGGAGGTTAAAATGTTCCTGCAAAAGCAAAGAAAAAAAAAAAAAAATGCTGAATTTGTTTTGCATAAAGTGTGTCAACCCCAATATTGCATTTTGGAATAACCGTGTAGAGCTACTGTTAGAAGGTAAACCTTTGGCCGGATCTAATATGGTGGATTTAGTATGTAATCAGACCGCTTCTCATACAATATTTTAGTGTAGGAGGCCACATGGTTGGAAGGAATTTGTAAACGACATGTCTGGTTTGAACATTCCATTTTCTGTTTCACCCAATGATGAAATGAGAATTCCTTGAAAAAGTTTTAACCCACCCACTACACCCCTCCCTGCTCATCATTCTGAAAACAGTCCCTATCAACAGAAACAAAATGGATTGCTTATAAAATTTCTAAAAAATTGTAATGACAATTGTTTTTAATAAACAGAGTGTTGTCATCCTTTAACAGTCTACCGAAATATTTATAGGTCCCTTACCAGTAAGGGACCAGATTAAAAAACGTCTGAAGGAAGCCAGGAACTAACAAACATTTAGATATTGTTTATGTCACAATACTTTTATTACAGAGGTGTACAGTAGTCCTTTTCCTCGCTGATGCAGAAAGAGGCAGTCTTGGCTGCATGTGTCCGAGAACCAACTTTGAAGCTGTCTGTTGTAAATGATTTGCTGATTGTTTAACAGTGTCATTTGGGAAGTCCAGAGAATTTCCCTAAGAATCAAAAAATTCTCCTCTTCAGTGAGATAAATCCCCAGCCAGTGTTCACCAGGTTGGTTCGGAAAAGGAGTATATTCTGTAAATGCATGGAATTTTTTTTCCCCTTCATGGCTCCAAAATCTGTACTAACCCCTACTTTCTCTGCTGTTTTGTTTTCTGTGGTGGCAATCTGCGCCACCACCTGGGCACCATGCAGTCTCTACATTGATGGATTGAAGGCCAGAGGTCCACATGACCATCATTGTTCAATTCTTCCATCTGAAGCCTGAACACCATGGAGGACCGATTTAGATCATTTAGGTTAGGTACAATGCCTAGTGGGGCTGGGTGGTTTCATGGCCTTAGAACCCCTGCAGATTGTTTTTCTCCAGCTCTCTGGAATTTATTTTTTTTATCATCCCTGGCCATTGAACCAGACTATTCTTTGTTAATTAGTAATGCCTAATTTATATTTGTTTTTCTTCATCTTGTAAAGCACTTTAAGCTACATAATTTGTATGAAAATGTGCTATATAAAAAAGTTGACTCCTGGGAATACGTCTTTCAAATTTTCACTCACTCATCAACAAAATGGGATGAGTTGGCGGTACTGATTAGGACAAACCGATTTTGCACATACTGTGCGCTTGTGCCTTTTGTGTTACTGAAATGAGGATTAATTCAGATATACCCAACATTGTTCAAGTGGCAGGATATCAGTTACTCTGAGCAGAACGTAACAGTGGACTTTGTGGCAGTGTGTGCATATTTATGAACAGCTAGTGCAGGGATGTGTTAGAATGGCTTGCAATGAATGACAAGAGCATCTATCTACCCAGAGAATTCCACTCTGGTATAGTGGCTGGTATTTATATTTCTCCTAATGTGAATGCTTAATTGGCACAACTGCTAGCTGACAATGTTCATTTGGAAAATTCCCCAGTACTAATCACTTTCATTATGGGTGACTAACCACAGTCAATTTAAAAGAATATCTGCCCAAATCTTACCAACTGCTGTACAAGTTGGTGAAGAAGGCTGGCTTGTTGTGGGGTAGGACTGTGGACTCGCTATGAATTGTAGTGGACAGGTGCATAGGGAGGAAGGTACAGGCCATCCTTGACAACAGCAATCGTCCGCTCCACAACATTTCGCCAGGTCAGAGAAGTAAACGCAGCAGTCATCATCACTGCACTGTTGAGCAGAAAGCTTTACAAGATTATTTGTTCCTACTGATGTGAGATTTTATAACTTGTCAACAGGAGTGTTTCATGACCTGGTCACCACCCTCTGACACAAACAACCAACCATTTATACTTTTTAGTATTTGTAAAACCACACAAAGATGTGCTTGATCTACTGGACACCTGAATTTGAGTGTATGAATAAAGTATCCATCTCAGATATAGAATGTGGAGTGGTCACAGATTTCATTAAATGCAGAGTTGAGGACTGCATGTCCACTTAGTTTACACATTCTCCCCCCCCCCCCCGAATCCACTGATTACCCCAAACATCCAAAGGAAGTCTCAGGCAAAAAAGCTTACATGAAAAGTCAATATACTCTCCAAAAGCCAAATCCCCTCACCAAAAACTTTAAACTAGAGATTAAACTAGGTTATTAACCCCCATTTTAAAACACACACATACACAACATTGTTTTAAAGTTTTATCACATTCATAAATATTGGAGTTAACAGCAAGCAGTACAACACATTGATAAAATTCATGCATTCCTAAGACTGATTTAATCCACAAGATTGCAGCTGAATATTGTCCCAAACATTATTCAGGCTTAAAAACTTCATATGGGGGAAAATTAAAAATCACTCCAAGTGCTCCTTAGGGCCAACCACATTTAAATAGACTTCAAGCCCAAGAGAGACCTTGGGTTAATACAAAAAGTTAATGGAACATGATGTGCCTCATATGTAGTAGGGAATTAAGATTACTAACTCTTGCACATTCACTGCAATCAGCACATCTCTACCCAACAAACTGAAGAGAGGAAATATATACAGATTTAATCTTAGGCTCACAAAAATGCAAGTTATGGAAATAAAATCTTTGAATGCCACCTTTCATTTCACTGGCCTCTTTTAAAGCAGGCTAAAGTAAAAAATTTTTCTTCACAAGTATTACTAGCAGTGTTCACTTATACTAGAACAAAGATCTAATAAAGCTATGAAACCTACAACACACCCACACTTCTCCCCAAGGTGCCCACTCTAGAGTCCCTTGTTACCATTAATTAAGTTCATTAATATAATGAACAGGTAAAAATTTGGGGTACTCTATATAAAAAAAAAGTGTCATCTGTTTATCAGCAATGTTTGGGAGCTAATCAAATATAATCCATAGTTTTTTTTCTCACTTTATCTAACCTTACAATTTTCTGGTGGTACAGCTTGAATACTGATAAAATGTGTTTTTGCAATGATTGGCCCGGTCACAGTCTTACAATATTAGAATTTCACTTGCATACTCTCACCCCACAGCTCTTAAACTAAATTGTCCCAGATTAAACCTATCGTGCACCATATAAAATTTTTACACCAAGTTAGCATTTTTCCTTGTACCAGACAACCACTTCAGGTTAACATTTTATAAGGAAATAAACATTTTTAAAACATTGATATTTCCAGTGTGCAATTTAAAGAATGTGTAGCTTGAAAAAAAATGGAGCTGAAGGGTTGTTATCTACAGGTACCTTTTGGAATTCCAGTTTCATTAACAATAGAACACCTGAAGGCCCCTTTATTTTAAAACATATTCCCTCAAAAGCTTCCTTTTATAAGCAGCAAAAAATTTTTAAACAAATTACTTCATACTTTTGAAAAATCTAATTTGTATTAAACAATTTAGCTCCTCTTCTTAAAACAGTTTTTATCTATTTTATAAGTGTGGACACTTTTTGTGACTGAAGACAGAGAAGAAAATTAAAATTAGTCAAAACCTTTTATTAATACATACCAGGCAAGGGTAAAATGTCAGAGAAACACAGTCCTAGGACACCGCGCTTCATCTGCCTCGAGCGCAGATGTCCTTGTTCTTTTATACCTTTCTAATCTCCTGATCGTTGACCACGTAAGCAAAAAATAGCATCCTGACTCATTGTACTTTTCCAATTTTGTAAAGTCATTACCCTAAAGGTATATTTTTCTTGTCACACACATCATCAAAAGAAACTTCCAGAAAGTATACATGCTTTTTGTCACGTACGCAAAACACAAACAAGTTTCATCATTCTGTCCTATTTTCTATACACACATACATTTTGTTCAATTACATCTTTTTATGTTTTCACACTCCTCCCTTTTTTGAACAAAAATGATGTGGGCCTATAAATTCTATCTTGAAATGGTTGATGAAGGGGAAGGGGAAAAAGAAGTGGAAGAAGCTATACGAGACATGCGCTCATCATGTAGCACATATGCCCTTTCCATAGAGGCGGTAAAGTACTTAGATATTATATAGCGAAACAAAAGGATAATACAACAACCAACCAGGAGGAGGAGACAAAATGTCACAACCAAAGAAATGAAAACAGATCTTATCCATTGTCCCCAGGATCCGAAGGAGGATGCAAACCACTGATCCCAAGGATTTGTAATGCCAGAATTAGTGGAAAGTTCTTTAGAGAAAGCAGTGAGGCCTGCCAATGCACGAGTTATTGATCCATCTGGCGCGGTATTATTTGGAATATATGTACAACAAGCATCACCAAACATAGCACAAACACCTCCCTTTTCGGCAAGTAACATGTCCAAGGCTAGACGATTTTGCCAAGTCATCAGAGAAGTACGATCAAGCTGTTCATGTATGCCTTCAATAGCGTCTTTGGTGAAGTTAAGGAAACGTTGTTGGTTATAATCAAAACCGGCTGCGACTTGATCCCTAGCTTTAAATCTGTCTGGGACACCCCTAGGGACTCCAATAGCATCTATGTATACTCCAGGGCCATGTAAGGAGATATTAGTAATTCTCCTACCCATGTCGTTCCATAAGATTTGAAACATGTATAATTTCCTTCGTGAGTTTGAAACATAGGGGTATCCATGTGACGGGTGGGGGAAAAAAGAATAGATAGATTAGAACACTTTGAACTAGAGAGGGGTTTCTTGGAAGTAGTGAATAAATACAGAAGGCAGGGCAACCCCACGGGGTCAGAAATGTTAGATAATGGGAAAGGGACTGTAGCTAAATGGGGACGGGCTGCAGCGCACGCATAACAATGAGAACGATTAACTTGCTTAGCTGAATAGAGAACCCACTGCAACCATCTATTCTGATCCTCATAACCAGTTTCTACTGAAAAAATGGATGAAAAGGTGGAAATATTCATAATCTTAACAGGAGAAAAATCTGAACCAAAAGTTGGGGAGATGGGTGTGTGTGCCAGAGAATGAGGGGTGTTAGTAACAGGATCGTCAATCTTAATTAGAAATCTCCCTAAAGGGTCTGTTCCAGATACATATACCCCTAATACATAAATACCTGAGTTACAATGGTTGTCAGCACATACAATGAGAGGCATGTCCTTTTATGATAGAAAACCGATTTTTCAAACCGTATTTTTGGGCCTCAAAAGGTTGATAACCCCAGTCCTCAGTTCCAGTGTTAGCAAAAACCCATTGCCAGTTGTCGCAGTCACTTCCCCTCATACACACGTATTTATCAGATCCGGTCCACTGGGCTTGTTGACCAGTTCCACAGTTGATAATAGAGCAGAAATCAAACTGCACTGATGTGGTAATTCCCAACGGGAAAGTCAAAGTGACCAGGGCAGTAGACAAAGGAAAAGGAAAGCATAGTAGCACAGCAATCAAGGGTGCCATCTCTTGCAATGTGAGGCGTGAATCCAGGCAGGCAGTCCTTCAACTTTCACGGCGTGTGGTGTGGATAGAAGAATTTGGAATGATCCTCTCCACCTAGGCTGATGCCAGTGTTTCCTCCGAGTATCTCGAACCAGGATCCAGGTGCCCAAAGGAATTGGTAAATCCTTGGAAAGGGGGCTGGTCCTCCAGGCTTGATCAACCTGCTGGTGGATTTCCTTCAACGAGGTTCGCAAACCTGCAAGACTAGAGAGAAAATCATTGGGAGAAAAGGTTTGTTAGTGTGTTTATGAGTCCAGACTCCATCAGAGAGGGACCCTTCTTTGGACCATTTTCTCCTTTCGATATCCGTGGCTGCATTCTGTAAAGAAATAATTTGATTATCAGGGTCCTGGTCATTTCTCTGTTGGAATAAAGAAATTGGTGTGTTATTATATGCAGCCTCTTTAGCAAAGTGGTCAGCTAAATCATTCCCTTTGCTAGCAGGATCCTGTTTTCCTGTGTGAGCTTGACATTTAACAATCGCTAGCTCCGATGGTTTGGTTATAACTTCTAAAAGGGATTTGATCAATTTCTGATGTTGGATGGGTTTGCCAGTACTGGTCTTAAGTTGTGCTTAAAAGTTATCTATGCAACATACTTAAACGCGTCTTTTCCTTCATGCTTATTATTAACAAGGAAAACATACGTGCTTGAACCTTTATTTCGTATCAAGTGTGCTGACCACTGCGTCACCATGCTCTTCCTTTACAGTACCTAAAATACATAACTTCCATTCATATCACAATTAGACACACACATTCATATCACAATTAGACACACACATTCATATCACAATTAGACACATTCCGCTTATCGCCAAAAAACTTGTCTCCCTTCTCATGTAATATTATTAAAAGAGCATTTTTCCCTTCAAACTTGATCAGGGTTTAAAAGGAAAAATACTTTTGTATATTTACAAGCCTTAAACAAAAGTGGAGACATTCATTTGCGCTAAACCAATCACACAAATCGATAATTATCTTTTTCAGTTTTCTAGTTAGAGCTCTCCAGGACTGGTCTTAAATTCCCTTAGTTTCCATAGTGTTCCATGATCATGGCAGACTCCAAAAGCATACCTGGAATCTGTATAAATTGTTACGATCTTCCCTTCGGACAGCTGACATGCTTGAGTGAGTGCTACGAGTTCAGCTGTTTTGTGCACTTAGCTTTATGAAATTTGATTTGCTTCCAGCAGGCGGTCCCCTTGGACCACTGCGTAACTGGTTGAGGGTGCTCCATTTTTCAATTGTAACATTTGACAAAGTACAGAGTACATTCTGATACTCATAGGGATCCCTTTAATACACTCTATAACACACAAAATCACCCAAACCATTTTCAACACACTTCACCCCAGTATTATTCTATATTTACACTATATTTGGAAACAATGCAGCAAAGGAAACAGAAACAAATGGACTATTAACTCAATACACACGTCACAAGAAAAAAGAAAAGGACAGAAGAAATTTCATGAGAACTACATCCGTGCTTGCTAATACAGCTTCTGTTGTTGCAGCCACAGCACGAAGACACGGAGGAAGTGCTGCGGCCACTGGATCCAGTTTTTTAGAAAAAATAAGTCACCGGTCTTTGTTTATCTCCATGTTGTTGCGTCAGTACTGAATTCATAAATCCCTGCTTTTCGTCCACGAACAAAGTGAATGGACGAGAATGATCAGGCAAACCTAGCGCGGGCGCAGATAAAAGAGTAGCTTTGAGGTACACAGAGAGCCTTCTCAGCCAGTTGTTGCAACGGCTGTGCTCTTTCAGTAAAATTTAGAACCCACTGTCTGTAGTAGCCCAGAATACCTAAAACAGACATAACCTGTTGTTTTGTTTAGCTGCAGCTTAACCTTAGAAACTTTATGGCCATTTTCCCACAGAAACAGCAACAATTTCTGGGTGTCTATTGTACAATTTTCTTCCGTCGCGATTTCCATCTACATACTGTTTTCCGGCCAAACGCCGTTTAAATTTACTACTTGCGGCCAGACGCCGTCCAAATTTTTGGGCAAGAGCTTAACCAGAAACACAAAGGGCTTCTCTGTATCCCTGAGGCATGACGGTCCATGTCCATCGGCGGTACCGCGTTTGACGAGATCGGGATGTACGGCGGAGATGCCAGCCTCTGCTTCGGGAGACAAAGGATATTGGGCACGGTGCGGGCGGAAGGAGGATTTCGGGTGGATCACCAGAGGCTCACAATGGGCTATCCTTTGAAACACTACTTTAGTTATTAAATGGTCAGGAGTATCAAAAATACCCGGAGTAACTTGTAACCAGTCTGTTCTTTCAAGGCATTTTTCCACCCATGGTCCTATTTCCCCCCATTTAACAGTGTGTGATTTAGCTAAGGAAAAATATGAGGCACTATTTTTGCCAAGATAATATATGTGCTGTGAGCATGTAAAATGAACAGAAGCAGCTGCCTTTGTGGATGAAATAAAAACACAGTAGATGTGAAGGGTTTCGGGGCAAATACCAGAAGAAAGGAAAGATTCTAGCCAGGTGGTGTCTACTTCTATAGGGAAGTATTGGGCAGTACAGTGTTAAATGTCAGGGGCCTGTAAATTGGGAAAAAACAAGGGGAAAAAGAGTGTAGGGCTTTGAGGAGAATGGTGTGTGGGGAAATATCTAAAGTCCATGCTGCAAAAGAGGGTTTGGGTAAGGGGTAATTTGACACAACAACTTTTGGGGTTGAACAAAGTATGTCCGCCAGGACGTGACTGGACTTGAAGAGGTTTTGATACTTGAAGAAGGTGAGGTTGTCCAGAAGCAGTAAGCACAGTAACAGTTTTGTTCGAGGTAGGGACCTTTGCCAGCAAGCGAGTGGCACCAGTGTCGATTAAGAAAACAGTCTCAGTGCCATCAACGAACAATGTCAGTAAAGGATCAGTCTCTGAATTATGAGTGAGCAAAGGTAGTTGAAAAGAGTGGCTGGAGGTCCCAGCGTTTTCCTATGGCCAGTATTGTTAGTCAAGGGTGTCAGAGGAAACAGGTGGAATAAGAGGAGGTGGGGGTTGTTGCTGTCTGTGAGGGCACTCTCGACGAAAATGTCCAGTTTCACCACAGGCGTAGCAAGAGAAGGAATTAGCATTGGAATTTAAGGGAGAGGGAATAAAAGGATTCTTAGTGTGGTCAACAGGAGGAGCTCTAAAACCACCTCGTCCTCGTGTCCTTCTTTTTCCTCGTCTCCTTCTTTTTCCTCGACCTTGGTCAGGAGCATTCCTGGTATAATAGTTCATCTGTGCTGCCAATAATTTGGCATGAGAGTTCGATTCGGCCTGTTCAGCATGTCCTTTGACTTCATCAAACGTGGCACTTTCCCACTCAATGCAGGAAGTGCAGACCTTGTTTTGTATATCAAAGCGCAAACCGGAAACAAAGGTGGAACTGCAGCTCGGTGCGGTCATCAGCATTTCCCAAGCCCGAGTGATTAGCCATAAGGTCTTGAATCCTATGTGCCCATTCATCAACCGTCTCGTCTTTCTTTTGTTTTGCAGCAGAAATAAGGGACCAGTCCGTTCCTTTTTTATATTTTCTGCAATATTTTGTCTCAACGCCTCCCATTGTGGGTTAAATTCGCCTTCTCCACCTATCCCCCTGTCCTCGAGTTAAAGCTGGGTTCCATACCCATGGAATGTCATTGCGGACACCCCTGCTAACAGTGGCCCATGTGGTCCCAAACTTTCGACGAAGTACCTGGGTCCATTCAGCAGCATTAGGCTTATACATGCTATCTAACTGATCAAGTTGTTCAACAAATTTTAGTCCTCCTACTTCCTTTGGATCTGGAAGTGTATTCACGACATCTTTTAGTTCTTGGATGTCCCAATTCCGATTTATCATAACTGTTGTGGGATTTTGGGGTCCAGCTGGATGGGCAGGGTTATAATGGGGATTGGGAACTTCTATTAAAGGGCAAGTAAGTGAAGGATTAGAGGAGAAAAAAGTTGGAGCTGGTTTGTGAGTGGAGGTTTGACTTCGAGTGCATTTGGAGACGGGGGTTTGTCTAGTACAGGGTGGGTCATCACGATGGGTTGAGGGGTCATAGTGATCTGTGCCTGGGGAATCATCAGGGGAAACTTCTGCTAGTTGTAGTGCAGGGGGGGGCAATCGGAATGGGGAAAAGAGGAGGGGATAATAGAGGTGTCTGAGGTCGGTTCTGAGGAGGGGAAAAAAATAATAGGATAAAGGGAGGGGAAAAAAATAATAGGATAAAGGGGGTACTGCTTCTAAATTTCTATCGATTCGATACGGTCCACTATTATTTACATCTCCTGTCCCCTCTATTGGCCAACGCCCACCACTCTGTCTATTCCGTTTCTTACATGCCTTCTTGAAATCTAAACCTGTCTTCTTTTCTATTAATTTTCTAGGAGACCCATTTTTACGGGGCGTCTGTTGATCCTCCGAAAATAATCCCTCCAGCACTAATGATTTTGATCCCCCTGTGCGGCGATTAACAGGCTTACTGTTATAAATTCCCATTATGTTCCCTTGCCCTCCCGGGTTCTGTATTTAATTTTCCAACTATATACTGATTCGCCTAATCCCTTGTACGTATGAATCAGTAAGGCATTAAGTGTGCCACTCACTAAACCTAAACTGTTCCCTTCTTAGTTCCAAGGGGAGACACCTAACTATCAACTGATCCAGTTCCCAGGAGAACACGGTTTTGTTGCTTCTTCCGTATGTAGATTTATTTATTCCTTCCTAACAGCAATCCTGCAATCTGTGCTCTTTTCGGTTTATATTTCCATACCACCCCGTTACTCGTCCCGTTAGCCTGTCCGCTCACATCCCTGGATTCCAGCTCAGGTGACTTCGTGTCCGATTCGGTTCAGCAGAATACTACATCAATACGTCCAGCCGAGTCTAGGATATGGGTGAGGGCCAGTATCCTTTCGTCAGACCTTTCGTATGCGTCAAACTGCTTGGGTCAAGTCTCCATCACCTTAAGCAACCCGTTGAGATATGAGTATGACTAGACGGTCAACAGGAAACTCGCCCTCCCGTTATTTAGAAAATAAAAAATGTTCGGAAATCCCCCGGTGCTTACCCCAGCCTGGAAGTGTGCAAGCTCTGTCTGGAAATCCGTTCAGTCACCGTGGATTGTAGCAAAGAGGAGACCAGGGGCTCCTCACGCAAGAACTGTTTCAGGACAGGGCAGTCCTAACTTTTGCCGGAGCTGCATGCTCTGCTGCCGGATATCTCAAGTTAACGGCAGTCCGCTGTTAAGACGGATCACTGAAATGGTCTCGCCGGAGGAAGTCGACCGGCCGTCTCTTGCCCCACGTCCGGGCGCCAAAAACTGTGGACACTTTTTGTGACTGAAGACAGAGAAGAAAATTAAAATTAGTCAAAACCTTTTTATTAATACATACCAGGCAAGGGTAAAATGTCAGAGAAACACAGTCCTAGGACACCGCGCTTCATCTGCCTCGAGCGCAGATGTCCTTGTTCTTTTATACCTTTCTAAACTCCTGATCGTTGACCACGTAAGCAAAAAATAGCATCCTGACTCATTGTACTTTTTCCAATTTTTGTAAAGTCATTACCCTAAAGGTATATTTTCTTGTCACACACATCATCAAAAGAACTTCCAGAAAGTATACATGCTTTTTGTCACGTACGCAAAACACAAACAAGTTTCATCATTCTGTCCTATTTTCTATACACACATACATTTTGTTCAATTACATCTTTTTATGTTTTCACATAAGTTAAACATTACCCATGTTAAGCAAATACTGACTAAGTGCTGCTTGGTAGATTTTTTTTTTTTTTTAAAATACCCCATTCCAGAAGGATACCTCTACACATAAACTGATCACACTCTAGCTAATTAAATATCTACCAATTTATGTTTTAAAAAAGTTTAAAAAAAAGAAACTCCCTATTTCCCAGACTCTTATTTTTACTATAAGAGTTTTTTAATTTAAAGAAAAACACAGATTAATTAGAAGTTTTTCTTTTCCCCCACCACAACATTAGAAACAAAAGAAGTACACAAATAAATAAAAGCTAAAACACCAAATAAGCTAAATCAACAACTTTTCAGACCTACAAACATACAAAAAAAACATTCCCCCACACCAGCAGGCCTCTTTTATAGTTGGCCTAATTAGCCAGGTGTTACCCTAATTGGTCAGGTGACACTGATTTCCTGTCACCTGACTTACAATATGTAGTTGCACTTTGTAGTTCAAGTTGAGTATTACAAAGATTAAACAAAAAATATAAATAAAGGAACAAAGACAAAAATATAATGACTAACTATAGCAACCTTTCTAAACTTGTTATTCAGAGATGCGCATGTCTGCAACTTTTTATTCAAACCAGTTTTCAATTTTAATTGGGCTTTAATTTTCTTTTATTGTGTTAATCCAGAAATTCCAGGGTTTACCTGTTTTAAAAATGTTTTACAAATTGTAATTCATTTTTTTAGTTGCCTGTAAAAATTCATGTATTTAATTATGTTTTACTAATTTTAAGATGCTAATTTTGAGTTGTTTCAGTTATTAACATACTAGCAAAATACCCGCGCTTCGCAGCGAGAAGTAGTGTGTTAAAGAGGTTATGAATAAAAAAAGGAAACATTTTAAAAATAACGTAACATGATTGTCAATGTAATTGTGTTGTCATTGTTATAACTGTTGCCTGTCTTTATATATATATATATATATATATATATATATATATATATATATATATATTATATATAATATATACACACACACATAAACATTTATATACATATACATATATATACATATCTACATATACACATCTACATATATATACACACATACATAAACACACACATAAGACTTAGTGAGTGAAACGGGCTTTCATTGACAATCATGTTACGTTATTTTTAAAATGTTTCCTTTTTTTTTCATAACCTCTTTAACACACTACTTCTCCGCTGCGAAGCGCGGGTATTTTGCTAGTATATATATATATATATATATATATACATATACACATACATGCAGTTTTAATAACACAGAAATCAATATAAACATTAACATCATTATCATATGAGAATATGAAGTAATATATAAGAAGCACATTTCATATAAATATAAATTATTAAAACAGTAAAATCTTCTTCTGTAATTTGCTACCGTGGCAATTTGTGTGTCTGTCCAGGATTTTAAATGACCTGTAGCTCGCAAACCGTTGCACCTATACACTTGAAATGTGCTACACATATAGTACGTCACGTCTACTATCCGCTTTATGGGTGATGATTGTTTTAGTCTTTTTATCTTTATTTTATTTTATTGTAGAATCAACTCCTATCTGCGCACACCAGGGCAGCCGTGGGCGGATGGTATGGTGTATTCACTCGATGTTATCGTGCATTGCGCTGTCAGTGGTATTTTGATAAAAGAATTTGAACAACATATAAGAAGTGTATAAATTATTAAACAGTAAAACATTAACATTTACGAAGTAAAGTTACATTAAGTACTACTGCTGTGCCTTCGGGTATACCTCATTTTTTGTTTGCCCATTACATGCTTAAATGTATACATTTTTTGGTGCACCTACCCGAGAACACGCGACATATAACCGAGCGTGGGAGAAGCACGGATTTTAAACACGCGTTGAGTTGATCTGCTGGTCTCCCTCGTGAAATAACTGGTAATGTTTGACTAAAGTCTACAGCGAGTAAAACGACATTACCTCCTATTTTTTTTTTTACGATCTCTGAGATCTTGCTTTTTTCGGGTTCAAGGCTTCATAAGCTCTTTTATGTTGTATGGTGTACTTATCCCAAACCATCATCTTTGAATGTTGCAAGACTTTCGCCTTGTATGTAGATCGGGGTAATTGCATTCATTGCATTCCTAGTCTGAATCACAATGTGATTGTATGGGTGGTTACCTGGCACTGTAGGGCTGCCACCCGTCCTTTAAAATACGGAATCGTGCCGCGTTTGAGAATGAAATTGCGCGTCCCGTTTTGAATCAATACTGGACGGGATTTATCCCGTATTTTTTTTTATCATTTTTTTTTTAAAGCAGCGTCTCATGCAAATCATCCCACACGCATTTTATGAAGATGCCTCCTTTTCCTACTTTTGATTGGGTAATACTTGATGTCATCGTTAGTTTGATTGGTGTTTTTAACTGTCCAGTGAGGAGGGGCGTGTCTTTTAAGTACAGTCTGCAAAGTGTTGGCACTGAGATGTGGCGTCAGCGCCATACTTGAAGCCCCTAACGTTGCGGTCAGCATGTCGGCTAACATCCGCCATGTGCCGTCTTTCAGTTGCGAGAAGCAGATCATAGAATGGTTGAAACTGTTGCCCCTAACGTTGCGCCACGGCGTGTGGTTCGTTTTTACCTTCGTGTGGTCTCATTAAAGAGTTTTATCTCTGCGAATATGTTATTTGCAATCCAGCAGCGGGAGTCGTATTCTATAAGACTTATTTAAACTTACGTTTTACACCGTGGTTTCTTTCCCTTATGAACATGCTTGTATGCTTAACTCGCTACCGGTCTCAATTGTTTAATTAATTTTTGCTTGTTAGGCTGTTCGCGTCGGCTCTTCCTTCCATTTCCCCCCTACTTCGTTCTTTATCTCGCGAATATGTTATTGCAATCCTTAACGGAGCGTTTCAAATAAACTGATTGAAAATAGTTTGCATTTACCTTTTTTAGTAAGAGGCGACTTTAAGCCTGAGAAATCAGCCCGTAAATTGCCACACTTTAATTGGCACATGTGTTAATATGTATGGTTACACAGTATAAAAGACAGTGAACAACGTAAGTTGACCTTTGTTCCCCGCGGTTTGATAAAAGGTGAGCTTTAAGCCTGAGAAAATCACCCCGTAAATGCACACGTTTAATTGCACATGTGTTAATATGTATGCTGCTGTAAATCTCTTCCTTGTTTTTAGTTCACGTGATTACGTAGGAGGCGTGATGACGCGATACGTGACTCCGCCTCCTCCATTACAGTGTATGGACAAAAAATATGTTCCAGTTATGACCATTACGCTTTGAATTTCGAAATGAAACCTGCCTAACTTTTGTAAGTAAGCTGTAAGGAATGAGCCTGCCAAATTTCAGCCTTCCACCTACACGGGAAGTTGGAGAATTAGTGATGAGTCAGTCAGTCAGTCAGTCAGTGAGTGAGTCAGTCAGTGAGGGCTTTGCCTTTTATTATTATAGATTACATTATAATTATGTTACTTGTATTAATTATAACTTTTGTAATTATTATACAAAACTATACCATTTACTATACAATTTTATATTTTACATACAGTATTACACAATGGAAAATTGCAATAAAGTAGAAGTTCCTATTTGGAATTTGTAACCAGTTTTATATTTCTCTTATAGTAATGTTTTTTTTTCTTCTCTCCTTTATTCAATGGTTGCTTCCAGCCAAAGAGCACCCATTGGTGTTTTTTGGACATTTACATTTGAATTTATGAAGAAGTTTTGTATCATTAACCCAATATTTTATTTATTATTCATGTGGCCATTCATTGAGCATCCAGTCCTAATGACTGGAGGCTAACATATCCCACTTTATAAAAAAAGTGATTGGGCTTGATCCTTGTAATTAAAGGGTCATTACCCTTAATGTGCATTACAGTTAAATTAATGGAAGCAATTATAAAAAAGGTGAAGCAGCGAATGACAAATGTTAGCAAAACAGTCATCAACGGTTCATAAGGAAAGTTGTATTTCACTAATTTGCAGCAATTCTACAAGGAAACAAAAAAAAGAATATAAATCAAAGAGGGTGTGTATATGATATGATTCATCTTGATTTCAGAAGGAACCACCCGAAAGGGCTGCTGATCAAACTAAATTCTGGGTGCAAGATGAAGGTGTGGGAGAAAACTGACCTCAAAAACAGGAAGTAAATGATTGTGGTGAGGGAAAAGTTTTCAGAAGTAGGTGATGTGTGTCCCTTCAGGTATCAGCTTTTGGTGCTGGCCAAATGCTTTTAACGGCATAGCAGCAGTATGATAGTGACAGGAATTCTGATATCATAGAATTAGTTTTATTTAATGGAAAAGACAATATTATTAAACTAATAAAGTATTTTAGCAGTAAGAGAACTGACAAGTAGGGGGCAAGATAAAACCAAAAAGTGAAAAATACACAGAAAACACAAAAAAGTTATAACCCTAATTCTTAAGTTTACACCTTAGTTAAATTTAGTTTGACAACAAATTGGTAATTACAGGGAACACTGATAATATATACCCAGAGTTTGAACATTAAAATTAATGAAGTGCAACTAGATTTAAAATAGATAAAACAAATAAATCACTGGATGTTTTTTTTTCACTAATCACAATTGAATAATTATACAATAGATAGCCTTACTGTGCATTTTTCAGAAATTACTGAATGTCAATAAAATTGTCAGGGGCCTTAAAAGCTAACACAATTTGTTTCACGATGCATGGAAAGGTAATCAAATGGAATCTGGTAAACTAGTAAATAAAGAATACCTGACTTAAAAATGTATGACTGGAAAATGAATGGAGTCCTATAATGATTTTCTGGAGCCCCTGCTCAGTCCATATTCAAAGAGGCGTAATTCTGGAGGAGTTGGGGAAGTGGTGGCAAGGCACGTGCGTTACTTTTCACGCTGACCAGGATTTACGTAGCGGAAGAACGTGAATTGACATACGCACAGAGTTTATGCATCTGGATTTTATTGTGCATATGCACATTTCGGCTTTTGTCTGTACACCATCTTTTAGTGTGACTTCTATGCACAGCATTATTGCATGAGCCGCAGGTCTCTAGTCTGTAATTTAAGGAAGACAAAAAATAAAATTATTCTTATTTGTACATTATTTTTTCCAAGATGCACAGTATTAGTAAGCATGAGTACTAATCACAACACAATAAAAATATTTTTAAAAATTACAAAATGAAAACAGAGACAGCAAATTAAGAAAAACAACATAGGGGGCCTGTGACAAATAAACTTTGAACAATATGATTTCATTGTTTAATTTGTTCTTGTAATGTTTTGGTAGTTTTTAAATCATGGCCAAATTTTACAAGTATTTTAATTTATTTCTATTAGCCCTTATATTAACATGCCCTATGGGTGCCACCCTTTTTGTTGCTAGACATTCAATACCTGGTAATATGCATCACATTGTCATCCCTCAGAAGAATGGTTAGGATGCAGCACAATGTTTTTTTAAAAAATTGTTTCAGCAATTTTAGAGAATAGCCAACGAAGGATGCTTTTTGACATTAATTTTGTTTAGCATTTTGCTTTTATTCCAGTTTGTTTTAAAATGTTGTCCTTTACCGTTTCCCAGAGAATTTGACACTCTTTACATCTTCTGATCTTTTATGTGTATTTCGTACTCCTTGACAATTTTACATTCTAGAGGGTCACCATCAAAGGTCCTGTCTTACTTAATGTTGCTTTTAAATTTATGATGATTTAACAAAAAACATTTGATTATAAGGGACCCTGCTGTATCCTTCATATTGTAAAGATTTTGATCTCGGAGACCACACAGGAACATGGAAGAGGCAGGGGGATCTGACCAGAAATGTTCAAATGAAATGTGCAAATGAGTACAAGATTTAGCTTCAGCATTGGCATCACGAAGTGCCTACTAGTCTCAACTTACTTTAAGTATTAAAAAAACAACCATTCAATTGGGTTGTGACACTAAATATAGTTGGATGACAAGACACTATAAAATAAACCAAGGATACTAGAGATCGACTAGGAAATTCAGAGTTTAGAAAGATACAAGGAAATATAAAGTTAAAAGTAAATTTATTAAAAACATGACTCACAAATATTGGTAATTACTCAAGGGGGTGAGGTCAGATAGTTCCAATTTTGATTACAGGATGTAGTCCCTAACTGTAGCATTCATTGTTTCTGTCAGTGTGGGTACAAATTTAAAGACATTCGCTTAATGCTGAATGATGCATTAAGACACCAAGTTTTGATTGATGTTTGTGATATTGGCCGTTGAACTGTACAAGAAAGTACAGAGAAAGCTACAAGAATTATTCCAGGAATACAGGGTATGGAAATTGCAGGGATACGAGAGAAGAAGTTGAATAATTTATATTTTGTAGTTATATCTATGCAAACAAACACCAAAAATAATCATACAACAAAAGACTACCTATTTAAATTAAATAGGTAATGCGGATGATCTTAGTTAATTTTTTTTTTTTTTTGGATTGTGCTCCCCTTGTTCCGGTAGAAAAACAGAACTGATGGAGCTGGGTCTCCTGATCCTGACTGAAAATTTTTTAAACCTAAATTCCAGGTTGTGTATTACTTGTCATCACATAACACAGGCAGTTTTGTAATATATAAATATGTCTGCTGTAGGTGGTATGCTCTTTTTATATAGGGTCAATAGATTGATCTGTTACTGTAAATTAACACTTATTTATACTGAAAATCAGTACTTTGGTACTTTTTTTTAAGTTGCTGGTTTAGTAATCCATTGCTATTAAAATATCTGTTGGTTGTCAGTTTACACAAACTCTGTCACCAGACCACTACATTCTTGTACTACAATTATGAATATTATTAAGCCCATACCTTAGGCATGTCCAGAAGTAACTCTTGACCTATATTTCTACATTTTTCTGTGTGTTTTTATAAATTCTACCTCTGAAAGCAGTCAGTCTAACGTCCTCTTAAATTTCCTCTTTAAGAGAAATAAAATACTATTTACATGTCTCCCTATCTGTTCAGTTCAATTTCAGTTTATTTTTGTCTATCAGTCTTCACTGAATGCAGGCACAGATTGCTGTAAAAATTTCTAAGATTACGACTGGGAAATTAGGGGTACAGGCACTCCAAAATATAAGAAGGAGCAACATTATTTAAGAGCTTTGTATAGCCATTAATACTATTTTAAAGCCAGTTCAAAAGAACACGGGTAACCAGTGCAACGATGCCAAGACTGGCAAGATGTTCATTTTTCTTTTTATGGCTAACTGCAACCGATTGAATGTATTTTTTTTTTATTGCTTACATACTGTACATAAAGAAAGTCATTTATTATTTTTATAGTCTAATACTTTTCCTTGTGTTAATTTATTACTTGCTGTATCTGTGACATTTTAATGCTTCATGTTTAACATTAAGATCTTAAAACAATATTGAAAATGTTGTTTGATGAAGTTTGTCTGTATCTTTGCTTATTTGTCTTCAAGATTTGAACAGATTTCTTCCCATGTAGTATCACAAAAAATAACTTGCTATCTTTAGTACTTGGTTTTTTAAGAACACACCGAATGCATACACTGTAAGATCTTTGACACCATTACAAAACTATGTAAAAACTTTCTTCCATGTTGAAAATAAAAGAAAATGAAAGTAGTTTTTAATTATTTGGGAATACTTATCAATTAATTCAATGCATTTATTTTTAGTAGAATTGACTACTGCAAGTGCGTTATTCAATAGTTGTTCATATTGTTTTTTACACACCATTCACCATCATTTCAAATGCTGTTCCAAGAATCATTACAGGATCTACAGTGTATGATCACATAACCCTGTCCTGATTTCCTTACACTGGCACCCAGTTAAAGGAATACTCTAAATAACATCTTTTCCTGTTCACATTTTAATGCTGGGATTTCAGGAAGTAATTTACTAATATTTAGTAAAAAACACCACACTTTTTTGCAAGTTTTTGACCAAGTGAGTGAATACCATACCTGTGGATTATGTGATACGAGTTACATGAGAATGATTTTTTCTTTTTTTCCGTGAAATTTTCTCACATCATTTGCTATTGTCCAGAATTAGTTACTGCAAGGTCCAATTGAGTTTGTATCTTCAGTGTGTAATTTCACCATGAAAACATTTTTTTTGGCCACCACTCACAACAACATGAGGTAACATTAAAAAAATATGTAATTTCTGGGTGTAATATTTCTTTAGAGCTTAGGGTTGATTTTCAAAAATCCCACCCTTTAATGCATAAAGCTTTAAATGGGTCAAGGTCTGCTTACTTATCTGAACTTATCATTACTTCCAAACCAGAGTGCACATAAAATTCACAAGATTCTGACCTACTTAATTCCAAAGATCAATAAAACAACAGCAGGGCATCAAGCTTATAGTTATGGGACCTGAAGCTGTGGAATGGTCTGCCATGTTATTATAAGAGGATGCTCCTTTGGGTCTCAGGCTGAAGACTCACGACTTTAGCTGGGTATACCCTGACTAGAACTGCTGATTAGCTGCAGGTACTGCAGCTAGCAGTTTGCTAGTCATCTGTATAATAATATAAATAGATAAATAATTGTGAAATATTACTAACCTCTTCTTCTCTGTTTCTTTTCTCCGTGACATGCTGTGGAATTAGGTTGCACTGCTCTAGATGTCAAGTTGTTTTGCTGCCCCTAAAAAAGACACCTAGAAACTGGGAACATTGAAATCAACGGATGGAAAGATTCAGTCCTCCACATTAGACATCCCAGCACAGAATTACCAGGAATTTCTTAATGGCCAAGGACTGTTATCTTACTTGTGTTTTTACTTTGTCTGTTCTGGTCATGGAGGGGCCCCAGAGATGCTGTTGAATGTTTTTGCTTGCCTTTTCTTTCACTGTCATTTTGCCATAGTTGAACAGTAATGTTTAAATGGACATATACTGTTATGTTCCAATTAATGGTAACGAGTTTAAATCTGTATTGTCTTCCTGTGTGTTAGACAGATTTATGTCTGTATGCATATGCTTTACATCATTAGTTTTGTAATGATATTTTACCTTTGAACTTGTCTCTGCAATTTTGAGCCTGCACTCAGTGAGGCGCATTACACAAAAAATAAAAGTGGTTGCTTTTGCATTTTTCCTTTGATTTCTAATCCCTTTTTGTTTTCTTAATGTTGACATAAATGGATGTATCTGTTAGGGTTATTATTATTTGTTTGATTGAGTAGTGTGCCCCTGTAATGTTCTGCTTTCAAAAATAAACAATGAGTTTTAATAAATGTGCATTCAGTTAGAGTAGAAAGGTTCATATAATATTTGATGCATAGGCTGGGCAAGCTCATGGTCAAAGGTAGATATCCGTGATACATTTCCCAAGTGTCATTATTTCCTACAGTTTTTCACATTAAGCAGTAATAACTTCTCTGATGAGGCTTCAAAATTCCCAATAGGCATGAAAAAGAAAATAAATTGCACTCCAAGGTATCACAACACAGACCATTTATTGGTAAGTGTCTCTGTACTCCTAAAAGTACAGTTTAATTGACTCAAGGCCACCATGAAAAACAAAATAAGTCAACAAATATTCTACTAGTGTAATATGTTTGAGTGTACACAGATATAATTATTAAGGCTGCAAATTATAAATCAGTATATTGCTTAGTTATTAGCTAAACAAATGGCATGGGTTGGATTGAAAGGTCTCCTCCACATTTTTTATTTTCTTATGTTCTTATATTGCAATAATTTTTTTTTTTTTTTTTTTAAATTTGTAAATGAGCAAATGTTAACCTTATATATTGTGTAAGGCTTACCTGACTTAAAACAGTGAGCAATATATAACTAACTGTATTTGTTTAGATTTCAAATGCATTTGTAAGCCTAACTTATCATTTAAATACTTAAATAGCGTATTGAGTTCTTTAGTGTAATTTAGATTCAGTGAATATATAACACCTAGTAATATGCAGATGCTTTTGCAAAGTTACTAAGAATATTTACATCTTCAGTTCCCTCAAGAATCACACAAAAAATCTGCTAGTTTCTGTATTAGGAGCACCTTCATGATTTACCAAATATTTTGAGAGCATATGGACAGCCTCAGTACTATCAGCTTCATCATCCTAAAGTAAGAAGAAAAGTGCCAAGATTAATATCAATAACAAATATATCTACAATTAAAAGGAATACTCTACCGAAAAATAACGCTTAAACCATGTTCCTTTCCCCACATTGGTAGAGCTTGTTGAAAAGAATTTTAGTTTCAGGTTTTTAAGCAAACTAATACAGATCCTAATGCACTGGCAATTCAATAAGGAATTATCCTGAAATAGTGCCAAACAATATCAAAATGTTCGTGAAAAAATCTCAGATTACTAATGTTGCATAATCTAGATGGGTGACATACAGTCAAGTGTTTCAAGAAGTTTTGTTTCCTTAACTGGTTCTAGATGGCATCTCCCAAAAAATTACATCAATTGGTTCTCTTTCAAACACATCATAGACAAATGCCTATTCTAGATTTGGCTAGGCCATTTCTTTTTTTCAATGTTTTATGCAAGATCTTCCAGATGTGTTATTTTTGAGATCCAACAGGATGAGATACTCTCAAAGGCAGAGGATCATTAAAATAATATAAACTACTGAATATAGTGTTACTAACATAGTAATATGTATTGCTGATATAAAATGTTTTATATATTTTATTTAGTTTTCTCAGAGTTGTCATTGTACAGATTCTGGCATTTTTAAATTCCACCTCGGGGTCAATGCAATATTGAGAAATAGACTTTTATCTCAACATACACATAGAAGAACATAAATTCAAAGCTGATCCACTTACCACATACTCTTTGAGAAGTTACACATTCTCACCAAGGTACTTTATCAAACAGTGGAGAACAAGCTCTCTTTGCTTTTGGGCATTGTTCTCCTTTTTAAAACAGCATTAGGAGGCATTGTGAAAAAGTAACCAAAACCCATCATTTAATATACATCTTGAAAAAATGTACAAATTTTCTTACCCCAAGTAAAACATCTAGCATACTCTGGATTTCTTTTTGTACAACACAACCCCCACCCCCACCCCCACCCCTTCCCCTTCCCCTTCCCCTTCCCCTATTCTGGGAAATGCTTAGCAGCCATGGTGTGAATTTATTCTGGAAAGACATGAACTTTGCAACCAGGTGGATTGTTGTGATTCTTAAGAATTCTTAGCTGATTTATACATTTAGAGCACAAACCATAAAGTGAACCTAATTACACAAACAACTCGTAAATGATCACAAACATGTCTTTTGTTAAAGTCAACTTTAAAGCTGTAAAACTACACCATATTACACTGAAGAAAAAAGAAACTAAAACAACTCAAAATAATTTAGAAGATATATTACTTTAATATTTTTTCAGTACCTGAATGGCATTGAAGAGAGCTGGCTATCTTGCTTTAAAATCTTCAATCCTTGTCAATTGCTCACAATTATCCTGCCTTCTGAGAGAAAAAGTTTGGCCATTTTTTGGCTGATAATACTGTGGTTATCTTTCTTCTTCATCTCACTCAAAAGTTCCTCTTTCTTTTCCATCCCTGCATCATCAACCAAAAAGGTTTCCCCCATCATTATCATTTTCAAAATAATACAGTCCCCTGTTCTACTGTGTTTGTGGACTCATGATGCCTCTTAATAACTTCATCCTTGAAATCACTAATACTGTGTGGGTTATATTTTATACTTCTGTGTGATGCAAATGTCACAAAATTGCATTCCACTAAACACACACAAAATAGTTTTTTGATTCTTGAGATTTTGGACCAACATGAACAAAATGTTCTGACTCAGAAGAGGAACTGCTTTCAGTACAGATTTGACATGTCTGTAGTATTAGGGTATTGTAATGTTTTAGCAATTATGGATGTAGAGTTGGGCATATGAAATTTACAACTTCTACAGAACTCAATGTGTCTTCTAATGAATTATATCTTGAGATGTGTGTCTGGAGTGCATTTACAGAACATTGAACGAACATGAGCAATTTGGATATAAACATAGTTGTGAATGTGCAAAATAGCTATGAAAGGGTTGGTAGTGCTTAAGTAGATCTGCCTTTGAAAAGCAGAGTAACTGCAGCATTTACAATTCCACCTCATTTCACATCGACAAGAAATACAAATAGTGGCAAATAATGTATTGTTAATTATTAAAAGTAAATGTTGTTTTAAACAGGAACTAGCATCAAGTGCAACTATGGTTTACTGGTGATTACCTGTCAAATTTAAAAGCATATTTTACAGTATTAAGCATGACTATAATTTGTGTACAAATAGTAAACAAATAAAATTAATTTTATGTGATTTCCAAATAATTTAGTTTCTCTTTACAATAATGCTATTATTACATAACTCACTGATACAGTAGATCTGCTTTATAAGCTAGTATACAAGTTATCTGTTAATACAGGCTTCCAGCTGCAATCTACATGAAATAGCATATTAAGGGAATATCATAAAAATGCTAATGGGAAATAATTTATACCTCTTACAAATAACCATGTTTACACGTGCAAGTCAGTAAAATATACTGAAGAATTCTTAATAACGCAGACATGTAATGCTTCTTTAAATCATCCATTTTCTTCCTTGTGATTACATTTTTCAGCATCGAAAGTTAGCTATTCTGAAACTATTTTTTTTATCAAGAACTACTTTTATTTTTTATTTTATGTTGAAACTGGCTATGCTGTATGCACACAGGTATTTTGAAAAGTACGCCAAATGTAAGATCTTCATTAAAGATTTTTAAATGTTTATGAGCAACTGCACAACTCTGTGAATTTTGCAGATTTAATTTAATTAATTGTTCTAGTTTATGATCTAGTTTATAAATTGAGGTGCAAATTGTGCAAACATCGATTATCGCAAAATAAGAAAGTACTTGTAAAATGATGTTTGGCATGGAGGAATAGACATTTCCACTTTATTCTCATAGTTTACTTCATAATTAAAGTAGAATGTCGTAAACTAAACTTTTTCCTAAAATTAATGTTTAATCAATTACTTAATTTACCCCGTCATAAATTAATACAGCACATTAAATGCTTTGTGTTACGTTCCCCGACCCAGTGGTTAATCACTACGCTTCTTAAACTGACTTCCTCCGCACTAAGAGAAGACAGCGATCACCATACAGAATCCATTCGCTTCATGATATTCCTGCTTTCTGAAAATTTAGAATGCTAAGATAAATACTTGATGTCATTTTCATGGTGAAATGCATTAAAGCAGGTATTACACATTCACGGTAGTGAGGCGGTAGTGCTGCTCCCTCGCAGTAAGGGGTCCCCAGGTGTATGTTCAGTGTAGAGAACTTTATGGCAGGTGAGACGAGGCTCCAAAAAACTGGATGCATGAATAGCTATCGCACAGGTTTAACTTAAATATTGTGTAAATGTTGGGTTTGTGATCTGCTGGTCAGAGACACGAACACAGAATTCAATGCATGTTCTTCTGAGCGGGTTATCTTTATTGCATGCATGCTGTCTCTATCTGACGTCGGCTACCAAAACCCCAGTTCCTATCCTTCCTTTTTCTTTCACCACATAACCAATCACCTCACGATAAACGTCTTTGTGAAATTAAAACTAGTTATAAACTTAGCCCACAGTGTGTTCAGAACTTTAAAAACATCTTCGTTATACATGTTTAATTATGCCATCCATTCATAGTTGCGCCCATCTCTGAACGAGTCGCCAGCACATCGCAGGATGAATACAAGCAAAACATACACTAGCAGGGTCAATATAGCACAACAAAAACCCCACATCCTACGTGACTTTGAAAGGAAACTGAAGCATGCAGAGTAAACCCACCAGAAAAACATGCAAGTGCAAGGCAGGCACGTCGCCGTGCCCCCATATGATTAATGCATGCTTTAATGCATTTCACCATGAAAATTATATTAAGTATTTGGCATTCTAAATGTTCAGAGAGCAGGAAGATCATGAAGTGAGTGTATTCTGTACGGTGATCGCTGCCGGCTCCTCCTCTTAGTGCAAGAAGCAGTCAGTTTAAGAATCACTTAACACAAAGCTTTTAATGTGCTATATAACTTATGACGGGGTTTAAGAAAATCTAGTAAATTAAATATTCATTTTACGATTAAGTTTAGTTTACGATGTTCTACTTTAATGACAAATTACGAGAATAAAGTCAACATGTTGACTTTAATCTTGACATAAACGTCGAGAATAAAGTCAACATGTTGACTTTATTCTCGTAATAAGCGTCAAGATTAAAGTGAAAATGTCGAGAATAAAGTCAACATGTCGTCACACTATTACACAGTACCCAGGTACATTACACTGTATTGAAAACAAATAAAACAAGTACAACTTGGCTTGCAGTATTATCCAGTAGTATAGAAACAGTGTTTACACATCTGACCTTTTAAAACTAAAGTATCTCCAGGCGACGGACGTGACTCCTTTTTTTCGGCAAAAGTTCTTCTGTTCATCATGTTCAACTTTACTTTTAGTTCAGTTTCGGAATGCTCTCTGTCCATTTTCACCGCCTGACATACCTATGCTACCGTCCACTATTTGGTGGTGTAGCAGTGAAAAAGAGCCCTAGTGCAACAAAACTGTGTTTAGCGGTGTAGCAGTGAAAAAGGTCTCCACTTGAACAGTTTCCCGCTGCGCCACGTTCCGAACATCGTTTTAGGCAATTTAAACCGGTGTTGCAGTATAAGAAAAATCCATATCATAAAAAAAATAAAAAGTGGTTTTCGGTATGAACCGGTATACCGCCCAGCAGTAATATACAGTACTAAACTCAGTAGCACAATTTTGAGAGCAGTAGGGTAAAATGTAAAAAGTAAAGTGCATTGCGTAGTCCAATCACAGATTAAACTGTTTAACATAAAGCAAAAACTTTATTAAAATATTGTACCTGCATTGTTATTATCCAAGAAACACTGGGTGTAAGGCAAGAAGACAATGTACCAGTGTGATGCTCCTCTGTAGAGCTCTATCGCCCAGCCAAGAAGAAAGGAATCCAGTAACAGAAACAAATTAATAAAGTGCTGGTCCAGTCTTAATCCAGCTATTTTCTATAGAAATTTTGAAACAATACGATCGGGTGGAACAGTGGCCAGTGTCCATTTGTCAAATCATCTGGGGCTCAGGTCGAGAATATAAAAAGAGGATGAATGTTACTTACTTTAGAACAAATGATGGACTAAATGTATTTGTAAGACACAAAAAATCTAAAATTTTACTTGTTTTCAGATTTGTGGTGGTCGATGATGATGGTTGTGGCAGATTAATGATACCGTAGCATTTTGCCAAAGGACAACAGAAGCATACTTGTGCATATACATAAGTACTGTTTAAACTGCAGGAAAAAACAAATCAGCTAATATTTGTACATTTACCATAACCTAAATACTACTTTATACAACCAATACAGTAAGATAAATATAAAATATGCCTATAATAGTTGAATTATTGGTCCTGTGTCAGTTATTTAATCAATTATCAATCCATCAGCATTACATCTTAGCATTTTCGTGGTTATGATCGTGTCTGTGGTTATTATTCCTGTCAGTTTAATATCTGGTAAACTTCCCCATCTGGGGTTGTCTGTAGTATATTGAACAGATTTTTGGGAACAGTGGCCAAGACTGGTGAGATTCTCTCCATTGGGCCAAGGTATGATCCTGGTATTGCAGAGCTTCTGGGAATAGTTCTAAACAAATATGTCCCACTGCCCCATTAACCAATTACGAGGTAGGCAAAAAGATAGGTGAAACACGTGTTAATGTGTTCTATGAAGCCAAGGTATCTGGAAGACAAGGTGTTTCATGCCTTCCTGCCTATCAATTATATGTGTAGCAGTTAAGGCTTTGGCCTTCAAAGCCTAAGGTTGTGAGTTCAAATCCTGTTACTGGCATTGTCTGACCATGAGCAAATTCCTTGACCTGTCTGTGCTCTAATTGCAAAACTAAAAGAAATGTAACCAGTTATATCATAAATTCTGTAAGATGCCTTGAATAAAGGTGTCAGCCAAATAAGTAAATGTAAAACACAAAAGAACAAATTTGCAGTAATAAGGCAACTTAATCATGTTATTTATTACTTTTATAAAATCTGTATTAGGACAGAATCAAACACTAAGAATGCCACTAAATGACCATAGAAGGACAGAAATTGAATTCTAAAAATTTGAGAAAGTTTAATAGTAGTAAATACTAGTGATGACTTGCATGTCAGAAAACAAATCTAAAAGACCTAATCTAGATTTTAGGGTAAAAAAGTACAATTGTGATGAGTTAGATGAGTACCTAAATAATTCATACTAGTGCAGTGCTACACTGAAACTCCATGGAAGACTGAATGGAAACACCACATTGCCACTGACGGATGCTATTGACACACTTTATAAATATCTGTGATTACATTTTTTAGTACAACCTCTAAATACGTTATTTTAATCCAGCTAATTTGGCTGTGCTTCACACATTAATGAAGTGTTGCTAAAAGGATCCAAGACTATTAATAGCAGTAGCGAATCAGAGAGGCTTGATCATTTAATATGTTGTTTCTTCATTATGATCTTTATTCACACAAACCAGTAGGGGTGCCACCCATTCCTTATAATACGGAATTGTCCTATACCGGGGCATAAAATGCTGTGTATCGTAATTGAATAAGAGAAAAGCGGTACAACACCCTAGTAATTGAATCAGTAAGGGGCAAAATTCACATCCTATTTTCATACACATCATTTCATATACAGTATGCACTAGCTCTTCAAAGGGTGGAAAATAAGATGTGAACAACAAAAATCAAACTAGTTATACAAGCATACAAAAGTGAATTTTTATTTTCATGTTGTACTAAATTTGCAGCAGGCAAGCACTGCATGCTGAGTAAGACTGTATGTCAGTGTTATTCTTTTCATTATCCTGCATTTACACATTGATGATTAAAAAGACAACAAAAAACAGTCATATCAAACAGTATAGCAATACACACAGTGTAAACATTGCTGTGTTGATTTCTGCTAATCCAAGTCATACTATAAAAGAGGCTGTTGACGTACAGGTCTGAGATGGAGATAGAAGGTCAGTGGGTCAGCCCTGTCCTTGACAATGAATGTGCTTACCATTGAGCTTTTTTGTTTGCCCATGGGGATATGTGACCTGAAACAGCATAGTGCAGGTGCTACCCATGTCTGCAGATAACTGAGTGGATTCACTCAATTCCATTTACCTCACTCTGACCTCTTCCCAAAGCAGACATGGATTCTTTTAGTGGTTTAATTAATTTTCTGTTACCTACTGTAGACAATATAATAGCCTATATTAGCTGACATTATACTGTAAGCAATAAAACTAGGCAACAATCAGTTCAAATTACTCATGATAGTATTTCCATCCATTTGAGCTGAAGGTTAAGATAATTAGGCTTACTTTTTTAAATTCATAAATGATACTGTACATTCTTTGTCAATGAGAGAGAGAGGTTAGGAGCATGTGATGATTACAACATGGCGCCGAACTCACCACACGGAGAACCACCTGGATTGAGATCTGGGTGCAGCCATACAACGAGTGAGACCTTTGCACCACACTGAACAGTGTGAGTTTAGGTACAATTTAAAACAACCCTTTCAGATACTACTTAGTGTTTTTTCAGTTATACCATTTGTTATTTAAAAAGCTAATCTTTACACATTTTCAATCTAATTAAGGACAGTTAATGTGTGTCACATAGCTAAACACAACCTGAGTTAAACGAGTGCTGATTGTGCACAAAAGCTGAACCATGATTTTATATTTCTGTTTTTTAATATTTAATTGTTTGTATAATTGTAAGTGCTTTTGGTGTGATGTCTTACAACACAATTGGGTGGTTGGTGGATGCTGAGCATTCTTTTTGTTGCAAAAATGATTCAATAACCTAACTAGAATAATTTAATATGCATAGGTAAGCAATTATTTTGTGTCATAAATGAATCACATAGTTATTTCTGCTTTATAGAAAATTATTAGTGTTTATAAAGATGGTTAATATTAATTGTGTGATTAACTGTGACTAAATTCTTAAATAGTAGCCCTAAATTAAAATGAATTTCCTGACTGAGAATTGTAGATATTGTTTTGAAAGAGCACTGAGTACTTTGAATGTTTGGAAAAATAAATGTCTCACATACTTAACTTTTACTTTACAGCAGATGGCAACACATAGAAGCCACTGATAGAAATACATAACATTTTCATCATTAACACACATTTGTGAACCTCCTCAGTAAAAAATAAACAGATATATCTGACAGAAGAAGAATATATCTGAAGAGAGTTCTGTTTATTTAATGCCTTTAGTTAAAAATAATGTAGTGTATTCTGACAATAGCCGCACTCCAATCAATGTGACTATACTATAAAAGATTAAGAGTTTAGATAGACAGGTGTGTTACACAAGACATGTGGTCTAACTAATGTTGATTTTATTTTTCATATTCAATATCGAATAGTTTTGTATAATTAAATTAATATTTTACTGTCTTTCTAAAATGTGCAAATAAGTAAGTGTCAGTTTCAGTGGCAGCTAAATATGTGTGCAATTTTGTTTTCACATCAGGAAAAATATGAAACAGAATTAATTAATTTCAAACTAGAACTGTCAGGCCAAATTCATGAGTGACATTTCAGTCAGCCGAAATAAACTTAGAGCTTCCTATTAGTGAAGGATACACATAAACTTGGGTTCAGCTTTTACTTTAAAATTGTAAGGTTTCAAAAATAGTGACATTTAAAAAAAATCCAAAAATGAATTTCTCAAGGTGAATGGTACTGTAAATTCAGGTAATATTGAATGAGATACACAACTATTTAAAACCGTCCACTGGAAATTGGTAGAAAACATAAAAATATGAACTGACGTGCTATTCTGGTCTGAATAGTATGTTTTCATCGTGTTTTTGACTTATCTTATTATGTTGTTAGTGATTAATCTAATTTATAATTTGTAATGATAGATACCCCTAAAATGTATCATCTGAAGTCTCTACTAAATATGTAATAGCAAAAGAACAAAACAAACCTTCAATTTGAGATGTAAATGCTAATGTTGGAAGCAGTAATAACAAAAAATATGAATTCCAAACTAGTTTCAGTAAGTAGCTGTCAATTACTTATAAAGCATTTACTGACTGACAATTAAATTCTAACTCCAAATGTTTAAAGGTTTTACATTTTGTGATTAAAGCTGTTCAATATTCATTTATTGTAACAAAAATAAAATCCAACCATCAGTTTTTTACTACTCATTTTTACTACACGATAGCACTGCACATTTTGTTTAGGAGGACAGAAAAATAAAGACGAGCTTTCCTATTTCCTTAGTTTACAACAGAAATCATTGAAAAGCACAAATTGAAGATAATTTTAATGATAAATTAAGTAAACATGAAGCAAGAAACTATTATGAAAGAAAATGGAAAAGAAAAACATTTCCTTCATGGGGAACACTTTAATGTAAGAAGGGATGCAAATTCTATCCTGTTAAAAAACAAAATACAATACATGGTGGAAATCGCCAACATGCTATGCTCTAGGGGCTACTCATGATCAAAGAACAGGAACAGATCATCTGGTCATGTATGATGCAGTGCACCTTAATGCTACCGTAGGCCATCTGCTGTTTGCTGTTCTGCTGATGGATTATTAAAAGAGAAGGATCAGGAGGTGCTATTTAAGGCAATCCTGGCGTGAGAGTATCATTAATGCTGTTCAATGATTGAAACATCCAGGGGGAATCAATATTTTTAACCACAAGTGAAAAAGTCGTTTATAGGCTATCCAATGACAAAATAAAATCTATCTGATTATGAAATGTAAATGAATTTGTCCATTTGAACCTAGTAGGCTGAGTACTAGCTAACCAAAATAATCCTGGACAGTATCAAAAAGTGCTAATCACTGAGGAAAGCTTTTCTTCTGCTCACATGAGTCTTGCTTTAAATATGGGAGGGTAGTTACTGGTCAATACTTTCAGAGTGAATGGATTCTTTTGCTGAATGGTATGTGTGAAATGGAAACGGGCATTACAGCTGTAGTCTGTTTCAGCATCCTTAGCTAGAACATTGGAGAAGTACAAGTCTCCATTCAGCCCCATCGAGACTCGTCGATCCTGAGTGATGGGTAACATGGCTGTGGGGAGTAAATGAAAATGCAAAGAAAATTAATTGCTCTTATTAATGAAAAACATTTTTATACACTCATTACAAAAATACCATATGCAGTATATTATGACATACTCTGTTCAGGCTAATCAAATCAGCAAGGCTATCCACATCAACAATGAGTCCTTTACATTATGAACAATCCCATACTTCAGCTAAATATATTGTGACGTGAAGAGTTTACATGGTTCAGCACTAATGTGATTTTTTTCTAGGTATTCAGTGAATATGTCTTACCACTATTCATCCAAAAGATGTGAGGTGGTGGGAGGCCAGGTGGTGGATTACATGGCAGAATGGCATGTCCTGGATATTGGACTTTCTAATGGATAGGCCACAGTACGTACGGGTAGGAAAGAATAAATCAGATACCATCTCCTTGAGCACAGGTTCTCCACAGGGGTGTGTTCTAAGTCCCCTCCTCTTCACGCTCATGACCCACGATTGTTGTGCCAAGTTCAGCACAAACCAAATTATTAAGTATGCGGACGACACAACAGTGGTGGGTCTCATTCGAGGTGACAGGGAGGGGGATTACAGAGAGGAGGTGAAGTCATTTGTGGAATGGTGTGATAAAAACAATCTGATACTGAATGTCGAAAAAACAAAAGAACTGGTGATCGACTTCAGGAAGAAACAGCTGATACACATCCCGGTCTACATTTAAGAACACTGCTGTGGAAATTGTGCAGTCTACTAAGTTCCTGGGAGTTAATGTGACGAACAACCTCACCTGGTCCCTGCACACCTCCTCCGTCATCAAGAAAGCTCTTGATCTGACCAGCGCTTGATCTTTCTGCGGAGGCTAAAGAGGGCACATCTCAGTAAGTCAGTCCTCACCACTTTTTACAGAGGGACCATAGAGAGCGTGCTAACCAGCAGCAGCTCTCTGTGGCAGGAGAGCTGCAGCGCTTCGGACTGGAAAGCACTGAGGAAAGTGGTGAGGGCTGCGGAGAGGATCATTGGAGCCCCGTTGCCAAATGTACAAGATTTGGCAAAACAACGCTGTCTGGCCAGAGCTGTGCGGATTTCTAGAGACCCTACTTATCCTGCCTCTGAACTTTTTTCCCTCATGCCCTCAAGCAGAAGGTACCGCAGCCTGAAATGTAGAACTGCCAGGTTTAAAAACAGTTTTTTTCCTACTGCCGTTCGTCTTTTAAATGAAGCATTTTAGTATTTTATTGTAGGCTGATTTTAACTATGTGTTTTTATTAATGTCTTGTGCATCGTATTTTCGTTCTGCAGCACATCTTGGATGTTCTGCTGAATGACAAATAAAATTGAATTGATTGATTGATTGATTGATTGAGAGACTTCATTGACAACTACTGGCTACTAGGTACTCTTTGGGCCAAAGTGGTGATTCTAATAAGACAAAAACACATACAGAAGAGGGTTAAACAATCCCCAGCAATGTGTAGTACATTACATGATAGCACATGGTTAAGTATTCACTTTGTGCATTTGAATTGACAACCCACCTCACCCCATCATTCATTGATCAAGAGTCCTGTCTTCAATTCAATAAACCTTTCCTATTTACATTCTATGCTGATTTTCAATAAGTATTAATAACATTTTAGTAAAAAAGTGCATGCTTTTTGCATGTCTTGAACATATAACTAGATAACAGGCTTATGTAAAATGGGTAACATGAGATTTTTTTAACTTCTCCATGGACACTTGTAACATTGTTTACTGTTGAACAGCACAGGTCGCTACCATGTTCCATTATATGATAAATTTCTTTCTCTTGATCTGCTGAAATGCATGAAATTAATTTTTTTTTAGCCATCAATACAACCTACGTGAATTAAGTAACATATTAGAACAAAAAAAAACTTTTTTGGGTGGAGTTTTCCACTAAATGAACCTGTTTTAATTCACAAGTTAGTAATTAATAAAACTGATCAGAAAACAGTAAAGGACATACAAGATCTAATAAAACAGATATGGCACCAAAATACAAAAGGGTAAAATACAAACAGTCTAAAACATGTAATCATGTAAAAGAAAAAGGTCATGAAATTGGAAGGCTAAACGAAAACAAAAACACAGGACAAAAATCTGTAAATTTAAATTATAAAGTAAAAAGGTTAATATTATGTGTCCAGGGCAAATGAGATTTGGAGTAACCAGGAGAAGAACATGAAAGCAGAAATGGGCTGAAACAGAACAGTGAAGAAAATTCTGTGTTATGGCCAAAAAACAAAAAAGAGAGGGGTACTAAGTCAAGGACAAAAGCAAAAAAATTAAGCACAGGCATTTTTCAGCAAGCAATTTGTTATTTTTATGTGCCGCTCAGTTTTGGAAAGATTACCCAGAAGACCTTTTGTATCTGGTACATCACAGTACTCAGGTTGCGACCTCCAACAACACACCCGTTGCTATCACTGTATGTTCTAACAACAGGTGCCCAAAAAGCACAGTGAACATGCGCAACAGCTTTTAAAAAACTAATTCTTAGCAGTCAAAAAACACAAAATATAGAAACATACCAAAACTCTTAAAGGTGCAAGGGAATTTGTACATGGTGGATGTTGCAAAGACAAAATAACAGACTGCTCAAGCAAACCCGCCATCTGAGCTTTCTTTTATGCATCCTGCCCCTGCCCCCCCCCCCCCCCCCAATCATGTGACTTACTGCATCATAAAAAAAAAACACTGACAAGAGGAGCCATGGCAAATGTTGGTAAAATGACGGGCTTCCCTGTCCCTGATACTTGCTTGAAACACGGAGCAATATTTTGTTGGAGAGTGCAGTCCCAAATTCATTCTTAGCAAAACATTGATACTCTCCCTCATGTTCACCAGGACGCCCTCCACTTCAGAAACCAATCTCTAGTGTACCAGAATTACGTCTCATTGTTACACGAGGATCCTTTGCCACATTGAAGAACTTTCTGTTACGTGTCCATGTGTAGCTTTAAAGAGCGGAATGTAAAAGAATCAATCAAAAGCATGAAAACATATAAGACCTGTTTCCTTCAGACCATTTTAACTATTGTCGACTTTCTTTTAAATAGCTAGTTTGTTAAGTCTGAAATCCATATCTTCTGAAAAATGTGTTACATTACAGTCTTCCTGCTTGTTTAAACATGTAATTCAAAATTAAAAAATAGCACTTCTAGATCACATTATAAGAATAATTAAAAACAATCCAAATGAGAGACAACAGTTTAATTGTATAGGAGGCGATGAAAACATACAAACAAGAAAAGTAAGAGTAAGTTTTACCTGGGAAGGGGGTTTCCTTTAGCTTCACACTCAATTATGATGTTATCCCTGTGGTTGACAATGTAGTCTTTAGGTGACTGCTTTGTGATTGTTGGAGGTTGCTTGACTGTAGTAGCAGAAAGACCACAGAGCATTAGGAAGCATGCCTTCTTTGTAAAGGCAATCTATCTTCTGCATTAGGTAAAGAATTAAGTACTTAATAATTTGATGGAGTCTCAGAGCCTAGCACAGTAATAGAAAACTCGATGTTCAAGCTATAGCAGAAGCATTGTAAAATGACAAATTATTACTTTGATTGGACTGTGTATCTGGCAGGGACCTTGACCCAAGGTGACTTAGTGGTTCAGGATGTAATATAAGTCTTTTATGTATTTATATATTAGAGTTGGTTTCAATCTAATCATGCTGTTATCTAACCTGATTTACTCAAGTGGCATGGGTTTCATGGTGTATTTTGATGTAGTAGATTTTTTCCAACATTTCATTAAGAGCAATTAACCAGATGACAAAGAGTTAAAAGTTTTGGACCCAGAACAACTGTCAACAAAGTATTTCAAATTTGCTTTCGATAAGATGATGCATTATAACAATATTGTTTTAAGAAACCTATATGAACAAAGGGATCATTTTACTTCTAACAAATGAAACCTATGTTTACGAGATGATAAAAAGGTGGTTTGGTGGTGAAAAGAACTTTTCTTTGAAGTTTGACTGCTTCATGGTAACTGGATGATAAAGCATTGATCAGCAAGTTACAGTGATTTGGCAGGATCATGTTTGGAATTTGCAAGCAGCAACACACACAAACTGAATCACATAACATCTTTTAGGAAGCTTATTTATATGATCTTAATAATTTGGAGAGACGGTTAAATTTAACAGTGAAATTTAAAATAAATGGCAATGATTACACTGCGTTTGCAACTTCTGATGACATGAGGTGTTTTGAATGTCCATTGTGGTCGAAGGTTCGAAACAACAGCAGGCTTACACAAATTCAAACAAACATATTTCTTTTTATTTCTTGATCTTTCTTAGTGAGCAGAGTCCTGCTGCAGACCCTGACAGTTTGTCACTGACAGTATCAACGTCACAGGCCCTGTGCGGTTTTACAGCAGGCTTTTTATTTCCTCTCAAACACATACACAAAGCTTATCTTATACTTGCAGCTTTACAAGTAGCCTTTCCTTAGAAGTGGAATAAACTTCTGCTTTCACTAACTAGGACAGGGTGCGGTCCCCCAAAAGCTGATCCACCCTTTATTTTATTTATTTTTATTCATCTTGTGGCTACTTTATATATTTAGGCTCTAATGCTTAATAACCTTAACTTTCCTTCATCACAATCTTTATGCATTTCATATAGTTAACACACAGAACTCTTGTACTTGTACTTGCAAATACATATACTGTACATATACATTTTCTTATTTTTTTATCCACTCATATGCACACAGATAGTAATCACCAAGGCGTTTTAAACTTGTTTATCCAAATATTCATTGCACTGAGGCGTAGTCCCAAAATCTTCATCCCCTCCCTTGGACTAGGTTAACAGCCTTCAGCCCGAGATTCTTTGTTCAACTTTTATTTAATACATTGATTCAAATTTTTATTATTCCACATTCCCCCCTGTTTGAACAAAGAATAGTTCAAACAAAACAATCTTGATCGAGAGTGGACTGAGAACAGGATTTGGGCTGGGAGAGAAGATGCATACGTTCTGTGTGGAGGAAATAGGCTTTAGTTACTGAAGCAGTGAAAAACTTTTGGATAAAATAATGGAGTAATGGAATAAGACAACAGCAAACCAAAAGAGTAACAGTTAAAGCAACTAAAAGGGAAACAAAAATAGATTTGAACCATTGGCCCCAAGAGCCAAATGTGGATATAAACCACTCATCAAGAGGGGTATCAATGCCTGAGTTTTCAGCCAATTCTAGGGAGAGAGCAGTCAGACCAGCGAGGGCACGGGTGATGGAGCCATCAGGGGCAGTATTATTTGGAATGTACATACAGCAAGCATCACCAAACATAGCACACACACCACCTTTTTCGGCTAGAAGCATATCTAGTGCTAGGCGATTTTGCCAGGTCATAAGGGAGGTTTTATCTAATTGCACATGTATTCCTTCAACAGCTTCTTTAGTAAAATTCAGAAAACGCTGTTGGTTGTAATATAAATAATTTATCCAATCCACATTTTTATTGATGGTGATTATGGGAAAAAGAGATTCAAAACCAGCACCTACTTGATCTCTGGCTTTGAATTTGTTAGGAACACCTCTAGGCACACCTATTGAGTCAATATACACACTTGGACCATGTAATGAGAAATTTGCAAACGATGCTAAGGATCTACGAACACGAACACGATGTGGATGGGGAGAGGATGGAGGTTGTTGGCTATTTAAGGGAAGGAGACAAAAAGGCATGACCAATTGTATAAGGGTACAGGTACCAGTCCATTCAGGTGGGAGGATGTCCAGTAATTTAGATCTTCGGCACATCCACCAGACATCAGCACGTGCGGTGGCGTGGGAGATAAACCAACTAAGGGAAATGTTATTGGGAAGAGGGATGGAGGCATCGATAGAGACATTGTAAGTGAGGGAGCACCAAAGGGGGGAGGGGAGCCAAGAGCAACGGCATTCTTGTTATGAGAGGCTCGAGTGAAACAGGTGTAATTGCCAATATAGGGGCGGAACATAGGGGGAGTCATGGGTTGAATTGGGGGAAAAAGGGTATTTAAGGTATTGCATTTGGGATTCGTTGGAGAAAGAGCAGTAGTAAATAGGTAAAGCAAGCAGGGAAAGCCAGTGGGGTCCAAGAGGTCAGTTGAGGAAAATGGTGTAGTGGCAAGGTGAGGCCGTGCAGTGGCACATGCATAACAGTCAGATTGATTTACCTGTCATGCAGAATAGAGGACCCACTGCAGCCATCGATTCTGGTCACCGCATCTGGTTTCTATGGAGAATGTGGAGGAAAGGGTGGTGATATTTAGATAAGTAATTGGTTCCAGGGGTATTTGGATAGGAGGGGTAGGGGAAACAATGGGAGGGGTATGGGATGGTAGAGTGAGAGAGGGAGTTTTAACAGTTGTAGGGAGAGGGGGTTTGGTTACCTGAATCTTAAACTGCCCGAGGGGATCGGTGCCTGAGACGTGAGCCCCTAACACATATGTACCTGAATCACGCAAAGAAGGATTTTTCAGTGTTATCATAAGTGGATTACAATTATTTTCTGAGCATTTGCCATTATTATGATCCTTAATTATAGAAAAACAAGCCTTAAGTCCATATTATAGAGCCTGCCATGGTTCATGACCCCAATCATGTGTTCCAGTATTAGCAAATACCAACGTCCACAGGTTGCACCAGTCATCGGAGACGCCCACATATCCCCCTCCCAAGTAGCTACCTCCCCTTGAATAGCCACCTCCACTAAACATGGAGGTTGTTACGCAAATATTTGTCAGACCAGACCCATTGGACTTGACGTCCAGAGCTACAATCAACGATGGAGCAAAAATCAACCTGGATTGAGGTGGTGATTTCAAGGGGAAAAGTCAAGGTAACCAGGGTGGACGTTAATGGGAAGGTGAGGTAAACCAGTAATAAAGTCAAGAGTGCCATTTCTTGCAATGTGAGGCGTGTATCCAGGCAGGCAATCCTTCGACCTTAACTGCATGTGGTGTTGATAGCAGCACTTGGAATGGTCCCCTCCAACGAGGCTGATGCCAGTGCTTCCTTCGAGTATCTCTAACCAGGATCCAGGTTCCCAGGGGAATCGGGGAGTCCTTTGATGGAGGACTGGTTCTCCAGGCCTGATTAACCTGTTCGTGGACTTCCTTCAGGGATGCTCGGAGACCTGTAAGACTGGAGAGAAGATCATTGTCCACAGTATGCAGATTGACATTACCAATGACCATGCCAACAGGCATGGGCCGTCCGGTCAGAATTTCGAATGGCGACAGCCCTAATTGTCGATGTGTCCTCCCTCTTAATCCCATCAAGACCAGGGGTAAAGCATCAGGCCAGGTTAAATTTGTCTGCTCACAGATTTTTGCCAATTTAGATTTTAGGGTGCCATTGCACCTCTCTACAGTACCTCCACTTTGGGGATGGTACTTGCAGTAATGATGTACATTTATCTGGAGCCAAGTAGTCAATTCATTTATTACAGAGTTTACAGAATGACTACCATTATCAGTCTGTAATTTCTGTGGTATTCCCCATCTTGGAATGATTTCTTTTATTAAGGCTTTTGCCACAGTTTTGGCATCTGCATGTTTGGAAGGGAAAGCTTCCACCCATCGGGAGAACACATCAACAATTACCAAACAGTATTGGTACCCTTTTGATGGTGTCAGTTCAATGAAGTCCATTTGAAGATGTTCGAATGTACCCATTGGATTAGGTGTGACGGCGGGACTTACCTGGGTACCCTTTCATACATTGAATTTCTGACATAATGCACAGCGTCTGCAAAATTGCTCTGCATATGTAGAGAAGCCTACAGCTTCCCAATGTCTCTCGACATCTTGAACCATTGCATCCTTTCCCGCATGGTCCAGGCCATGTGCGACTTTTGCCATACCTGGAAAAGAAACCTTTGGGAGGGAAGGTTTGTTATTTTGCTTATGGGTCCAGACCCCATCAGAGAGGGATCCTTCTTTGAACCATTTTCTCTTTTCTCTGTCCGTGGCTGCGCTCTGTAAAGAGATAATTTGATTATCGGGGTCTTTGTCATCTTTCTGTAAAAATAAAGAGATTGGTGTGTTATTATATGCTGCCTGTTTAGCAAAGTGATCAGCTAATTCGTTTCCTTTGCTGACAGGGTCCTGTTTCCCAGTATGGGCCTGGCATTTAACTATTGCCAGTTTTGATGGTTTGGTTATGGCTTCTAAGAGGGATTCTACTAATTTTTGATGTTGGATGGGCTTGCCAGTACTGGTCTTGAATCCCCTCAATTTCCACAATGCTCCATGATCATGGCAGACTCCAAAAGCATAGCTGGAATCAGTATAGATTATTATGACTTTTCCTTCTGACAACTGACAAGCTCGGGTGAGAGCTATTAATTCAGCTGCTTGGGCGCTTAAACTTGAAGAAATTCGGTTTGCTTTCAGCAGGTGGTCACCTTTGACCACTGCATAGCTGGTTGAGGGTGTTCCATTTTCCAATCGTAAGGAACATCCATCCACAAAAATTATCTCCCCTGTTTCTAAGGGTGTTTCCTGCAGGTCTGGTCTGGGTTTTAAGACCTTAGTTATTTCGTCATGACAGTTGTGGGGCTCCCCCTCTTCTTCAGTTGGAAGAATAGTGGCTGGATTTAAGGTGGAGCACCTTTCAATTGTGACATTTGACAGGGTACAGAGTACGTTTTGATAGTGTATTGCCCTAGCAGTAGTGAGATGTGAGGTTTTAGCCTGAACTAAAATGGAGTGTACGGCGTGAGGCACCTTTGCTGTTAGGGGGCTCATGAGCACTATATCTGTACTGGCTAGCACGGCTTCTGTTGTGGCTGCTACTGCTCTGAGACAAGTTGGAAGTCCCGTAGCCACTGGATCCAATTTTTTTGAAAAATAGGCTATTGGCCTTTGTTTTCCTCCATGGAGCTGTCTTAGTACTGCATTCATATATCCCCCCTTTTCGTCCACGAACAGAGTGAACGGACGAGAATAGTCAGGGAGTCCTAAAGCTGGCGCAGAAAGAAGTGCACTTTTTAAATCACAGAGAGCCTTCTCAGCCTGCTCATTCCACTGTATGCAACCAGAAAGAGGAAGGTCAGCAGTGTTATCTAGATTTTGTAAAGGCTGTGCTCTTTCAGAGAAATTTAAAATCCATTGTCGACAATAACCTAAAATGCCCAATACAGACATGACCTGTTGTTTTGTGACCGGTCTGGGAAGGTTTTGGATGGTGGTTATGTGGTCTTTTGACAGAGCTCTGGTACCACACGTGATGTCATGACCCAAATACTTGACAGTGGTCTGAACTAACTGCAGTTTTGCCTTAGACACCTTGTGCCCATTTTCAGCAAGATACTTGAGCAGTGATTCTGTATCTTGTGTGCATGCTTTCTCTGTCTCACTACAGAGTAATAAATCGTTGACGTACTGTATCAATGCACTCCCCCTGTCAGGCCAGAAGCCTTCCAGGTTCTGAGCAAGCGCCTGGCCGTATACACAAGGAGCCTCTGTATAACCTTGTGGCATAACGGTCCATGTCCAACGGCGGTTTTGAAAAGTAAAAGCAAACCAAAACTGAGAATCAGGATGTATAGGAATAGAAAAGAAAGCATTTGCTAAGTCAATTAGTGAGAAGTAATGAGCTGTTGCAGGAATTGTAGAGTGTATAGTGGAAGGATTAGGGACAATCGGTGCCCTAGGAAAAATAGCAGAATTAACTTGTCTCTAGGTCTTGGACAAAGCGCCAAGAGCCATCAACTTTCTTTACTGGTAGAATAGGAGAGTTTACAGGAGAATATTTGATAGGAATTATAGCCCCCTTTTCAACAAGCTCTTTATGTACAGCTGCAATTCTGAGTTCGGCCTCGGGAGAAAGAGGATATTGCGCACGGTGAGGACGGAAGGATGATTTCGGAAAAACAACCAGAGGTTCACAATTTGTGATCCTGCCAAAATCGTTCTTTCCCTGAGACCATAGGGTGTCAGGAATTGAAGAAAGCCATGGGAAAAAATCAGTTTGTAGAGAGCATAGAGAAACAGATGGGTGACAGAGGGAACGAATGACCGGCAGGTCAATTTGGATTAACACCTTAGTTATCAGATGGTCTGAGGTATCAAAAATGCCTGGAGCGACGTATAGCCAATCAGTCCTATTTAGACATTGCTCGACCCATTCCCCAATTTCGACCCATCGAACGGTGTTAGATTTGGCCAAGGACATATGGGGGACTGAACCTCCTAAATAGAAAATGCTCTGTGAATATGTGAGGTGAACTGAAGCAGCAGCTTTGGTGGATGAGATAAAAATGCAAGGAATATGAAGGGTCTCGGGGCAAGTACCTGAAGAGAGAAAAGATTCTAACCAAGGTGTGTCTACTTCAGTGGGGAAATATTGGGCAGTACAGTGTAGGGTGTCGGGGACCTGTAAGTGGGGAAAAAGACATGAGGGAAAAGAGTGTAGGGCTTTAAGGAGAAGGGTGTGTGGGGAGATATCTGGGGTCCAGGCTGCAAAAGAGGGTTTAGGGTGTGGGGAGATTTGGCACAGGAGCTTAGGAGTGGAGCAGTAAAATCCTTGTTCTGTCAGTGAGATTGAGACTGACAGTTTTTTCATGAGGTCTCTTCCTAGTAGATTGACAGGGCACAGATGATTTCACAGGAAACGGTGAGTTAATGGAGAGCTGTCGGTGCTGAGTTGCACTTTCAGAGGTTTTGAAACTAGTAAAGTGTGTGGCTGTCCTGAAGCAGTGAGAACCTTCACAGTGTCTTTTGAGGCAGGGACCTCCAACAGTGATAAAGTGGAGCGTGTGGCCCCCGTATCCACAAGAAAGACAGTTTCCTTGCCATTTACAATCAAAGTCAGTAAAGGATCTGTGTCAGCATGACGGGTAAGCAGAGGAAACTGAAAGGAATGGCTGGGGGTCCCTGCTATTTCCTAGGACCACGGAATGTCATTAGGCTCAGGGGGTGGAGGTAGTGGTGGGGGGCGCTTACTTGGGCAGTCCTGTCTGAAGTGTCCAAATTCACCGCAGCCATAACAAGCATATGACGCTGGTGTTTGCTCCGAAGGGTTGGGCATCTGAGCAAAGGGATTGTTAGGGTTGGAAAATGGGAACCCCCGCCCCCTTCCACACCCTCGTCCTCCGGAAAAGTTGCCATGTCCACGGCCTTGGAACCCTCTGCCCCTGCTCGTTCCCCCTGTGTAATATTGTAGTTGTGCTGCAAGCAGCTTAGTTTGTGTATGAGACTCTTTTTGCTTAGTCTGTTTCTCAGCATGCTCTGCATGGCGTTTCACTTCCTCAAAAGTAGTGCTCTCCCAGCCTATGCAGGATGTGTGGACTTTACTTTGAATGTCATTTCTCAGTCCCGAAACAAAAGGGGGAACGGCCGTGCGAGTCCGATCATCGACATTTTCTAAGCCTGAATGATTAGCCACAAGGTCTTGTATTCGGTGTGCCCACTCATCGACTGTCTCGTCTCTCTTTTGCTTGGCAGCTGAGATAAGGGACCAGTCTGTGCCTTTCTTATATTTCTCTGCAATATTTTGTCTCAGTGCTTCCCATTGTTGTACAAATTGGGCTTCTTGGCCCCCACCTCGGTTAAGGCTTTGATCCCAAGCCCAAGGCTGTCCATTCCTCACCCCCCGACTCACAGTTGCCCACGTGGTACGTAGTTTTCATCGCAGCACCTGTGTCCACTCTGCAGCATTGGGTTTATACATATCATCTAGCTGCTGCAGCTGCTCCACGAATTTTAGCCCACCAACCCCCTTAGGGTCGGGCAGTTCGGACACCATATCTTTTAATTCTTGAATATCCCAATTACGATGAATCATCACAGTAGTGGGGTTGTTGGGTCCTGCAGCCTGGGTGGGGTCATGTCGGGGGTTAGGGACCTTGATTAGGGGGCATGAGAATGTCAGGCCAGGAGGTTTTTGGGGTTTTGCGGAGAAGAAGGTGAATCCAGAGGCTGGGGCCGGACGAGAAGTCTGGCTTCTAGTTCGTTGGGAGATTGGGAATTGATCCGACCACTTATGTCCGGACCTTGAGTCTGGATCATTGTCATCAGGATTTAAGTAAGAGGATAAGTCATAATGATATTGCTCATCAAAGAACCCTGCTCCGGATGGTTCGTCGGCTACCTGGGGTGCTTGGGGTGCAGTGGGGGCAGGAAGTGGAGGGGTAGGTGGGGGTGGAGGCTGGCATGGAGGGGGTGGATAAATAACAGGGTATAGGGGGTCCTTCTTTTCTGTTTTCTTTCTTTTGTTCTCGGGATTGGGCTCTGCTTCTATCTTAGTCTTTTGTAAAGCTAACAACATTTCTTCCTTCTCTTTCCGGGTCTTAACTTCAGCAGTGAGCAATTCGTTACGCTTTTGGGCTGCCTCTAAGGTTTTATCCTTTATCACTAGTTCCCACCTATCAAACATATCCATCTGGTAAGGACCCTTATTACAACATCCTTGGGTGTTTCTACATAAAATTTTTCTTATTTCTTATATTTCTGAAATGTCTGTACTTCCCTCATGTGGCCAGCTACCACCGCTTTGTTCATTCCATTTTTTACACGCTTTCTTAAAATCTAACCCAGTTTTCTTTTCTATCAGTTTCCTGGGTGAACCTCCTTTCGGACCCGAGTGAGAACTGGAGCCCAATGTGCTTTCCAAAAATAGTCCTTCCAACAGAGACTTTTGATTTCCCGAGGAAACCTTCTTGACCGGTTTACTATTTTGCTTTCCCATAACTAAATAGCACTGGACCGCAGAAGAATAGATCAGCCCTCGTGACGTTCCGTCTCCAGTCCCTTCCGCTCCCGGATCAGCACTCTTGTGGTTTCGTGACTTTAGGTGACTGACAGTCTGTTCAGCACGGAGTCCGGGCCTTTCGACAGGTTAATGCCGATCCCTTCGTCAAGTGCTTCCTAGCTGGTAACCGTTCTTGGTGTCCACCGCAGATCAACCCGTAGGAGTAGGAATATGACCAGACATTAGACAGAAACTCGCCCTCCCACACAGTGTTTTTCTCAGATACTCAATATATATTCTACTCGTTTTACTCCCTTTCCTCTATTTCTAGGAGTGTGCCACTCACCCCTTTCTATTCCACTTCATGGGGAGTAACTTACTAACATTCTCAGCACCTTACACTGTCCCCGAGGGACCCAAGTATTATTCCCTGCTTTCCAGTTTACTATCCGTTAAGTGATACAGTATTTTATTTCTCAATTTTCTTTCCCGTAAACCCGGTCAAATCCCTGAGCTAGGTCATTCACTCAATCGGATTCCCTCGGTCTACTCACCAAGAAGTTCTTGACCTGCTAGGGAAATCCCAGTTGGTTCGACCTTTATCAATCTACTTTATCAATACCTTTGATAATTTTGAAGGCCTGGATTAGGTCCCCACAAACAGGTTTAGTTAATATAATTAATAACATTATGTTGCAGTTACGAGGTAAGACCCTCTCACATTACAAAACTTTTCCAGTGATTTCCAGTTGCTGACTTCATTTACATAATCTTAGCAAGTTGGAGGCACTTGCAACACACTCCTACGACAGCCTGTATTGTAGTCCGACATATGCTTTTTCTAGTCAAGGCTGCAGCAAGAGCCAGCAAAGAAGTATGAAAAGTCCAGGATCATTTGCTTCCTTAAAGGTAGCCACCACTAATGACACATAAAATAAATGTTCATACTAAAAATGCCACTGTTTATGACGACAATTTCTGATATTTTTAAGGTTGGGTAGTGAACGTAGTTATTGAAGTTACTGATCATCTGTTGTTGTATCTTGTGGTTTAATAATGTGCTTCAGTCTCATTTGATTCAACACTTAGCCGGTTGAACTGCTGCACCAAAGTCCTGCATTACAAATTTTGCACACAACAAAAATAAAATACATGTTGGGTTTTCGAAAGTCAGCACCCAGAACAGTTATTTGTGTATTTGACTCTCCATGCACACGCCTAGTTTGCATAGTCCGGTCACATGCCTTGTCTATTACACTAAATCTGTCATGGAAACTGAATGTCTTGTTAATAGTCAAATTCTCCAGACACTGGGACAATAGGACTCTTAAAGAAAAATATTATTCAGAATTATTTAATTTTTTTAGTCATTTCTAATTTTGCTGCAACCACCCAGCCTATATAGGTGACTTAAGGGACATGCACTTGGAAAAAACCAAGCATGTGGTAGCACTGACAGCTTGTCAAATATTTATTTTTTGGATAATGGACACTGAGACTCCATTTGTATGCCTATAAAACATGAAAACAGTAGAAAAAAACAAATTGCCCACAAAATAAATACATAACCCAACTCAGCAAACACATGTATTGTGATTTGCCCCCAAACAACAAAGAGACAAAAATGAAAAAAGCATGCGCATGCAGAAATGTGACTCCCGGTAGTGATGCATCCAAGGGATAGGTTCTGACAAAGGAACACTTACGCTCTTGTTGAATCTTTGCTGTTTAGTCCATGGATGTGGAAGTAAAGGAGAGACAAGGAGAAGGGGGGATATTAGTAATATTAGCTTAAATCTTAAACCTAAGACTAATGTTGAAAATACTTTATTACTGATATTAAACAGATGGAAGGTAAAAGTCAAATGAAGTTTGGCAAAATAAACATTAAAAATACAGATTTTATCCACTTTAAAGCTTGCTCTGATAAAAACAAAGTTACAGTGTTAATATTAAGGAGCAACGAAATGCTGTCAAAAAAAAAAACCAATCTTGTTGGTTTAACAGTTCTATATAGAACTTCATATAAATAGATCTGGAGTTTAATGGGGCATTAGTGGGTGGGGCACTGGTTAATGCTTCTGCCTCACATCTGCAGATTCTTGGGTTCAAATCCTGGCCAAGGCAGCAGCAATAAAGTAAATGTAAAACCCATCCTCAGTAATATATAAAGAAAGTTGTCTATTTTAACAAGATTTATTACAGAAAATGTGTAGAAAGGCATCACTGAAGAATATATTCCAATGAATGATTCAAGAAGTGCTTTATTTTATACTGGTCTCACTACCTGTCCAAAATTGAGACTTCAATTATACATATTGCTATAGTTCACTTTTAAAATTCACTCCTTAGCCAATCTATTTCAAACTCATAAAAGTTCCTCCTACTTTCAACAGCTCAAACTATAGAACAGCTTAATAAAATGAAGCCACATGGGTAAATGACTGCAGAAAGTCTATTCCATTTGACTGTGTGTGCAATGTAGTTTAAATATTATATACAATATAAAAACAACAACATTAATTCTTCTCATTCCTCATACCTCTTCTTCTTCTTCATCCTAGCGTTTATCCCGCATGGCAGGGTCCGCTTTTCTGCAAATCCGTCTCCATTTGGCACGGTCAAGGGCATCTTCTGGGGCGACATTGGCGGTTTTCATGTCTTCCTTTATTCTGTCCATCCACCTCTTTTTCGGCCTGCCATGTGGGCGCTGACCACCAGGGTCTACCCGCATAGCCGTTTTTGCTACCGAGTTGTCGTCTGCGCGCACGACGTGTCCATACCACCGTAGCCGTGCCTCACGCATTTTTTCCGTGATTGGTACGATGCCGAGGCGCTTTCTGACGTCTTTATTCGTGACTTGGTCCCAGCACGTGAGGCCTAGGCACCACCTCAGCATTCGCATTTCCATCGTATGTAGGGTCTGCTCATGCTTGGCTGTGGCTGGCCAACACTCCAATCCATACAGGGCGACTGGGCGGACTACAGTCTTATAAATCTTGGCCTTGAGGTGGTCAGGCATTCGGCGGTCACACAGCACGCCCGTTACTTGACGCCACTTCGCCCACGCGCCGTTGATCCGAGCTCGCACATCGGGAAGGATGTTCCCGTCGTTACTGATCGTCGATTGCAGATACTTGAATTCTTGGGTCTTCTTTAGGTTTTCTCCATCGATGCTGATAGTGCCATCGGTTTGGAGGCCAGCTTCCATGTATTCAGTCTTCTTGATGTTGAGTCTCATGCCATGGTCGGTCAGGCGTGTCTTCCATTGCTGCGTGTGTTGTTGCAGCTCACTTCTAGATTGGTTTGCCAGGAATACGTCATCAGCGTATAAAAGTGACCATGGTTGGGGAGTTTGGAGATCGGCGGCCGCTGTGTCCATACAGAGGATGAACAGAAGGGGCGAAAGGGCCGAGCCTTGATGTACTCCCACGTTGATGGCAAAGGGCGGTGAGATTCCCACGGAGCATCTGACTACACTGGTGACGTTTATGTAGAGCAATTTGACCCAGTCGACGTAAGTTTCCAGGACTCCGTGAGATCGCAGGGCATGCCAGATAAGGTCGTGTGGCACTCTATCGAATGCCTTCTCCAAGTCCAGGAATGCCATGTGGACTATTCGATTTTTCTCTCGGTGTTTCTCCACCAGCAGTCTCACGGCGTCTATGGCGTCAGTGGTTCCGCATCCCTTAACAAACCCACACTGGTTAGGGGTGATCGTGACGATCCGTCGCAGGCGGGCGTCTAGGATCCTTTCGAATATTTTCATAGTGTGGCATAGGAGGCGGATTGGTCGGTAGTTAGCGCAATCGGTGACATCGCCCTTGGTTTTCCAAATGAGGACGGTGACGCTAGTAGTCCAGGCCGCTGGTATCCTGCCCTCTCTGATGATGTTATTGAATAGGGTGCTAAGAGCGGCAGCTCCTTGCTGGCCGAGGAGTTTCCAGGCTTCGACGGGGATATCGTCAGGGCCAGGCGCTTTTCCATTCTTCATTTTCTTCACAGCATCTTTGATCTCAGCAGTCGTAATCGGAGGGACTGGGCCATAGACGGGGGCGGCGCTGTGGATTGGCGGGTGGGGGAATTCTTCATTACTGATCTGGGAGAAGTGCTCACTCCAGCGGTCGAGGATAGCTGGTGGATCACGCAGGACCTTCTGATTGACGTCTTTGATATGTTTCACTTGGCCGATGTCCTGCATTGAACGGTGTCAGCTGCTGACCAGGCGGTATATCTTGTTTGCTCCTCCAGGCTCGTCCAAGTCGTGGTAGAGCTGGTCATAGTGCGCAGTCTTTGCCACTGTCACCGCCTTCTTCGCCTTCGCCTTCAGGCTCTTATACCGTTGATAGTCCTCGTCTTCTCTAGACTGGCGCCACTTCTTTAGCGCTGACTTCTTTTCTTTCACGGCGCTTTGGACTTCTGTATTCCACCACCATGTTTGCTTGTCGATAAAGCGCTTTCCTGGCTTGGTCTTCCCTAGGACGTTGGTTGCTGCTTCTCGGATTTGGTCGGCTATCTTGTTCCATCTGGTCTCGATTAACTGGTTGCTGTCGTTGTTGAAGTCGATCGATTTGAATGCCTCAGTGAGGTCCCTTCTGCCTTTCAGCCATCCTCCACCATTTGATCTTTTCCTCATTGGTGGTTCTCACTTGTCGCCGTTGGCCGAGGTCTAGCTTGAGGTCCATGACGAGTAGCCGATGTTGTGGGCAGATGTTGGTCGACGGGATTACTTTGACATCGGTTACCAGTTTCAGGTGCTGCCTTCGGGTGAGGAGGTAATCGATTTGCGTTTCTCTTCCTCCGCTAGAGTATGTGACGAGGTGTGTTAGCTTCTTCTTGAAGAAAGTGTTGGCCACTGCAAGATCATGCGCTTCCGCACAATCCAGGGCACGTTCCCCGTCCTCATTGTGGCTTTCATAATCTTGCCCGCCATGAAACCTTTCATAGCCATTCCTATCTCGTCCAACGTGACCATTGAGATCACCGCCAATGGCAATATATTCTTCGGGTCCAAGTGCTCGAAGGTGGACATCGAGACTTTCCCAGAAATCTTCTTTGTATGCTTCCGAGCAGTTGGTCTGGGGGGCGTATCAGGAGATCACTCGCATAATGATGTCGCCCGTGTCGATCTTGAGTGACATGAGCCGATCCGACATTCGAGTCACTTCGACCACATTGTCCCGTACTTTCTGGCTGACCACTATTCCCACTCCATTTTGGGGCTTGTTGCCGTTGTAGAATAGCTTAAATCCATCGCCTATATCCCTTGCCTTTGCACCAATCCATTTGGTTTCTTGGATGCACGTGATGTCGATGCGGCGGATCTTAAGGGTGTCAGCTAATTCTCGGCTTCGTCCTATCATCGTGCCGATGTTAAGGGTACCCAATCGTAGTGGTTGTTGTTGTTGTTGGACTCGCTTCTTTGGCCTGCCTCGTCCATGTGCAGGTAGCCCTTGTCCACTTCTCACGACGCTCGGGCGAGGGCGCCGCGCGTCGCCTCCAGGGGACGCCCTAGCATTATCTTCCAAATTTTGAGACGGTGTTGCCATTTGATGCGACCAAGGAATGAATCGACCGATGTGTCACTCCACCTGACGTCGAACACCCTCACCGTTAGCCAATTTCCCAAAGGGGTTGTTGTTACCAGCCGGCACCGCGAGGAGGTGGTGATGGGATTTTGCCAGCCTCATTCCTCATACCTCCAGTCATACAATTTGTAATCGGCAGCAAAGCATTCATTACCAAAAGCAATACAACATCCAAGACAGTACAACAATTTGAAATAAGTTTTGTAAGGTTTGATATTCGATGGTCTTGGCACTGATGAACAGTAATCAGCTGTCAGCCAAAGTATGCATGAACAATGATTCAGTTTCCTTTTAGGATGCCTTCTGCTTGAAGCTTACCTGTTCTCCTCCTGTTACAGGTTTCTTTAACTGACAAATCTAATCTGGCCTGGTGTGTTTATGTGTATGTGCATTTGATAATAATAATAATGCTTTGCATTTATATAGCGCTTTTCTCACTACTCAAAGCGCTCAGCAATTGTAGGTTAAGAGGCCTTGCTCAAGGGTCCAACAGAGCAGAGTCTCTTTTGGCATTTACGGGATATGAACCAGCAACCTTCCGATTTCCAGTGCAGATCTCTAGCCTCAGAGCCACCACTCTGCCTGATCGACTGGCAACTAATCCAGAGGTTGGCTTTTATCATGGTAACAGTTCTGGCATGATAGGCACAGACTCTCTACAACCCTATACTTGCTAAAGCAAGCTTAGAAAATGGATGGCTTGATAACAAACTTTGACTGCAGATAAAAACATTTACTGTACCTGGTGGTCTCAGCTTTGTTGCTTTCTGACTACTGGAATGCTTGGTGTACTTTACATTTTATTATGGCAAGTGCTTGTTTGGTTTACAACTGAAGCTGATTTAAAATGTACTATCTGTACCCACTGTGAAAACTTTGCAACTGGCTATTTGCTTTTATATATTTTGGTCTGTGGTAGGCAAAGTTGCCTTGGAAATTTCATAAAGTAATGGGCCCCAGTTTTTTTAAAGACAATTCAATTTTATAGGAAGGTGTATTCTTTTGAATTAAAAAGGGTAATCAGTAGGAATAATGTGAAATCTGAGTATATATTATTAACATTATTAGATGTTTATAATGTTCATTTCTTTACATTATTCACTGAAACATTTTTTTGTGTCTTTCGCCTGTTGTATGTGGTCCCCCTTTTAAAGTCTGGAGATGTGCATGTATACATAAAGAATTTTGTAGAGAGTAGTAGGGCATCCCCGTTCAAAGTAAGCAGATGCACATGTAAATGTAAGCAATTTCAGAGGTTTGGTGTCCCCTTTCAAAGTCCATTGATGAGAATGTATGTTGTAATGGAGTAGATAACAGGGAACCCATTGAGGTTAAACTGACAGTCCCAGCTTATCTTGCATCTGAGGACATCACTTCTGCCACTACTTCGCCCACCCTCCATAAGTTCAGAGCCACAGTGCCTGGTACCCACACTGTACCTTTATAGTGCATACCAGATCATTTTACATGCACACCTCATACTGTATGATGAACACCAGATAGTATCACATGTGTCTATACAGTCGTCCCTCAGCTATCGCGGGGGTTACGTTCCAGAGCCCCCCGCGATAGGTGAAAATCCGTGAAGTAACGACCTTATATTTATTTTATTATTTATATATATTTTAGGTGAGGGATGAGACAAAGAGCGGTTAAACAAACCTCCTATGAAGAAAAACAATTTTGGACGGCGTTTTCCCTTGCCCGGACGCGGGTCACCGGGGCCCCACTCTGGAGCCAGGCCTGGAGGTGGGGCTCGATGGTGAGCGCCTGGTGGCCGGGCCTGCACCCATGGGGCTCGGCCGGGCACAGCCCGAAGAGGCAACGTGGGTCCCCCTTCCCATGGGCTCACCACCTATGGGAGGGGCCAAGGAGGTCGGGTGCAGTGTGAGTTGGGTGGTGGCCGAAGGCAGGGACCTTGGCGGTCCAATCCTCGGCTACAGAAACTGGCTCTTGGGACGTGGAATGTCACCTCTCTGAAGGGGAAGGAGCCTGAGCTAGTGCGCGAAGTTGAGAGGTTCCGGCTAGATATAGTTGGACTCACCTCGACGCACAGCTTGGACTCTGGAACCAATCTCCTTGAGAGGGGCTGGACTCTCTACCACTCTGGAGTTGCCCCCGGTGAGAGGCGCCGAGCAGGTGTGGGTATATTTATTGCCCCCCAACTTGGAGCCTGTACATTGGGGTTTACCCCGGTGGACGAGAGGGTAGCCTCCCTTCGCCTTCGGGTGGGGGGACGGGTCCTAACTGTTATTTGTGCGTATGCACCGAACAGCAGTTCGGAGTACCCACCCTTTTTGGAGTCCCTGGAGGGGGTGCTAGAGGGCATACCTTCTGGGGACTCCCTCGTTCTGCTGGGAGACTTCAATGCTCACGTGGGCAATGACAGTGAGACCTGGAAGGGCGTGATTGGGAGGAATGGTCCCCCTGATCTGAACCCGAGCGGTGTTTTGTTATTGGACTTCTGTGCTCGTCACGGATTGTCCATAATGAACACCATGTTCAAGCATAGGGGTGTTCATATGTGCACTTGGCACCAGGACACCCTAGGCCTCAGTTCGATGATCGACTTTGTGGTCGTGTCGTCGGACTTGCGGCCACATGTCTTGGACACTCGGGTGAAGAGAGGGGCGGAGCTGTCAACTGATCACCACCTGGTGGTGAGTTGGCTTCGATGGTGGGGGAGGATGCCGGTCAGGCGTGGTAGGCCCAAACGTGTTGTGAGGGTCTGCTGGGAACGTCTGGCAGAGCCCCCTGTCAGAAGTAGCTTCAACTCCCACCTCCGGCAGAACTTCGACCACATCCCGAGGGAGGTGGGGGACATTGAGTCCGAATGGGCCATGTTCCGTGCCTCTATTGTTGAGGCAGCTGACCGGAGCTGTGGCCGTAAGGTGGTCGGTGCCTGTCGTGGCGGCAATCCCCGAACCCGCTGGTGGACACCGGCGGTGAAGGATGCCGTCAAGCTGAAGAAGGAGTCCTACGGGACCCTTTTGTCCTGTGGGACCCCGGAGGCAGCTGATAGGTACCGGCAGGCCAAGCGGAATGCGGCTTTGGTGGTTGCTGAGGCAAAAACTCGGGCGTGGGAGGAGTTTGGGGAGGCCATGGAGAATGACTTTCGGACGGCTTCGAGGAGATTCTGGTCCACCATCCGGCGTCTCAGGAAGGGGAAGCAGTGCAGTGCCAACACTGTATATGGTGGGGATGGTGCACTGCTGACCTCGACTCGGGATGTTGTGGGTCGGTGGGGGGAATACTTCGAAGACCTCCTCAATCCCATTAACATGCCTTCCAATGAGGAAGCAGAGCCTGGGGACTCAGAGGTGGGCTCCCCCATCTCTGGGACTGAGGTCACCGTGATGGTCAAAAAACTCCTTGGTGGTAGGGCCCCGGGGGTGGATGAGATACGCCCGGAGTTCCTCAAGGCTCTGGATGTTGTAGGACTGTCTTGGCTGACACGCCTCTGCAACATCGCATGGACATCAGGGACAGTGCCTCTGGATTGGCAGACCGGGGTGGTGGTCCCCCTCTTTAAGAAGGGGGATCGGAGGGTGTGTTCCAACTACAGAGGGATCACACTCCTCAGCCTCCCTGGAAAAGTCTATTCAGGGGTCCTGGAGAGGAGGGTCCGTCGGATAGTCGAGCCTCGGATTCAGGAGGAACAGTGTGGTTTTCGTCCTGGTCGCGGAACAGTGGACCAGCTCTATACCCTTAGCAGGGTCCTGGAGGGTGCATGGGAGTTTGCCCAACCAGTCTACATGTGTTTTGTGGACTTAGAAAAGGCATTCGACCGTGTCCCTCGGGGAATCCTGTGGGGGGTACTCCGAGAGTATGGGGTACCGGCCCCCCTGATAAGGGCTGTTCAGTCCCTGTACGATCGGTGCCAGAGCTTGGTCCGCATTGCCGGCAGTAAGTCGAACCCGTTTCCAGTGAGAGTTGGACTCCGCCAGGGCTGCCCTTTGTCACCGATTCTGTTCATAACTTTTATGGACAGAAGTTGTAGGCGCAGCCAGGGCGTTGAGGGGGTCCGGTTTGGTGGACTCAGGATTGGGTCACTGCTTTTTGCAGATGATGTTGTCCTGTTTGCTTCATCAGGCCGTGATCTTCTGCTCTCTCTGGATCGGTTCGCAGCCGAGTGTGAAGCGGCTGGGATGAGAATCAGCACCTCCAAATCCGAGACCATGGTCCTCAGCCGGAAAAGGGTGGAGTGCCCTCTCAGGGTTGGTAGCGAGATCCTGCCCCAAGTGGAGGAGTTCAAGTATCTCGGGGTCTTGTTCACGAGTGAGGGAAGAATGGAGCGTGAGATCGACAGGCGGATCGGTGCGGCATCCGCAGTAATGCGGGCATTGCATCGGTCTGTCGTGGTGAAAAAGGAGCTGAGCCGCAAGGCGAAGCTCTCAATTTACCAGTCGATCTATGTTCCTACCCTCACCTATGGTCATGAGCTATGGGTAGTGACCGAAAGAACGAGATCGCGAATACAAGCGGCTGAAATGAGTTTCCTCCGCAGGGTGCCTGGGCTTTCCCTTAAAGATAGGGTGAGAAGCTCAGTCATCCGGGAGGGGCTCAGAGTAGAGCCGCTGCTCCTCCGCATCGAGAGGAGTCAGATGAGGTGGCTCGGGCATCTGATCAGGATGCCTCCTGGACGCCTCCCTGGTGAGGTGTTCCGGGCACGTCCAACCGGGAGGAGGCCCCGGGGAAGACCCAGGACACGCTGGAGGGACTATGTCTCTCGACTGGCCTGGGAACGCCTTGGGATTCTCCCGGAAGAGCTAGAAGAAGTGGCCGGGGAGAGGGAAGTCTGGGCATCTCTGCTCAAGCTGCTGCCCCCGCGACCCGACCTCGGATAAGCGGGAGACAATGGATGGATGGATGGATATATTTTAAGGCTTTATAAACCCTTCCCACACTCTTATAAACCTTACCGCATTATTATGTCCACTTACAACTCATTTTTCACCCTGGTTAAAGGACACTGCAGTCGTAGATCTTATATTCTTTTCCTCCTTTTTTAATAAAACATATCCACACCTTTTACCTTTTCGGCAATCGCTAGCATCTTCCGTTGGCGCTTGGGCACAGCCCCTAAAGCAGTAGCAGGAGTAGATCGTTTTGGAGCCATAACGAAGGGCTTGACTATGCACTAAGATAAACACAAAAGAACACAAAAGTTAACTCTTACACAGCGAAACACATTGATGCTGAATGAGCGAGACAAGACTTCCTGGTTAATGCAGCGGAATCAAATTCGGCACACCGTCGCTGCGCCATTCAGCACACAGGAACTTAACTGCATGCTCTGATTGGGTAGCTTCTCAGCTATCCGCCAATAGCATCCCTTGTATGAAATCAACTGGGCAAACCAACTGAGGAAGCATGTACCAGAAATTAAAAGACCCATTGTCCGCAGAAATCCGCGAACCAGCAAAAAATCCGCGATATATATTTAAATATGCTTACATATAAAATCCGCGATGGAGTGAAGCCGCAAAAGGCGAAGCGCGATATAGCGAGGGATTACTGTACTTACTTATTGGTGAGTGAAAATGCCAACCCATTACCAGAACCAACATAATTCAATTTCAGGTTAGGGAACAACTCTGGCCTATCCTGTCACTTGAAAGGCTTGAATACATCACCAGTCCATCAGCGAGTATATTCACACTGTCCTACAGGTCTATATTAGAATCTATAATTATTAAGACTCTGCACAGGATGTGAACAAAAAATACCCACAATGCAAAATATACATATGCCTATGTATTTATTATATTATGTCCTTCCTTCCATCCATTCACTTACAGAAGCTTCTTAATTCAGTTATATGAGTACTGTAGTGCCTATCCTGAAAGTATCAAGTGCAGGGCTCAAACTAAAACTGGACAGAATGCCAATTTATTACTTTAAGACACTCTTGCACATACACACAGAACCATCCCAGGCTAATTTAGACTCGCCACATGAAACAAAAGTCTGGGTGTCTTATTTCAATATGGCGAGAACAAGACTCAGAAACACTCCTACAAAAATGAGACAGGTCCTCTAAAAATCTATTCACCCATCGTAAAAACTGCTTTAGGGTCATGGGTGCAATTTATTCATCCATTATTATTATTCCATGCAAGGCCACAGGGAGCAGGAGCCTGTCCCATCACAAGGCACAAAAAAACCCTCAATGAGGTTCCAGTTTATTGTAAAGCACATTCTCTCACACACAAACGTTTTCACGCTCCACTGTGGGCATATTTAGGTTCATCAGTTACTGTAAGTAAGATACAAAACTTTGGGTTGATGGAACAAAAACAGAGTCAAAGACCCAAGCTGTGATTTTTAGAGAAATGTATAGGTTTCCAGAAATTAATAAAATGAGTACAAATGGAAGTGGGCTAAGATGGATGTGGTAGAATCAAATCTTACTCGTTTTCCCTCTACCAAGAATTTAACATTATCCAGAAAAACATACAGGTAACCCCATACTTTTTCTTTCTTAGGTGGTACATTTATTGTTATGACAGAGTTGCTTTATAAGGGGGCAGAGTTCAAAATGACAAATAATTACAATAGTAATAACAATAATAGTAATAACAATAACATTCTATTTACTGTATATGAAACGTTTCCCATGTTCAAAACTCTTTACAAATATCAAAAATGTAACAACAGGAATAAAAGCACAGAAAAAAATCTAATAAGCAACTCTGGATATAGAATAGTATTAACACTAAATAACAAAACAAAGATGCAAGAAGCACCAAGCCCCGAATTAAAAATAAACAATGAACCTAAAAAAATATAAAAATACAAAATACTGCTAGAAAACCAGGAACAAAAATATAACTTGTGTCAGCTGATATAATTAATTTAGGGAGGCCATTCCAAGGTCTGGGTGCATCAGACCTGAAGGCTCTGTCACTCATAGACATCTGGTTAGTTTGCCAACATCAGTGAACATCAGTGGGCAAACAAGACAAGGATCTGACAATGTACACCCATCACAAAAGCTAATAATAGATTTGAAGTCAGATCAATGCTTGCTTTTTTAACATAAAAAGCATTCTCAGACTTGTGTGATTCTTTTTCAGGATTGTCAAGGGCTGGAGTCTATCCTGGCAGCATCAGACATAAGACAGGGACCAACCATGGTCAGTCCAGCTATCCACAAAGGATTAATACACTCATACACTTTACAGGGCCAATTTGGAAAAGATAATCAACCTAACCTACAAGTCAAAGGGGATGTGGGATGAAACCCATTCAGGGATGGGATAAATGTGTAAATTTTACATGGACAACAACCAGGCTAGAAATTTAAACACAAAATGCTTGATCCACGAGACAGCAGCACTGATCACCACACTACTGTGTTGTCCCAGTAAATATTTTGTTATAAATAAAACAGTTAAGGGAGTTTTCTTTAGATAAAGTATAGCAGGAGTGCATTAGTAGGAAAAGACAAGCTTCTTTACTAGCAAACAATAAAAGTAAGTGTCTACTTAAGCTAAGAAGACAGGCCACGGATATTCTGCAGTGGCCTTCCTCAAGAGTGCTACTTCTAAAGAGTCTTCAAAAACAGAACTAATTTTTGGTAACTTAAATAACTTAGCTGCTAGGCAAAGAAAGATGGGAGATATACAAGACAACAATAAATATGTACCATATATCTGCATGCTGAACTAGTTTTGCTGGTCATGGCAGAATGTAAAGCCAGGGCTGGCCCTAACAATTGCGGGGCCCTATGCGAAACGGATTGCGCGGGGCCCAGTCGGGGTAGGGATAAGGATAATAAGTGAAAATTAAGATTTGGTATTAGAAAATAAATTCGTCTTTACATTTTATTCATTCTTTACTAAGTACAAAATCACGATCAAATTAACTTTACTTTACGAGCCTTGCGTGTAGCGAAGTCATACAGTATATCATCAAAATTTTGTTTCCTACATAGATCACACTCAATAGCAAGAATTGCCAAATTGTTCAATCTATCTTCGTGAATTGTTGACCTCAAGTAATTCTTGATTAGTTTGAGGCGCAAGAAGCTTCTTTCACCAGATGCCACAGTTACGGGTATTGTTAAAAATATTCTGAGTGCAACAAAGTAGTTTGGGAAAGCAGTGTATCTTTCATTAGTGGGCAGATAAGCCAAAATTTCTACCGGGGTTTTGGCGGTATCTGGTAGAATATGCCTTAAAGATTCCATTTCATCTGCTAATTCTCGCCCACATATATCTGCTGACTGGTCTGTTGATGACGTCAATGCTTGCTCGAGGCTCGCTGTAAACTTTCGTATGTCATCACGCTGAAGGCTCTTGAAGCTGACAAGAAACCCAAATAGATTGTGGTTTGATTTCAGCTGTTCAAATCTCGACTGCAAGGATTGAATTGCAGTGTCCACAATTCTGTTGAAGCAATTTATCCTGTAGTCATCTTCAGCATTTCCAGGTGTGAAGTTTTCCACAGATTTATCATACTGCCTTTTCCTTTGACGTTTGGCTGGAAAGATTGCAACAACTTCCATGTTTTTAGCCAATTCCTTTGCTGTAACAAGAATCTGAACAAACCCATCAACTCTCAGTTTCCTTAGCCAAGTCATCAAGTTGTTGTACGAATCCATTGCAGTGCTCAAATCTACTGTTTCACCTTGCAGTTCTTTACTCACAGAATTGACTTGGAAGAGCACGTCGTACCATAACACAAGTGACACTAAGAATTTGTACTGCTTCAATGTTTCATACAGTGTTTCTGCTTCACTTTTAATTATCGCATCATTAGTCTCTTCAGCTAATTCATCGAGTGCGTCACAAATTTCAGGCAATTGATAACGAAGTGCTTTGACACTATCTATTCTACATTCCCACCTTGTTTCGCACAGAGGTTTTACAGACAGATTGGAAACATGCTTTCTGAATAATGACCATCTCTTTGTAGATGCTGAAAAGATAGTGTACACGCGTTGTATAGTTCCAAAAAAGGTTAACGCATCAGGGCATGTTTTGACCATGTCTGCTACCACCTGATTGACCTTTTAGGTAATTTTCTATCCATCTCACACCAAAAATCTGCAAAATATAGCAGAATAAAAAAAATGAACAAAATAAAGTATTTACTGATTTATTACATCATTATTGCATTTGATTACGTGATTTAACGTTTGAACGACAATTTGCATTTGATTATGTCACGTTTGCATTTGATTACGAGTAAATAAAATTTAAAAAAATACCTTAAGTCTACCAATTTAGGGGAACTTGAGGTAAGATGAACCACTTTTTAAAATTCCTTGTCAAATCCACATTTTTTGCTTTTTACCAGTAATTTTCAGTCAAATTATTGTTAATGATTTGCATATGCATGCGCTTGTCGCTTAGGGATGAATCGGTACGTTTTGAGCAAGTGTTTGTGAAAAAAAAATTTTTTTATCTTACCCCTACTACGGGTAAGATGAAACAATCGTTTGGGTAGACGAATCACATTATTTTATTTTGTAAAACTATCTTAAACATTTGAAATGAGAGACTATTCATAAAACAAATTGTATAAAGATACAAGTTGACGTGCCGATGATTCTATGGCTGACTGTTAACATAGGGTGGGTTATCAATGTACAGGATCTTCGAATTTTATACAACGCTTGTTTCTGAGGAACAAGCTTTACTCACCGGTGAAAAAATCTTCGTCTGGCAGAAAAGAGAAAATTTAACTCTTTTAGGGCGGATGTCGACTTTTGTCGACAGGAGAGGTTGAAGGCGAATGTCGACAAAAGTCGACATCCAGGGATAGAGGGTGACAATCAGCTGTTAATGGCGACAAATCTCACTGTCACGTCACAGGCATTCCCTCTGTGCTTGGAGGAATGCTAGACTCGTTGACTCGGCAAATAAACATTGCGTGTGCGTGAGTTGCGAAATGTAAACAAAGGCAAGATGGCACCGACATGTGAAAAGGCAGCAAAGCAAGTGCAGAAAAGAAAACATTTGGCAGACGTTGTTTTGCGCATTATCGCGGAGTCGGACTCTTGATTTTTCAGAATCGGACTTTATTGGCAGTGATCAGGAGATCGCGCAAGAGAGTTAGAAGCAGGCATCAGCTGATCAGACACCAGCCGATGCCGCGCCAGCGGATCTGCTGCCAGTTGAGTGCCTTCACGCAGCCGATGCATCTACGGCAAGGTTCGCATGGGATAAATACACATACATTGATCCGTTGAGAGCCGATCTGGCTACCGGAGTTTACAAGACGGCATGGCTTGCTTTTGGACACGACAGATCACCAGCTGCTGTACTTCAGGCTGCTCTCTCCTGATGCTGCTTTTCAGCTACTGTCAGACGAGACAAACAGGTAGGCAGAGATTTTTTTTGAATCGCGGGCTGCGTTTGCATCGCAGTCTCTTTTTTCAAAGTGGAAACCCACAACGAAAGACGAGATGAAGCGCGCTGTGGCATTACAAATAGAGATGGGACAGAACTGGTGATATAACTTCAGGGAGCATTGGTCCAAACGTGTTTTGTCCCCTGGTGGCTTAGGTACGTGCTGCTGCAAAGTTTTATTCACTTCTGTAATAAACAGAAGCAAATCCCATGGGGTGAGCCAGGCTATAATGCCATACATAAAGTTCATAAAGTTTCAGAAGATGAAAAGTAGTGACAATACGGTTTTCATGCAGGCAGAAAACTTGGTGGCAGTGGCATGGCACGATGGCAAATGGGTGACTTGTCTCTCTACAGTACACACTAACAATATATGTTAGAAAATGCAGCAACAGACAATTGAAAAATAGGCATCAAAACAACACATATTGTAAGGAGTGCAATGTGGCAATGACTGAAATTGGCTGCTTTGAGCGAGATCAGACTTTGCTGTGTAAAATTTATGTGATATGTATGTGAAATCATAGAGTATGCAGGCTCATACAACATGCAAGACAGTAACATTTGTCAAAAGTAAATATTTTTTGTTGATTTGATATGTTAAACAATTGCTTTGTGTTCTTTTTTAAAAAATGTTAGTTTTTGGAAAAATATTCAGCCCTGGGAGAAAAGAAACAAAAAAAAAATTAGCCCTAAAAGAGTTAAGATCTCAAGATGCCAGCCTACTATGAGTCCAAGGATTAATGAAAAAAAAGGGAGGATGAGCTTTTAGCTACCGGGGTCCAAAGCTGTGAAGCAATTTGCCTGCTTGTACAAGCGAGGCTCCTTCAGTCTTAGCCTTACAATCCAGTTTAAAGGCTCGCTATTGTACTCTAACATATCCCTTTAGAAGTTCTAATTAGCTTTGTTTGTTGCAACTCTTTATGCTATTCATTTGAAAAATAATAAGTGTTTTTTGGTTTGTGGTATTTGGTACACTAATGTAATAATTATAACTGGTACTCTGTTCTATTTCTCTTCTTGGTGTCCTGATGTGGTCATTGGTGACGCGGCATACATCCAAACTCTTTACTGGCCCATGGGAAAGAAGACATCTATGGTACAAGGCATGAAAAGATGGAAATATTCTGTTATCATATTAAATGAGCCAGGAGGGCTCAGGTGTCCTGCCCTTTGTTTGGGGTCTCACTGTGTCTATTATAACTTGCTGTGGACCAACCTAGGTTTATTTCTCTCATTGATGCTGCTGAGTGGAGTTTTTGTTTTCCTCTTTTCTGCTGTCAACTGACCAGAGTTCAGTGACAATGTTAAAGGACACAGATTGTTAGGCTCCATTTACGTTAACCTGTCTGCTTTCTCTTCTTGTGTGTTTAAACAAGTCTGTATCATTATGTCTATGCATTATGTAAATGCTATGTTTGTTAAAACCATTTTACCTGTGAACTTGTTATAGCACTCTGCGAAGAATGCTATACAATAATAAGCTGAATTTAAAATAAATGGAATTATTTTTAATGAATGTGCACTAAAGTAGAGCAAACACTCCAGGAATTTCATATGTACATTTATTTTAGGCCTTGTTTCAAAAAAGATTTCAAATGCCTTTATCCTTTCAATTTTCATATACGTGATAGTGAACTTTTAATTTTTTGCTAAATTGCAGAGCTCTTGGTCAAAGATGGGTCTTGGGTTTTAGATTTAAGAATATTTGCTTGTGGTGTTAATTCCATGAGACATTCCCTAAGCTCCTTATTTGCCACAGCTTTAACATATGCAGTTAATAACCTCCCTGATGCAAAATTCTCAATGGGAGTGAAAAGGAAATAAATTACACTTGGAGTACTGCAACACAAACATTTTACCGGTAAGCATCGTTTTACTCTAAAAGAACAACTTAAATGAAAAATATTATGAAAGTCAACAAATATTCCACTAGTCTAATATGCTACCCCGCAGTATATATATATATATATATATATATATATATATATATATATATATATATATATATATATATATATATATATAAACACGTAATTATCAAACTGCAGATTATAAATCAGTATAGTGTAACAATTTAGTCATTTTTAAATTTGTAAATGATAAAAGATTTTACCATATATCTTCTGTAAGGCTTATCTGACTAAAAACAGTGAGTATATTTTTATAACATTCTTCTTCTTGTTAACAGGCTGACGACTTTTCTCTTTTTGTTGCGAATCTTATTTCAACATAGGTAAGTACACAGTCAAGTAAGCAAAAATAAAGAGAAACCCGAAAATAGGTACACAGTAATTAGTATAATGTGAGCGTACATAAGCTGACTCTGCAATAATAAGTTTTAAATTAAAGTGTGATTATTTTGCCATGTAAAAAATCATGTATTACAATTAGAATTGTTGCATTTTTGTTGTTAAATGATGTTTTTTTTTTTTTTACATATTAGGAAGTGTATCAATGCACAAAGAATAAACTTCATATGCAAAGAACTTGTCACAGAATGTAACGGTCCTTTGTCAAGCAATAGTTCAACAAGGAACCACACAACTCAGTAAAGCACCATATAGTGCCATTAGAGAACCATTATTTTTAAGAACGTAATTAAGTGAATTGGTGTTGCTATCTTACCCTTTGTGTGTGTGTGTGATCACCCAGCAATGGAGTGGCATCCTGTCCAGTTATTGTTCCTGCCTTGAATTCTGTGATTGCTTAGATAGATTGCAGCTACCACCAGATCCTGCCCTGGAAAACCAGGTTAGGAAAATGAATGCTTATATTGTTGATAAAATAATTTTAACTAATTTATATTATTTTAATTAATTTACATTTATATTCTAAGAAGCTGATAGTTCAGTATAAATAGTCTAGCTCAACAGATTTAATAAATTATCACTTATACATAATGCTGGTTATTTCATAATGACACATTTTGTCCTGATGTGACATGTTTACACTACGAGCAGCAAAACCACAGCATTTTTTTTTTATTTGTTTGTTTCTTGCTGAAACGTTCATTGTTATAAAGATTCTGTAAGCATTATCACAACTGACTCTACTATTGTGTATCACAAGTGTATGTAATGTTGGATTGGCACTTATTTGTATTCTTTTGCATTTTTTAATATTATTCAATGTTGCCTGTGCCGTACATTGCACATTTTAAAGAACATTACAAGAAGCAACACTGCACATTTTCTTGCAAGGATAGTCAATTTGCTGAGGTTAAAAGAGAAAACCTGACATTAATTTTGTCATGTACATTTATTGTTGTTTTCTTCCCACTTAGATTACTTGCTGTGGTGACCATGTCTGAATTTAATCAGTCCGTCACCTCAGTGGTGCATTTGATCCTGACTGGGTTTCTTGGGTTCAGAAGTGAAGAAAGCAGAAGAGGTTTGTTTGGAGTGCTGCTGACAACTTACCTCTTAATACTCCTTGGGAATTTTATTTTGATCCTCATCTTTGCATGTGACAGGTTGTTGCACACCCCTATGTACGTGTTAATTTGTGGACTGGCTGTTTTAGACATTGGCATCACAACAACCATTATGCCTACTATGCTGGCCATGTTTACCTTTGAGCAGATCGCAGTACCTTTTGTGCCGTGTGTAATTCAGATGATTTTCCACATGGGCCTGTTCACAACAGAGTGCTTTCACCTCGCGTTAATGGCTTATGACCGGTACTTAGCTATCTGTAAACCACTTTCCTATCCCAATTTAATGTACAATAAACATGTGTTAAAACTGATGGCTTGTTGCTGGGTGGCAGGCTTTTTCTTTGCTGCCTCTTCTGTGACCCTTGTTCTTAGGTTTCCGCTCTGTAGGCCTATTAATATTGGTAACTGCTTTTGTGATGTTGTTTCTTTGCTGTTCTTGGCCTGTGGAGATATTGTCATTACCAGCTATATTGTATTACTTTTTGGTTTAAGTGTTACCTTCATTCCACTGATTTACATCTTGTTTTCTTATGTACGCATAATATGTTCAGTGCTAAGAATTCCAAGTAGTAAAGGTCGAATGAAGGCCTTCTATACTTGTGGCACGCATATGCTGGTCATTTCTGTTTTATTTGTCATTGCCATTGGTGTCTTTATCTCTGATAAAATTCATGGTGCATCAATGGATATCCGAATAATGGGTCTGATCACCCAGAATGTTTCCCCACCTTTAATGAATCCAGTAATTTACTGTCTGAGAACCAAAGAAATTCAAAATAGTTTTATGAAAATGCTGAAGAAATTCAGAAATCTGCCTTTCAGTGTACAGGAGTACAAAATGTGAAAATAACCTTAACAGACTTCACTGTGTATATTCATCTCTGAACCGCAGAGGTATTACTTTTTGGTGTAGTTTATAATTCCTTCAAATTACTGATTAAAGTAATGCAAATATCTGAATTTAATTTAATTGGATCAAATGAGGGTTAGGTTAGTTTAGCCTTGAACTTGATGGCCATTTCTAAGCCCTGGCCTTCCCACTCATTCATTGTATAAGTGAATACAGTCTCTACTTTACTCTTAATTTTGCCTGTTTTTCACCTACTCCTTCTCTCCCTTTCTTTAATTTCTTTATAATATTCAATTGTTGTAGTTAGGCAGCATAGAATGGTGGTCTGTAGGGTGACGCTGGATATCGAGAAGAGGAGGAAAGTGAGGACAGAGCTAGGAATCAGATGGTGGAAGTTGAAAAAGAAAGACTGTAAGGTTGAGTTCAGGGAGGAGGTGAGACAGGCACTGGGTGGAAGTGAAGAGTTACCAGATAACTGGGCAACTATAGCAGATGTAGTAAGGGTGACAGCAAGAAGGGTGCTTGGCATGACATCTGGACAGAGGAAGGAGGAAAAGGAAACCTGGTGGTGGAATGGGGAAGTACAGGAGAGTATACAGAGGAAGAGGACGGCAAAGAAGAAGTGGGATAGTCAGAGAGATGCAGAAAGTAGACAGGAGTACAAGGAGATAAGGTGTGAGGTGAAGAGAGAGGTGGCAAAGCCTAAAGAAAAAGTGTATGATGAGTTGTATGACAGGTTGGACTGTAAGGAGGGAGAAAAGGACCTGTACCGACTGACTAGACAGAGGGATGGAGCTGGGAAAGATGTGCAGCAGGTTAGGGTGATAAAGAATAAAGATGGAAACATACTCACAAGCGAGGAGGGTGTGTTGAGCAGATTTTGAGAGGCTGATGAATGAAGAGAGTGTGAGAGGAAAGATTAGGTGTTGGGGAAATAGTGAATCAGGAAGTGCAACGGATTAGCAAGGAGGAAGTAAGGACAGCTATGAAGAGAATGCCAAATGGAAAGGCCGTTGGTCCGGATGACATACCTGTTGAAGCATGGAGGTGTTTAGGAGAGATGGCAATGGAGTTTTTAACCAGATTGTTTAATGCAATCTGGGAAAGTGAGAGGATACGTAAGGAGTGGAGAAGTGTATTGGTGCCAGTTAAGAACAAGGGAGTTGTGCAGAACTGTAGTAACTACAGGGGGATAAAAATTGATGAGCCACAGCATGGAGAAGAGTAGTGGAAGCTAGGTTAAGAAGTGAGTTGATGATTAGTGAGCAGCAGTATGGTTTCATGCCAGGAAAGAGCACCACAGATGCAATGTTTGCTCTGAGGTTGTTAATGGAGAAGTTTAGAGAAGGCCAGAAGGAGTTGCATTGCGTCTTTGTTGTCCAGAGGAAACAATATGATAGGGTGCCTAGAGAGGAGCTGTGGTATTGTATGAGGAAGTCGGGAGTGGCAGAGAAATATGTAAGAGTTGTACAGGATATGTACGAGGGAAGTGTGACTGTGGTGAGGTCTGCAGTAGGAGTGACAGATGCATTCAAGGTGGAGGTGGGATTACATCAGGGATTGGCTCTAAGCCCTTTCTTATTTGAAATGGTTATGGACAGGTTGACTGATGAGATTAGATAGGAATCCTCATGGATTATGTTTGTGATGACATTGTGATCTGTAGCGATAGTAAGCAGCAGGTTGAGGAGACCCTGGAGAGATGGAGATATGCTCTAGACAGGAGAAGAATGAAGGTCAGTAGGAACAAGACAGAATACATGTGTGTAAATGAGAGGGAGGTCAAAGGAATGGTGAGGATTTTTTTAAGAACAGTTTTTCATACAGCATCTTACTGTATCTTTCTTATTTTGGTAACTTTTGGTGCTGTCTAGTAAATTAGATTTGTTTGTTTATTTCTATGGTTTAGTTCTTGAAACAAAGTTTCCTGCATATACATTATTAATTTCTGTACTGTTTGTTATAATGTCTGTGGGAGAAATCAAACATATTAATTAAAGAAAGAAACTTATCCTCTACTAGGACAAGTCTGAGAAACCTCTTTGAGTCAATAATCCTGCAGGAGAAAAGCTGTTCATTGCTTCAGTTACTCTTCAGTAAATATTGAACAGGGAGCATCCATCACAGCAGTCTGTTACAGAATAATCACAAAATAAAGGTAGAAGTTTATACTTATTGATAACGGACTTTACATAACAGTGCTGATTAATGCATACATATCATACTCTGATTGGTTAAAAGACTAAAATAAAAGTCTTTCTCCATTATATCCTTGTTCTTCAATATTTCCTGAATTAACCTCGTATTCTGTTACGAAAACTGTATACATGCCAACTAGCATGTCTTACTATGTGCATGAAAGAAAATTGGCTCAGCCAGTTTCTTGAACCATTGAGCATTCTGCTTGTTTACTTGACCATTTTCGCAGTCTCTTTATGAAGTATTGAAAACATATGCTTATATATTTCACTGTGCACTGCAAACCAAAATACTTAACTACTGTTACCTCTAAATTATTCTCTCACATGTTTTTAGATGCGTAATATTTTTCTTAATATACAGTATCTTGTCATATACTTTATTTGTGTCTACTGTTTTCTTTATTTTTTTTTATCTGTTTGTTCATCTTTGTAATCACTTACTGCATTTCCATTGTTTGTAAATGTATTTAGAAGTGTATACATTTTTGATTGTAAATAAATAAATGTTAACTTAGAAACTATATTATCTTATTCGTTTTATGTTACTTTTTATTATAAAAATATTCTATTTATTTGAATTTTTTTTTCAAAAATATTGTTTCTGTTAATATTCTGTATATATTCAAATGTAATCCTTTTTGATTCTTTAATCTTTCAAATAAATTTAATGTGTTTAAAATTTTAAAGGGTATCCATTGTGTTCTATATTTTTGAAGTAATTTGTATTTGTTCAATTCCTTTATTATTCATGGTTTTACTTTACTATTGTTACATTGTGTTTTTTTTCTAATAATAATGGTGTTTCTGATAATATTTGTTTTCTATTTTAATGTGTTTTTCTTATATTCAGGCCTTAATTTCTTCAATGTTATTAATTTTTTTGTTTTTATTATTTTCCTTCTTTAGCTATACTTATTTTAAGATCTTTTTTTCTAACATTTGCTGTATTTGACTTCACAAACTATAATATCACCTTTTTACGTCTTATTTCTTTGATTTACTGTATACTTATTTTTCAACATAGGTGTACTGTCTCTTTAAGAGATTTATGAATTTTCAAATTTAGCATCATGGGTTAATTTTCCTAGTGATAACTGCTTTATTGGTTGATCATGAATAATTCTTTCATTCTTTTCTGCTATTATGTCTGTTCTGACTGATATTTTTTGGTCATTATTAGATTTTCATGTCTCTCTAGAACAGTGTTTTTCAACCAGTGGTGCGCCATGAGAGCTACCCAGGTGTGCTGTGGAAATAACAGTGTAGCACACCGGATCTGAACCTGAGAAGGACAAGCTCCTCATGTGCTTGAGAATTGTCTGAGGAAGAGAGGACTACCTGGAGAAGCTGGCATTAAAGCAATTCGGCGATTGCTATGTTGCTGATGCAGCACTTGGAGCACTTTGGACACGTCTCCTGGTTGCTTTAGTGTATGAGATATAATGTATTTGTGGTTAGTAGAACTGTGGTGTGCCTTGGGATGTTTTTGGTTATAGAAAGTGGCCACCACAGAAAAGAGGTTGGGAAACCCTACTCTAGAATAATATAAACATCTGCTTTTTATACACAATTCATCCTTAACAGAACTAGAGAAAGACAACGCCAAAATGGAGTCTCTGAAGCTTCTCACAGATCACTGGCACAATGCCTGTACTTCATAGGCCAAGTTTAAAATGAGGGAACCAGGATGTTATAGCAAAACATCTGATGTGTCTTATTTACTATGCTTGCTTTCTTTTCTCTTCTTTAGAAACCACAAACCACTCTTTCTTTCCACTTCACTCTTATAATAAAACTATTCTAATTAGTGGGCATGAGACAATAGACTTCACCATGATAACATACGTATTGCCTTGTCAAAAGCTAGAAAGACGTACTGCATGTTTAGTGTTATTTATTATGAAATAATGAATAGATAGGTAGATTGATTACAAGGCACTATGTGATAGATAGATAGATAGATAGATAGATAGATAGATAGATAGATAGATAGATAGATAGATAGATAGATAGATAGATAGATAGATAGATAGATAGATAGATAGATAGATAGATAGATAGATAGATAGATAGATAGATAGATAGATAGATAGATAGATAGAACTTTATTTTCCCTAAAGGTAAATTTGCCTTTTTACAAAGGCTCTTTAAATAAATAAATAAACACTCGCTATGGTCTGAACATACATCAGAATGACTAAAAAAGAAGAAACATTTTCCAGACACACTTCTACTGAATAATTTGTTGGCTTTTTTCTTTTTACGGTTTTCTGTGGTTTTCCCGATCAAATCACCGTGCTGTGCCTACATTGATGAATTGAAGGCCAGAGGTCCACATGACCATCATCATCAAACTCTTCCATGTGAAGCCTGAAAACCATGAGGACTGATCGAGGTCATCGGACCTTACTTTTATTCTTTGTTAAGAATGTTATGTTCCCTTATATTAATTCTTATTTATTTTGTCTTTTTTCTCTTTCTTCATCATGTAAAGCACTTTGAGCTACATCATTTGTATGAAAATGTGCTACAGAAATAAGTGCTGTTGTTGTTGTTGTTTGGCTGAAAGTCCTCAGTGTTCGTGTGTGTGGAACATGACCCGGACACAGACAGGCGGACACGTTTAAGTCACCCACAACACGTTTATTCTTCACATTCATATTTATAATAAGTGCAGCACAAACCCCAAAAGTCCTGGACAACAGTCCAATGCCTCACTTTCTTCATGCCGCCTCCTTGCCTCTCCAAGACCCTGTCTTTCTCCACTCCCGACTCAAGCCCCGTCCCGGCCGGGTCGCCCCCCCAGCCACCTGTGACAGTGTGTCACAGAGAGGATGTGCAGCATTGTTCATAATGGCATCTCAGTTTTGTTTTCATTCTCTCCTTCGCTTCGACCTCCAGGGGGTACAGAGCATGTCCCTTTAATTAGCGTGTTGATTCGGTGAGCCTCTCTTGAAGTGATGTTACCAGCTCACCACTGTTTTTATGAAAAAAATCTTGAATATTATCTGCACTGCAGTGTCATGTAAATTAGTGTATGCAAGTGAGAATTCCACTTGGCTTTGTGAATGTGACAATAATGACCCATAATATAAAAACTGCAATGGTGCAGGTGATCTACAACAAGAGGACTCGTATAGTCCAGGACCAAATTACTTCATAATGTGAGATGCACCTGCCTTCTTTGGAACAGGAGCAATTGTGGATATTTTCCACAGTAGTGGCACTTTGTGGTGCCTTAGGTACAGACTGATTTGGTGACAGAAAGCATCGCAAAGTTGGTCTGCACAATCCTAAGATCTTGAGGACCAACTCCATCTGGTCCTGCAGCTTTTCCTGTGTGTATCTTCCTCAGTTGTTTTCTCACTTGGTCTTTAGTTTTGGATAATAAAATGGCAATAATCGTTAAGTGGAAGAATTTTGGGACCTTACTAGAGTTGGCTGTCAGGCTAAACTGAGGAAGAAGGGCCTTGATCAGAGAGGTGACCAACAACTCAGTTGTCACTCTACCTTTGCCTCTGAAGTCCTCTGCTGAGATGGGCGAACCTCTCAGAAGGGTGACCATCTCAGTAGCACTCCATCAATCAGGTGTTTATGGTGTTGCAGCCAGACTGAAGTCTTAACAAATTAACTACCAATTAGACTAAATGAACCCACTCCTGAGTACAACTCCAAACTTCATTTGAAATAATAATAATCATTACATTTATATAGCACTTTTCTCAGTACTCAAAGCGCTATCCACACAGGGAGGAACCGGGAAGCGAACCCACAATCTTCCACAGTCTCCTTACTGCAAAGCAGCAGCACAACCACTGTGCCAATGAAAGACTGACAGCATGAGGAAAAAGAGTCTCTAGTCAGATAGGACCAATATTTAAACCCTTTGAGAAGATCTCCAAGCACTCTGTCTGGCAAAGACCTGGCACTGCTTTTCAACTGCCTAATATCATCCCTACAGTGAAGCACGGTGGTGGCAGCCTCATGCTATGGGTTTGCTTCTCTGAGGCAGGGATAGGGACGCTGGTCAGAATTGAGGAAAAGGATGAATGCAACCAAATACAGAGAGGTCCTTGAAGAAAATTACACGCCACCTCAAACGGGGGTGACAGTGACACCTTTCAATATGACAATGACCTGAAGTATATTGTACAGCCAAGACAATATTAGAGTGGCTTTAGGACAAGTCTCTTGACTGATCTTGAGTGACACAACCAAATCCTAGACTCAAACCCCATAGAACATCTGTGGAGAGACCTGAAGATGGCAGCTTACAGATGATTCCCGTCCAATCTAATGGCGGTTGAGAGGATTTGGAAAGGAAAATGAGATAAACCACCCAAATCCAGGTGTGCAAAGCTTGTAGTGACTTACCAAGAAGACCTGAAGCTAGAATTGCTGCTAAAGGGGATCCTACAAAGTACTGAAGTAAGGGTCTGAATACTTATACGAATGAGAGATTTCAGTTTTTGATCTTTAATAAATTTGCAAACCTTTCTGAAAATAGGTTTTCACTTTGTCATTATGGGTTACTGAGTGTAGATTGATGGGTAAAGATGGCAAATGTACCCATTTATAATTAAATCTACAACACAATAAAGTGTGCAGAAAGTAAAGGGGTCTGAAGGCTTTCTGAATCCACTGTAAACCTGCCAGGGTGATGATAAATTAAATTGAAAGTTTATTTCCCTTTTTAATGAGATGTTTATTTCTTCATTAAATGGTTTCTAGCAAGTAAACCTTTTTCCTCAGGTGCCTTGCTGATAACTCTAATCGTGTCCTCAGAGGACACAATGGAGGTATATTATCACGTCTGTCCTCACACAGCAGCAATTCTGTTCTGGACCAGCATCTGGTGAGCAAGTAAGCCATTTCTGTTTCTACTTTTAAGGGAAAACATGAATACCAGCAAATTCATTTTATCTACATTTTTATTCTGAAAATGTTTGAGTTGAATTTTACTTTTAAATACAACAAAAGAGAATATTAAGATGTTGTAATCTTTTATATATTACTGTTACTAATATTTTAAAGAAAGGCCACTGGACTTGCTTGTATTTTTTTCTGTTTTCTTCACTTCTTTATTATATATAAGAGCACACAACTGTCAGTGCTGTTCTGTTGGCTTCCAATGTCTTGTCTTATCAGTTCATCAACTTTTAGATACAAGAAAACTCAAAAGAAAATTAACAAGCAGGTAGGAGAATGTATATATATATATATATATGTACAGTATGTATGTATATACAGGTATGTAAAAAAAAATACAAAACGCAATTCAAAATAATGTATTATAGAAGAAATTCTGAATTAAAGGTGGACCATGCATTCAAAAAGAGATGGAAAGAAGTTTTTTTTTAAATAAATTAAATACAGTACTCCACAGAAGTGAGTACACCCCCTTGAAAATTAAGATTTGTATTCATTTCTCAGTGTAACCAGAACAGTTGGAAGAATTTTGACAAAACTGAGTTTAACTGGTTTATTAATAACATAAAAGTTTGGTCACCGACATCATTAAGATAAGAAATTAATACATTTTATTCAAATGAGGGGTTTCAAAAATGAATACACTTTACAACAAATTCCACCAAATATAAATGTTTGTACAGCCTCCATGATTTTTAAGAACATCAACAACTCTTCTAGACATGGAGTGAACAAGTTGGCTACAACTACTGTATCTTTTTCCATTCTTGGAGAACAAGCTCTTTTAGAGCCTGGAATTCCACCTAAACTTACAACTCCACAGGAAAACACTGTCACCACCATGTTTTACTGTGGATACCATTCATTTTTCATTATACTTACAATGCCATACAGTTTGGATGCCTCCAGTTCCAAAAAGATTTACTGTTGTCTTATTATTCTAAGTACATAATAGAATTCCAATAGTCTTCACCTTATTCAACATAGGCCCTGGCAAATGCTAAACGGACCCATTAGTACATGAGCTTTACCAAAGGCTTCCTTCATGGACGACACCGTTGCATGCCACTCCTCTGTAGCATACTTCATATTATGTCATGGGAAACTGCCCCTCTGGTTTGTTGCTCTACCTCTTTAGCTAACTGTGATGAACTTGCACAGCGATTTTCCTCAACTCTTCTTAATACAAAACGCTCATGTCAAGATGTTAGCTTCCATAAACACCCTGGACATCTTAGAGAGCTGGCCACAAGTCCATCCTTGTTGAATTTCTGAATCATTTTTGCTAATATATTCTGACTGATTAGCAGTGCTTTATTACTTTTATTAACAACTTTATTTATCAGGTCTTGTGACATTTCTCTTTCATGTGGTGCCAGTATTGTCAACACTGAATGAGAGGGGGGGTTTACTTGTTAAATGCCACCCTGTGTGATGAGTGATTAGATTCATCTTTTTTTTTTACATTTTATTGCATTTAATAAAATCAAAAAACATTACATACAAGCAAGTCAAATTTTACAAAACTAGGTTCAAATCAACGATTCATCTGTTGTTGAGTTCCTGTTAATTAGCATTTTGTTAAGTTTTATTTCTAAGAACTTCATTGGGGTATACTCATTTTGCACCATGGCCTTATATCATTTTGTTAAATTTTGTACTAATAAATCTCATTTGCAACCAAAAAAAGAACTAGATTTGGTGGACTGTTTTATGGTATACAATCCTACAGTTTGACATGATGCGCTCTTAAAAATAAACTGCCAGAGCAGTTCTTCAGAGCAATGCCATAGGTAACTCATTTTTGGTTCCTAAAGACTCATTTACATGAAGGTTCCAGAAAGAAGCTTTATGTAGTTAGACCCATAAGTGGCACTATATAGTAAATAACCACAAATAGATGGTAACACATTTCTGAAATACCAGTGAGTTATGATTTTAAAATGACTCTTGCTGCATAAAATAACATAGGCTAAGTCCAGTTTTTTTAATCTGCTAGGTAGCCTACTGTACATTTAAGATCTTTTTTTCTAGATATTAGGAAGTTTTTCAAAGCACAAAGAACCAACATCATGTGCACAGGACCCATTCCAGAATGAAACAGTGCTTTGTCAAGCCATTGATCTACAAGGAACCACAAAACCGTACAGTACCGTTAAATAACCGGTATTTTTAAGAGTGTAGTTAGGTGAATTGGTTTTGCTAATTTAACCCTCCTGTGTGTGTGTATGTGTGTGTGTTTGTGTGTGTGCTCACCCTGCAATGGAGTGGCGTCCTGTCCAGTTGTCATTCCTGCCTTGATTTCTGTGATGGCTAGGATAGACTCCAGCTGTCCCACAACTCTGCCCAGGATAACGTGGGTTAAGAAAATGAATGAATGAATGAATGCTCATGTTCCCTACAAAATAATTTTAATTAATTTAGAAGTACCATATAGTTTGTTCATTTTAACAATTATAAACTATGGCGTCCATGGGCCACTCCTGCTTCCAAAACACCCAACACACACAGGCTCAGACACAAGTCTTAATAAACAAGAGGGTTTATTCCGGGGAAATTCGTCTTCGGAATCATTTCCCACACCACAAACACATTTACAATACTGTAAGTAGCACACAGCAATGCCCTTGTTTCTCTGTAAGTCTGTCATCCTCTATATATCTCTCTCTGTCTCCTCCATTCCTCATGCAAGCTTCATCTTCCTCCTCCTCCTCCTCCTGACTCTGGATCCTGGAGTTGTGGCAGGCAGCTGAAGCACTACCAGGTGAGGAGTGTGCCCAACCAAGTAGGGCTTACCAGACCCTGCAACTCCCCCTGGCAGCACCCACGGAACCCAATAGGACTCCAGTTCCCATGATGCCCTGTGGGAATCCATGGCGTTGCTGCAACCCATGGGGGCTGTCATCTAGCAGTCCGGTGGAAAAAATGCCCTGTGTGCAGTCTCCCCCGTTCCTTCTCAGCTGAGGTCATCCTGGCTGATTAAGACTCCCGGCTGTACGTCACAAAACAAATAATAGGAGAAACCTGACAGTTCATTTTAAAGAGGCCAGCTCAACAGATTTAAAAAAATATTCCTTATACATACTGCTGGTTATTTCATAATGACACATTTTGTCCTGACTTGACATGTTTACACTACGGGCAGACAAAACCACAGCATTTTTTGTTTTTTTATGTATTTATTTTTTTCTTACTCAAGCATTCATTTTTATAAAGATTCCATCTGCGTATCACTACTGACTCCATCATTAACACTGCCCATTTTATTACAAGGGTAGTCATTATGCCTTTTGCTGCAAAGATTAAAAAGAGAAAGTCTAACCATGATTTTATCATTGATTCCAAATAAATATAAACATATGTTAAAAATGTACATTTACTGTTGTTTTATTCCCCTTTAGATTTCTCGTCGTATTGACAAATGTCTGAATTTAATCAGTCCGTCACCTCAGTTGTGCATTTGATCCTGACTGGGTTTCTTGGGCTCAGAGGTGAAGAAAGCAGAAGAGGTTTGCTTGGAGTGGTGCTGACAACTTACCTCTTCATACTCCTTGGGAATTTTATTTTGATCCTCATCTTTACATCTGACAGGTCGTTGCACACCCCTATGTACGTGTTAATTTGTGGACTGGCTGTTTTAGACATTGGCATCACAACAACCATTGTACCCACCATGCTGACCATGTTTACCTTTGAACAGATCTCAGTACCTTTTGTGCCTTGTTTCATGCAGATGATTTTCCACATGGGCCTGTTCACAACAGAGTGTTTCCACCTCGCGTTGATGGCTTATGACCGCTACTTAGCTATCTGTAAACCACTTTACTATCCCAATTTAATGTACAACACACATGCATTAAAACTGATGGCTTGTTGTTGGATGGCAGGCTTTTTCTTTGCCACCTCTTGTGTGACCCTTGTTCTCAGGTTTCCATTTTGTAGGCCTATTACTATCAATAACTGCTTTTGTGATATTGTTTCTTTGCTGTTCTTGGCCTGTGGGGATATTTTCATTACTGGGTATATTTTATTACTTGTTGGTTTGAGTGTTACCTTCATTCCACTGCTGTACATCTTGTTTTCTTATGTACGCATAACAAGTTCAGTGTTAAGAATTCCAAGTAGTAAAGGTCGAATGAAGGCCTTCTATACTTGTGGCACACATATGCTGGTCATTTCTGTTTTATTTGTCATTGCCATTGGTGTCTTTATCTCTGATAAAATTCCCGGTGCATCAATGGATATCCGAATAGTGGGTTTGATCATGCAGAATGTGTTCCCCCCTTTAATGAATCCAGTAATTTACTGTCTGAGAACCAAAGAGATCCAAAACAGTTTTGTGAAAATGCTGAAGAAATTCAGAATTCTGCCGTTCAGTGTACAGGAGTACTAAATGAGAGAATAACCTTAACAGACTTCATTGTGTATATTCATTTCTAAACTCCAAATATACTGCTTATTGGTGAAGTTTATAATTCCTTGAAACTACTGATTAAACTAAGGCAAATATCTGAGTTTATTTTAATCGGATCAAATGAGGGTTAACTTAGCTTAGCTTTGAAGTTGACGGTCTTTTCTATTCCCTGGCCTTCCCACTCGAGTGAATGCACTCTCCACCTTACTTTTCATTTTGCCTGTTTTTCACCACCTCTTCCATCTCTCCCTTTCTTTACTTTCTTTATAATATTCAATTGCTGTTTTCGATTTCTATTTATATCTTTTTAGTCTAAGTATCTTTCTCTCTGTTAATTGTAATATTCAATTTGCTTCAACATGCTTATTGTGTTGCTTCAGCAAGCAGAATGCCATCTTCCTTGTACTTTGAATACTACTGAGTAGCAGTTGGGGTTTCTTCCTCGACTAATCAATTTTTTTTTTATTTCTTTGTAAATGTTTTTTACCTTTAACTTCATTGAGTTCAATTTCATGATACATTTTTCTAAGTACAATTTTTCTCACCAACTCATTCTTGTTTTTGTAACTTTTGGCATTCTTTAGTAATTTACATTTGTTTGTTTAGTTATATGGCTCAGTTCTTGTAACAAAATTTTCTACATGTCCTTTGTAAATTTCTGTACTGTTTCTTATAATGTTTTAAATGTGTAATATTTTGTTCTGATTATATCTTGCCATATAATTTTTTACTATTGTAATCCATTGTTTTATTTAATTTTTTTATCTGTTTGTTAATCACTTACTGCATTTCAGTGGTTTGTAAATTTATTTAGAAGGTTATATATTTTTGATTGTAAATGAATAAATGTTATCTTACAGAATTATATTATTTTAATTATTTATTTTATGTGTTTCTTGTGTTTACTTTCATTTTCTTTTGAAAAATATTTTTACTGTTAATGCTTTGTACATATCTAAATGTAATCCTTGTAGATTCTTTAATCTTTTGAATAAGTTTAATGTTTTTAAAATTTATAGGATATCCATTGTGTTTTATATTTTTAATGTAATTTATATTTGACCAAATTCCAGGAACATTCTTAAAATAAGATTATTCATAGTTTTAATTTACTAAAGTTCCATTGTGCTTTCTTAAATAAAAATTGTGTTTGTTTATTTTATTGACAATATTAATTTTCTTATTTTAATACTTTTTCTTATATTCAGTCCTTAATTTCACCAATTCTTTTTTTTATAATTTTTCTTCTTTATCTATTCTTTTTTAATTTCTTTTTCCTAAAATTTTTTTTTATTTGACTTCACAAACTATAATATCACCTTTTTATATCTTATTTCTTTGATTTATAATTATTTTTCAAAGCAGATGTACTGTCTCTTTAAGAGATATTGAAAATTCATATTTAGCATTATGGGTTATTTTTCCCAGTGATAGATGCTTTTATTGGTTGATCATGAATAATTCTTTTAGTGGTTTCTGATATTATGTCAGTTTTAACTGCTATCTTTTTATTCAACATTAGATTTTAATGGAGCAGCGCAATGGCACAGCAGTAGCACCGCTGCCTTGCAGTAAGGAGACCAGGTTGCATGTTCTCACCATGTCTGTTTGGGTTTCCTCCGGGTGCTCCAGTTTCCTCCCACACTCCAAAGACATGCAGGCTTGGTGAAACAGAGATACTAAATTGGGCCAATATATTTGTGTGTGTCTGTATTTGCCCTGTGATGGACTGGCACCTGTCCGGGGTTTGTTCCTGCCTTGCACCCTATGCTGGTTGGGATAGGCAGCAGCATCCCCTGTGACCTTGTTCATGACTAAGTGGATTAGAAAATGACTGACTGACTGATGGCAGATTTTCATGTCAATGTCGATGTCAATTTATTTATATAGCACATTTAAGCAAACATAATAATGCTGTGGCCAAAGTGCTTTATAAAAATAGAACAAATTAACATAAAACATAAATAGAAATAGGATATATGAACATAAAATAAAATACCTAATAAATAGAAGTAATGTTATATACATAAAAAATAGAAGTAATGTAATATAATCACAAAGAGGAAGCCATCAGTATTACTGAAGGTAACTGAATGCAAGTGAGTAGAAATGAGTCTTTATTCTTGTTTTAAACAGTTCAATTGTGGACGACTCCTTTATATGATGAGGTAAAGAGTTCCACAGACGAGGTGCGACAGCTGCAAAAGACCTGTCCCCTTTGATTTTACATTTGGTACGAGGGACAACCAGAGACAGCTGACCAGAAGATCTAAGCACTCTAGATGGCTGAAGTAAAACACACAGTTCAGATAAATAGGCAGGAGCAAGCCCATGTAAAGATTTAAAAACTAGCAGCAGGATTTTAAAATCAATTCGAAACCTGACAGGCAGCCAGTGTAAAGAAGCTAAAATAGGAGAGACAGAGTCATACTTTCTTGCCCCAACCAGAAAGCGAGTGGCAGCATTTTGGACCAACTGTAACCTGTGTATCAAGGATTTGTTAATCCCAGAATACAGCGAGTTGCAGTAATCGAGGTGAGAAAAAATAAACGCATGAGAAGCTATCTCAAGATCCCTAGAAGATAAAAAAGGCTTTATCTTACCTAATACACGAAGTTGGAAAAAGCAACTCTTGACTACAGAATTTACTTGTTTCTCAATAGAGAGGTTACTGTCAAAGGTAACACCAAGATTGCGGACTTGAGGTTTGGAAAAGACAGAGAAAGAACCGAGAAGTCCAAGACCAATTTGGGCTTTAGCTGATGGACCCACTATAAACACCTCCATTTTATTTTGATTTAGATCAAGAAAATTGATCATGTCTCCCTAGAACAGTGTTTTGCAACCAGTGTGCCTCAACACAGTCATGTGCCATGAGAGCTGCCGTGGAAATAATAGTGTAGCACACCCGTGTCTGAATCTGAGAGGGACAAGCATCCGCAGGTGGTTACGGCCTGTCTGAGGAGGACAGCACTGTCTGGTGAATCTGGCATAAAAGCAGTTTGGCAATCTCTTTGTTAGAGACACAGTTTGGATGCATCTCCTGGCCGCTAAAGACAATCTACCTGGGTGTGTGGTCATCAGCAAGTCTCACAGGGCCATGTATACTGGGCGTATGAGTTACCTCTGAGCCAGAGTGGGGCAGACAAAGGGATGAAGCAGCTTGGAGATGCCACCAAAGTGCTCACGAAGTGCCGTACCTGTGGATGCTGATCTCGGAGCTGCATTTTTTACCAGCTTTTCCTGTAGCCCCGTCCCCTTTGGACAGTTGAACAAGGTTATGAGACATAATGTGCTATTGGTTAGTAGAATAGTCATGTGCCTTGGGATTGTTTTGGTTAAAAAAGTATGCCACCATTGAAAAAAAGGTTGGGAAACCCTGCTCTAGAATAATATAAACTTCTGCTTTTTATACACCCTTCGTCCATCACAGAATTAGAGAAAGACAACACTAAAATGGAGTCTCGGCAACTTCTCACAGATCACTGGCACAATGCCCGTTATTCACAGGCCAAATTTAAAATGAGTCAACCAGGATTTTATAACAAAACATCAGAGACTTTAAAATTTACTATGTTTGCTTTCTTTTCTCTTCTTTAGTACTAGGGTGTTGTACCGTATTAGCCATTATGAATGTAGAGAAAAGCCAAGCAAAATGACACCTTTTATTGGCTAACTAAAAAGATTACAATATGCAAGCTTTCGAGGCAACTCAGGCCCCTTCTTCAGGCAAGATTACATGATTACATCTTGCCTGAAGAAGGGGCCTGAGTTGCCTCGAAAGCTTGCATATTGTAATCTTTTTAGTTAGCCAATAAAAGGTGTCATTTTGCTTGGCTTTTCTCTACATGAATAACTGCAAAATAAATTTAAATTGGTGTGCAGATAGATAGATAGATAGATAGATAGATAGATAGATAGATAGATAGATAGATAGATAGATAGATAGATAGATAGATAGATAGATAGATAGATAGATAGATAGATAGATAGATAGATAGATAGATAGAAATTAACTTCTCCCCGGGAGAAATTTGGCTATTTACAAAACCTCTTTAAATAAATAAATACATAAAGAGAAAAAAATAAATAAAACATACATAAAAATGGCTAAAAAGAAAGAAAATTTTAAGAAGAAAGAAATCTGACTTCACAGTCCCAGTCCCAGTGAGGTGGTATACAGGCATACTGCTCTTGGTGTAAAGGGTGTAAACCCCAGCTGGGTTTCTTGACACACTTCTGCTGAATAATTCTGCTGAATAACGCTGCATGTAAAAACATATTACTATAACCACAAAACAAAAATTAATTTGTCAAGTTGTGTTTTTTTTAATTATATTTTTCTCAAACAATTAAAAAAAATGTTATTTTCTTCCGGGGCAATGCCAGATATTTCATCTAGTGGTTCATAAAGTGGCTCAGGTTGTGCAGTATTACAGCTGTAGTGCAAGTTTATAGTGAGGTAATTGTAATTCTAAGTATAAACAGTTCTACCGGGAGCACTTGATGGACTGATTGAGTGTGTTTATAGCTCTTGGGATGAAACTGTTTCTGAACCTTGAGGTCCGTGCAGGAAAGACTCTGAAGTGTTTGCCAGATGGGAGAAGTTCAAATAGGCTGTGCTCTGGCTGAGTGGAATCCATGCAGATGCTGGTGACTTTCCTAAGGCAGAGTATGTCCTCCAGAGCTGGAAGCTGTATCCCAATAATCCTCTGCATTCTCAACACAATACACTGTATAGCTTTCCAGTCAACTGCTGTACAGCTGTAATTCCACACACAGATACAAGTGGTGGTGCACTGAGAGTAACAACACTAAAGCAGCTATGGTATTTGGAATAACTTGGCCATTCTGTGCACCAATATATTGTAACAGGTTTATTACAATTAGGTGCCTTAAATTTATAAACAATATGCGGTTCATTTTAGTGCATTTGATAAAGCCTACGTCATGGATATGAATCTAAAAAAGAAAGGGAGGACACACAGGAACGGTGGTTCTGTTTTGACACTGGATGCTGGCAGTTTGCAGAATCGAGCAGAAACATTCATATGCAAGGAGTTGTGCCGTTAATGTGTGTGGCTTTATGCCAAGTTTAGTTTTTATATATTGTGATGTCAGCGTGGAAATGGGTGTACGCAACATTTTTGTGTGTACACACCATTTATACATGAGGCCCCAAGTCTTTAGTTAAGCATAATTATCAATATATTATTATGATTATAATTAGTTATATGATAAGAAGAAGGATTTTTAAATCAACTCTAAAAGTGTATTCCTGTAAAAATAGAATGCTAAAAATTGTGAAGTGGAAGAAGTTTAGAACCTTCCTAGATTTGGCTATCTGACTACATTCAGCAAGAAGGGCCTTGGTCAGAGAGGTGACCAAGAATTCAGTGGTTACACTAACGGAGCTTTATAGGTCCTCTCCTTAGAAGGGCGAACCTATCAGAAGAACGTCCATCTTAGCAGCACTCAATACATCAGGAGTTTATGGTGTTGCAGCTAGACAAAGTTTTCTTCTTCTTTCGGCTGCTCCCATTAGGGGTTGCCACAGCAGATCATCTTCTTCCATATCTTTTTGTCCTCTGCATCTTGTTCTGTTACACCCATTTCCTGTATGTCCTCTCTCACCACATCCATAAATCTTCTCGTAGGCCTTCTTCTTTTTCTCTTGCCTGGCAGCTCTATCTTTAATATCCTTCTCCCAATATACTCAGCATCTCTCTTCTGCATATGTCCAAACCAACGCAATCTCGTCTCTCTGACTGTGTCTCCCTACCGTCCAACTTGAGCTGACCCTCTAATGTACTCATGTACTCATTTCTAATCCTATCGTACATATCCTGTACAACTCTTATGTATTTCTCTGGCACTCTCAACTTCTTCATACAATACCACAGCTCCTCTCAAGGCACCCTGTCATATGTTTTTCTCCAGGTCCAAAAAGACGCAATGCAACTCCTTCTGGCCTTGTCTAAACTTCTCCATCAACATCCTCAAAGCAAACAACACATTTGTGGTGCTCTTTCTTGGCATTAAACCATACTGCTGCTCACTAATCATCACCTCACTTCTTAACCGAGCTTCCACTACTCTTTCCCATAACTTCATGCTATGGCTCAACAATTTTACCCCCCTGTAGTCATTACAGTCCTGCACATCCCCTTTATTCTTAAATATCGGTACCAGTACACTTCTTCTCCACTCCTCAGGCATCCACTCACTTTCCAAGATTCCATTAAACAATCTGGTTAAAAACTCCACTGCCATCTCTCCTAAACACCTCCATGCTTCCACAGGTACATCATCTGGACCAATGGCCCTTCCATTTTTCATTGTCTTCATAGCTGTCCTTACTTCCTCCTTGCTAATATGTTGCACTTCCTGATTCACTATCTCCACATCATCCAACCTCTTCTCTCTCTCGTTCTCTTCTTTCATCAACCTCTCAAAGTACTCTTTCCATCTGCTCAACACCCTCTCCTTGCTTGTAAGTATGTTTCCATCTTTATCCTTTATCACCTTAACTTGCTGCACATCTTTCCCAGCTCGGTCCCTCTGTCTAGCCATCGGTACAGGTCCGTTTCTCCCTTCTTAGTGTCCAACCTCTCATACAACTCATCATATGCCTTTTCTTTAACCTTCACCACCTCTCTACTCACCTTGCGCCTTATCTCCTTGTACTCTTGTCTACTTTCTGCATCTCTCTGACTATCCCACTTCTTCTTTGCCATCCTCTTCCTCTGCATACTCTCCTGTATTTCGTCATTCCACCACCAGGTTTCCTTTTCCTCCTTCCTCTGTCCAGATGTCACACCAAACACTCTTCTTGCTGTCATCCTTACTATTTCTGCTGTAGTTGCCCAACTGTCTGGTAACTCTTCACTACCACCCAGTGCCTGTCTCACCTTCTCCCTAAACTCAACCTTGCAGTCTTCCTTTTTCAAATTCCACCATTTGATCTGTGACTCTGCCCTCACTCTCTTCCTCTTCTTGATCTTCAACGTAATCCTACAGACCACCATCCTATGCTGCTTAACTACACTTTCTCCTGCCACCACTTTGCAGTCTTCAATCTCCTTCAGATTGACTCTTTTGCATAAGGATGTAATCTACCTGTGTGCGTCTTCCTCCACTCTTGTATGTAACCCAATTCGCTGCTTGAATCCTGTGTGCTTGTGTGCTGCAGAAAGTCTCATATTTTGAATAAAGGCTTGAGACTGTTCTTACCTACTCAGCAATAAATTCATTTTCCTTGGAAACTGGGTCTTGTGCAACTCTGCGACCCAAGCTTAACAAGATATATATATATACACTCTATCTCAAATATTCAAATATTTTGTTCTTAAGTAGCATGTTTTTTGTCACAGCTTTCAACTATTTTAGTGTATTCAGCAGCTGAATGACCCTGGCCAAAATTCCTGTAAGCTGTCTTACCTAAATGTGTCTGGTTTGTGTTTATATGGTAAAAATCAGATACAATGAAATACATTTTACAGATCAAAGTTACATACTTTAAACATTGGCTGCACTACACCTAGCCTAACTGCATGTTGCAGTTTATCAGGGTGGGGCTAACAATGAAGGCGATAGCAGAATTACCAAGTTCTGATGTCCTGACTGTTGGTTTATCATAACACCACTTCACAATACACAAGAGCTACTACAAGATGCAGAAAAGAGAAAAAAAGGGAAAAACCCAATAATTTATCTTAATAAACACAATAATGTGCACAGTTATTAAAGAGCAAGATGAGCAGCACCAGCCAGGATGCCAGTTTAACAACAGTACAATGTGAGGCAGCAGTAAAGCATGTGGAATCTTCAGCCCTACCCATCTGAATCAAATGCACAGTATTCTGGGTAATACCATGAACATGGTAGGCTAAGTATTACACACAAGTCACATACAAGTCAATACAAAAAATCTACATCTTTAAGACATAAATACACTGACAAATGTATATTTTCCTTCTGTGTGAGCATTTTGTGTTTAGGTGTGTGTATGTATTTGCCAATTTTCCATTAATTTTAAGTATACCAGTAAAACATCCATCCATCCATCCATTATCCAACTTGCTATATCCTAACAACAGGGTCGTTCTTTTTAAATCTATACCAGAAGAAGAATTTCATCTAGTATAGCAGTTTATCTGGTTCATCACCTACTACTTGGATCAGCGTTTTATGCTTGGGGGCATCTGTCTTATTTAACATTGGCTGCTACAGTGTGATGCTCTGTAATGTCACTCTGGCCTCACAAAGCATTATGGGATGCTGAATAAAAAAGTTTCTATAAGCAGGACACAATGTGAATTTTTAAGAAATTCTGTAGCAAACAATGTCACTGGCAAATCCAGTAAATTTGCAATTGGATTGGATTTTCTTAACCAAAATGACTGAAAACATCAAGTTAGCAAATAATATTGGTCACCCAGCTATACCTGGATAAGCATGTTAAAATGTAGTGCTTTTATTTTGAAATTCTCGGTGTTTGACTCGCAGTGTGTTCTATTAGGCTGCAGTTCACTCCAATGTGTGCCAGTCAGCTATCTGGGTAGTTCTGTCCTGTGAGTTATACCAGCTAAGCGGTGCTTACAGGAAATGTTTACAGGCAGTTGTTCTTTTTTAAAGACTGTACTAGTTTTGGATGATAATAATTCTGTTTATACAAATGGTATTCTTTACAATTTAACTTGTTTTGTTTATTTTTTCACTTGTAAGTCACACTAATGGAACTGCAAAGCCTATGTATCTGTTAACTTTAATATACATGCATACCATTGATGGGATGAAGACAAATTTGACTGTGTGTTTCTCATTCTGATTAGATATTTATTTTTTGATGAAAGGATCTCCATTGGGTAACTTTTCATCTCTCCTTGCGGACCTTCACCAGGACTCTGCTCATAACTCTTAATTATCTCCCCAAAGGACAAAAATGAGGAATATCACCCCTGTCTCCAAAAGGAAGCCATTCTGTTTCAGAACAACATCTGATGAACAGGTGAGCTCTTTAAATTTCTGCTATTAAGGGAAACATTCATTGAAGCAAGTTCTTTTCATTTATATTTTCAAAAAAATAAAGTTTATGTGGATTTTATTTTTTAAATTAATAATTGAAGAAGGTACATATTACTATTGGTAAGAGTTTTAAGGAAAAAACAACTGCACTTTCTGGTATTTTTCTTACCCTTACAAAAATTAAATATATGTAAAATATATTTCTATATGTATGTATAATGTATATGTAAAGTATATATTTAACTATCAATATAATATATTTTAAAATATGTTACAATATTCTTATAAGCTTTTTTAATTTCTGCTATTAAGGGAAACATTCATGGAAACAAGTTATTTTCATTTATGTTAAATAGTTTATTTAGATTTTATTTTTTAAACTAATTGTTGTAGAAGATACATATTACTACTGGTAAGATTTTTATGGAAAAAAAAAAAACTCCATGTACTGGAATTTCTGTTACCCTTACAAAAATGAAATCTATGTAAAATATATTGTTGAAAAAATATTTAGCTATCAGTATAATGTATTTTATTGTTTTATTGTTATAATATTCTTGAGGGATAAAAATATTGTACAATATACCAGAGTGTGTTGTAAAATAGGTAAATTATCACAGTTTTTGTATACTGCAATTTATATTGTTCAAAGTATGAAAATATATTTATCAATAGAGTTTAAAATACTGAGAAAAATATAATTCAATGTTTAACCTTTTCCAGGTTAACATATAAGACACGAATGATATTTTCATGGGACTAAGCACAATGTATATAACATGTCTTAACCACAACGTACATTTAGAAATGTCTGTTACAATAAATGAGGGTATTACTCTAGGGTAGCCATTATGAATGTAGAGAAAAGCCAAGCAAAATGACACCTTTTATTGGCTAACTAAAAAGATTTCAATATGCAAGCTTTCGAGACAACTCGGGCCCCTTCTTCGGGCAAGATGTAATAAATAATTTTTAGATAGATAGATAGATAGATAGATAGATAGATAGATAGATAGATAGATAGATAGATAGATAGATAGACAGACAGACAGACAGACAGACAGACAGACAGACAGACATTCCCCTTTTGTACTAGTTAAGAGCTGTAATAACTGTGCATGCAATTCTTTTGTTTTCCGGCTTTTTCTGTCAGTTATTTTTTCTTCTGGCAGAAAGCAAAATCAAAAGACAATTCACAGAAGATTAGAGAATGCAAACTAATGCAAAATAAAAATTTGAATACAGGACAAGATGGGCCATGCTTTCAAGAAGAGCAGAAAAATAAGACATTTCTTTATGTATAAAACGATAACGTGTCCGATGTCTGTGCCTGGATGTAATGTCCAGAGGGCACCAGAGGGCAGGCATGTCTGATGAACAAAAGGAACAAAGAAATACAAGTAAAGAGGACCACATGTAAGGACCAGAATGTTCAATGAATAACGACAACAAGACGCACTGTGATTGAAACAGATGCACTTACAATTATACACCTGTTTTAATAAATGGGTGTTTTGTTAGATTAGTTAAAATTAAAATGAAAATGCTAAATATATTAAAGTGTCAGGATACAGTTAATGTAGTTGGACATTACATAATCATTGTCAGTTGAAACTGGCTATATTAAATAATTATCTGTAGCAACAGCATTTGTTAAAAAAAGAAAAAGATGGGTTTGAGGTTATGGCAAAAGAGGGAGAGCTCAAAATAATGGAAATTGCAAAGTTGTTGGAACATTCACTGAGAGTTGTTTTGAAGGACATTTTGATAAATCTCAGTTTTCGAATAAGTTTATTCAGGTGTAAGCAGCAGTAGTATAATATATATTGTGGGGTTCTAAATTTATTTTTGCATGTCAGTAACAGAGAATTCAATGTCAGCTATTGCAGTAATGTGGCGTAGTGAGTGCCGCTGTTTCCTCCAAGCACTAGAAGACTGGGTTTGACTTCCTGCTTAGTCACCATTTTCTTTCACGTTCTCCTCATATCTTTGTATTTTTTTCCTTGGGCTCTTCTGTTTTCTGTTATTTGTTAATTGTTGTGATTGACTACAAATGAGCAAGTGAATGTGCCTCATGGCAGGGTTTCTTGACCACTGTGTCCGGTAAGTCACAAGTTGGTTTTGTTCTTAATGGTAGTGAGTCACAGCGGGTCAGGCAGTGGTCCTTGATTCACCTGAGGTGGACAACCCCCCTTCAGCTGCCTTAAGTTAAACTGGCATGAGGTTGTCATTTCCTATTATTAAATTGCATTACAGCAAATTTTAAAAATGAATGAAGGTGTCAATGGGTAATATATTTGGTGTAAGCCATCTGTTTTCTGTTAATAATTTGCATTGAAAGATAATGAGGCAAAGAACTTTCAATAATAAATGTTATACAAAGGTTTGTGGTTTCACTTGTGAACGTAGAGATCTTTTCTACTTTGTGCTAAAACATTCACTGACTTTTATGATGTTTATTTTATATGAATTGAAGGTGAGTGGTAACATAGTGGTTCGAATTGTTGCTTCACAATTCCAAAAATGAGGGTTTGACTTGTCTGTTCACTTTCTTGATGAACTTTGCATGTTGTTCCCATGTTAACAAGGATTTTCTCATCAAACATTACATAAGACAATAATAATAGTAATAATTCTTTATATTTTTATAACCCATAAGTTAAACTTTGCAATTTGCACTTTAATCATGGGCGTCACAGTGGTAGCACTGCTGCCTTGCAGTAAGGAGACCTGGGTTCGCTTCCCAGGTCCTCCCTGCGTGGAGTTTGCATTTTCTCCTCGTGTCTGTGTGGGTTTCCTCCGGGCGCTCTGGTTTCCTCCCACAGTCCAAAGACATGCAGGTTAGGTGCATTGGCGATCCTCAATTGTCCCTAGTTGTGTGTGTGTATGTCCTGCAGTGGGTTGGCGCCCTGCCTGGGATTGGTTCCTGCCTTGCGCCCTGTGCTGGCTGGGATTGGCTCCAGCAGACCCCCGTGACCCTGTGGTTAGGATAGAGCAGGTTGAAGAATGACTGACTGACTGACTTTAATCATGTCTGAATTATTTGATTTGTATTAATAAACTGTGAGGTAAATCAAGGAAAAAATGTGTCTTTGTTCAAACATTATGTAGGACGCAGTGCATTCCATGCTGTAATATATTCTGTAAGTTTTATGTTTTTTGATTTTTTAAGAAAAATGTTAAACAAAAGGTACAGTGCTAGCAATTTGTTACATGTTCATTTCTGTAATATAGTTGATAGAGATGAATACAGTAAATCTACTCTCAGACTAACAATATTAATTATGAATGAGTTTGAAATATTAGAGCACCTTTCTACACATTCTTCTGTTTATGGAAAGTTATGAAAAAACTAAGCATCAAGCAGCAATCAAAATGAAGAGCAAAAATGTGAATGAATTAAGAAGCTCTTAACATACAATTTATTTGGAATCGCCTAATTTTTCTTACCATTTGAAATCCAAGTCCTGTACCAATGACAGAACATTGATAATACATTTTAAGCTATCACTGTCAGATGTCGATTATATGTTTTCAATGCCAAGTTAATATATTTTCAAAATATACTTTAATATGCAAAAGTCACAAACATATAACAATTATACTGAAGCACTATCTGTATTAAAATATATTGTATGACATATTACAACTAGAATTTAGTATATTTAAAAATATACTGTAATATATTTTGCAATTTGTGTCTTATAGTACAATATAGTACTACTATTTTAAAATAGATTGACAAATATCTTTTTGTGTTTTGAAAAATATATTGTAAAATATAAAAATGGCTGTAATTTACCTATTTTACAATATATTTCAGTATACTGCAAGATATTCTAATACATTTATCCCTGAAGTATATTGTAACATGTTCTAAAATACATTCACATTGGTATCAATATATTTTTCAACAGTATATTTTTCATTAACATATATTCACATATACAGTATATTTCATTTTTGTTCAGGATTGCTCCCTGCTTTGTATTCACTGCTATTGGGGCTCTCCTGCAAGTCTGAATTAAAAGATTTAGGACAGTATTACAGTATGTTGCATTATAACTTTTTTTGTTTCTATTTATTTATTGTTTTAAATTTCACATTATGACATTCTTCCTGCGGTGGGTTGGCACCCTGCCCAGGATTGGTTCCTGCCTTGTGCCCAGTGTTGGCTGGGATTGGCTCCAGCAGACCCCCGTGACCCTGTGTTCGGATTCAGCGGGTTGGACGATGGATGGATGGATGGATTATGACATTCTTTAATTATATCCATCAATTTTAATAACTCGCTTATCCAGGGCAGGGGCCTATCACACCAGTCTTTGGGCTCAAGGCAAGGACGGGGTGCCAGTCCATCACAGGGTGAACACACGCACACACCAGGGCCCATTTATCAACATCTGTTTGCCTTACCTGCATGTGTTTGGACTATGGGAGGAAACCAGTGAGTATTAGGCTCAAACTATTTAATGCACCAGTAAGACCACATCTGGAGTATTGTGTGCAGTTCTGGTCACCACGGTACAAGAAAGACATAGCAGCAGTTGAAACTGTGCAGCGGAGAGCTACCAAGTGCATCATGGGACTTAAGGACAGGTCCTACTGTGACAGACTCAGAGAATTAAACCTGTTAAGGCTCGAGCAGAGGAGACTGCGTGGGGACCTCATCCAGGTATTTCAAATCCATCCATCCATCCATCCATCCATCATCCAACCCGCTGAATCCGAACACAGGGTCACGGGGGTCTGATGAAGCCAATCCCAGCCAACACAGGGCACAAGGCAGGAACCAATCCCGGGCAGGGTGCCAACCCACCGCAGGTATTTCAAATCCTCAAAGGTATTGATAAAGCAGATCCAGCAAAATTCCTTCAGCTTATGAGTGAATCACTTACTCCAGGACATCAGTGGAAATTAAGGGGGAAGTGCATTAAGGTATCAAGCCAGGAAGTACTTCTTAACTCAAAGAGTTGTGGGAAATCTGAAACAAACTACTGAGACATGTAGCTAAAGCAGCAACCTTTGAAGAATATGAATGAGATATCAGGACAGCTATTAGCTAAACAAACAGGCTTGATGGAGCAAATGGTCTCCTCTCGTTTGTTAAATCTTTTATGTCCTTACCCATGCAGATACAGGGAGACCATGCAAACTCCATGGAGGGAGTACATGGGATGCAATTTCTGGTCTCCTTATAGCATGGCAGTGGCGCTACCATTATACCTCTGTGCCATCCATTTAATTAAACTAACTTGTAAATTGCAGTTACCTTTATTAATGATTGTCAAAATTATAGTATTTATTTAAAGATATGTTTCTTCAAAATTGTTACATATAATTTGTTTTTTCATTCTCAGGTTTACAGAAACCAATATGTCTTCATTAAACGAAACCAATTATTCAGTAAAAGAGTTCCTTATCACTGGATTTCTTCGTTTCAGGGACCAAGAAAGCAGAATTCTGTTTGGAGTCTTCCTTACTGTCTACATTTTCATTCTTTTGGGGAACATTCTCTTAATTCTAATTTTTGTATCTGACAGAGCCCTTCACACCCCAATGTACATATTAGTCTGTGGCCTAGCCATTCTCGATGTCGCCATCACCACTAACACTGTGCCCAGTATGCTAGTCCTATTCACACTTGAATACAGGTCTGTGCCTTTTGCCGCTTGTTTTACTCAGACAGCATTCTGGCTGGGTTTGTTTGCAACTGAGAGCTCCCTCCTTGCACTCATGGCCTATGACCGCTATATAGCCATCTGTCACCCTCTTCACTATTCCAATTTAATGACTAACCTTCGCATCTCAAAACTGATGGCTTCCTGCTTAGTGGTTGGGTTTCTTTGTGCAATTGTTACTTTGGCCCTTGTTCTCAGGCTTTCATTTTGTGGTGCTAACACAATTACTCACTGCTTTTGTGACATTGCTTCCCTTATGTTTTTGACCTGCGGAGATAATATGATTACTAGCTATTTGATATTATCCATTGGCTTGAGTGTGTCTTTCCTCCCACTGGTATTTATCTTCTTCACCTATGTACGGATTATAATATCAGTTGTCAAGATTTCCAGCAAAGAAGGACAGATGAAGGCCTTCTACACGTGTGGAACACACCTTCTAGTCATTTCTGTGTTTTTCCTGGGAGTCATCATCACAGACAGAATTCCTGTTACCTCTGTAGACAACCGCATAATGGGCCTGATAATACAGAATGTCTTTCCAGCTTCAATGAATCCTGTCATTTACTGTCTCAGGACTAGAGAGATTCAAAGCAGTTTGGCAAAAACTTTGAAGAAATTTAGAGCTTTAGCAGCTAGTAAATAGTTACTTTTCATACTAGAATCCTTGAAGCCTACATAAAAAATTGTAATGCCAGGCCACCTTAAATTCCTTTGCACCTCTCCAGCGTCTTTTGTGTTGTCAATGTGTCGATCAGCACAAACAGCAAGCGGCCTGCTATCCCATTCCCCCACCGATGCAGCTGAAGTTTTTCTCAGCTCAAGTGTCTTTATCATGGTGTGAGGTGCCTGGAATTGTATAGGGTAAATAATATATCAATATTTGGAATACATACATTTCAAGTGTGTTCTGCATCTACAACGATCTGTGTAAATGTAGGATGACACGAAATGCAAGGCAAGAAATGTTTAACATGTATGTAACGTTTTTAATGTTATAGTAATAATTGACAAAATGGTGACATGAAGTGTATAATGTGTGAAGAGTGAAGTCCAAATATTAAATAAACACTTCCAGAAAAGGTATAACAAAACAAGTGCACTCTTATTCAAGAATATAACCGAAGAAATCATTCAGTTTACATGAGTAAAAAGCCAAGCCCAAATATCAATTATTCACACTGTACCAGTGTACGCTCCTCAGCCTGATCTGATACAACTCAAGGCACCTCTCAAACCCAGATAAACAGACGAGCTGTGTCAGTGGGGGGAGGATAGCAGGCTGCTTGCTGCTTGTGCTGACTGACACATTTACAAAACAAAAATGCTGATAGAGAGGAGCTAAGGAATTTAAGGTGGCCCGGAAATACAACTCTTTTTGTAGGTTCCAGGGATTCCAATATTAAAAGATATGAACAATTTTTACAAATAATTGTTAAGAACTTTCAAATTTTAGGTACTTTAAATAAGTCAAAAAACATATAACTGAACAATAATGTGTTCTTAATGTTTTGTCTGTTAAATGTATTTCTTTAGGCTTTTAATGACATCTTGGGCACAGCCGTCAGTAGATTAGTGTAGTGTATTGGAGAGCAGAGAGAATGTCAACTGTAATGAGAGGTTTACTTACCTCAGCATTCACAATCATGTCTCTGGTGACTCTTCCAATGAAGTCATTAGATGGATTGGGAGAGCATGAGGGGGGTCAAGGGGTCACTGGAAAGGGGTGTGTGGAGCTTCCGTTATTTCTGCAAAAGGATGTAGGTCAAAGTCTTTAGAGTCCTGGTGCTTCCTGTTTTGCTATATGGTTGTGAGACACTGATGCTATCCAGTGACCTGAAACCAATGCTGAACTGTTTAAGGTACTGGTTCTCTTCGGAGCACCAGTATTAGGTGGGAGAGGAGCAGTGCCTGACCTTCGTCAGACATCGTCCTTGGAGTTATACTCTATTTTTGTCTCATCAGACCAGAAAATCTTTTTCCTCGTTCTTACAAGGTCATTTAAATGCCATTTGTCAAACTTTTACTCAAGAGCAGCTCCCATCTAGCCGCTCTACCATAAACGCCTGATTGATAGAGTTCTGCTGTGATGGTTATACTTTCTACAAGCTGTATCTCAGTAGAGGATGTCTAAAGGTCTATGTGAGTGACTGTTGGCTTCTTGGTCACCTCCCTATTAAGTGTCGGTAGGTCCAGAACTTTTCCTACTTCTCCCATTTCAATTCCATGTCTTGGCCAACTATGCTCGACTGATTATTGTGTTCAAATAGTGACCTGGGCTGTGAGACAGCCATGCTTCTTTGAGAGAAATTTAACAGAATAAAATATCAATACTTTAAAGACTTCTGAACTCTTTTGAGACCTTCGCCAATGGGACGACACATAGAAGGATGACTTACAGAAACGCGACTACCGTGCAGTTGAAGGTTGCTTGTCCGTTGCCAACAACAACAACAGCAACATTTATTTATATAGCATATTTTCATACAAATAATGTAGCTCAAAGTGCTTTGCATGATGAAGAAAAGACAAAAAAAAAAAGACAAAGTAAGCATTAAAATAAGACAACACTAATTAACATAGAATAAGAGTAAGGTCCAATGGCCAGGGAGGACAGAAAAAACAAAAAAACTCCAGACAGCTGGAGAAAAAAAATAAAAGGTTTGCCACAGAAACAACTACAAGCTGACCACTGCTAAGTGCAAAGCCCCGGTCGCCAGATGGGTAATGCAGGGAACATTATAACTTGGACAGTGATCTAGCTGATCTGGCCTCAACCCTGCCTGTATGCCATGTCTGTGTATAGTAGAATGGTAGATCCCACTACAATAAATAATCTTGCTGTTCCTGTTTTGAGGAGAATAAAGCTGGTTTTGCTAAAGTATTTAGACTCCGCCTCATCTTTGGTGTGCAAGACAGCAACTCAGGTGTCACATGGTAGCAGGAGTGGGGACTTGAATTAATGGAACCCCAAGAGACCACATAACATCTCAATACTGGTGGAGCAAAATGAAGCCTGTCTGAGCATTCCGCAAGGATGTACTGGTGAAGATGGCTCCTTTGGATAACCCAGAGTGCTTCCTATGCTGCTTAAAACACACTGCAACGTTGATGCGATGGGCAGCAGCTATTGTGGCCCCATTTTTAAATGGGGAGGCCCAACAGGTTGTGCAAAACCTCCCTCCCAAAAGGCTAGATGATTATGACTTCCTGAAGCAGCAGATCTTACGCTGCACAGCTGTGAGCCCAGTGGCCAAGGTGTACCAGTTTCATCTGTGGCTCATTGATCCAGATCACCCCATACGAGGACAGATCCAGGACTTAGTGGACCTGATTCAAAGCTGGATCCGCAGGGACACTTTCGAGAATGTTGTGGAGCTCGTTATTGACGCAGTCTTGTTCGGCATAGACGGGGCCTTTGTGATGAAATGCCCTGGAACGATGTCCACTCGCTGTTAGACCCGACCTGCTGACTGGAAGGCACCCAAGCCACCTGCAAATGAAGGGGCTATCCGGGTTTGGCCCTGACTTCGATCCAACCAGCATAGGCCCCTTGAGACGCCGGTGCCACGGGTGGAAGACGGCATCATAGGAATACCATAGTACAGACTGAATGCAGCTGCTCTTGCTGTGATCAACTGAGAAATCTGGCTCAGGAGTGCTACCTCCCACTTGCAGAAATCATGGTGATCGGTCTGGTCCAGGAATGGCAGCTCGCAAGTCTCCCCCAGGATGTTAAGGGAGGACAATTTTAAGGTTTTTATTATTTTGGCTGGATGTGAATTCCCAGTACTGTTAGACTCTGAAAGCAACCTCTAAGTAGTCTGCCGTGACTTACTCCAGCAGGCCTCTTATAGGACCATAGACCTGGTGAACATTCGCTGCGTCCATGGGGACACTAAAACATACAAGACTATATTACTTTCTCTGAAATTTAAAGGGAAGAAGTTTAAGATTTGGACTGCCATATCAGACACATCACCCTGGCCTCTATTAATAGGAAAGAGGAATGCCCTTTACCCATGTGTCTTGGCCACCTGCAGAGCACTTCCTTCAGTAGTTGATAAGAAGGGGCTTACTGCTAACAACATCAGTCAAGGAGCTGGGTTTGAAATTGAACCGGACTTGTCCAGTGAGGTTGGGGATGAACCCTCAAGTGAGGACCCGGGGCAGCTTGCAGACCCTATCACACTATCGTTACATGCAAACAACTTCCCCAGACTGGACACCCACTACAGACACCTACAAAATAGTAGCAGGCAGGGAGCGCGATGCTGCATCGGGCACAGAAGAAATGGAGACTGCAATTCAGACAGACAGTTTCTTTGCCTGAAACGAGCTGATAGAAACTTGGATTTTGCATTCGTGCAAGCCAACATTGCAAATGACTCTTGCTATCTGGAGAGGAGGGCACAAACTTTAAAACACCATATTTTTTAATTAAGGATGGTTTCCTGTATTGGATGATTTCTGATTGCTTGGGTGATGGGTGGATCGAGCAGTTGGTGGTGCCATGTGAGCACAGGGAGATGGTTTTAACAGTTTGTCACAGTCACGTTTTGGGAGGTCGCCTCAGCGCTGAAAAGACAAAGAAATGCATTTCGAATTGCTTTTATTGGGTGAATATAGGATGGGATGTAGAGCATTTCTGTAAAACCTTCCCCACAGTCAAAGACTTTTTGGTCACAGACCCACTAGGGCGCCCCTTATACCGATGCCTATTTTAGATGTCCCCTTTGAGAGAGTGGGACTAGATATTGTTGGGCCGCTTCTCAAAAGCGTAAAAATGGGTTTCAGTATATGCTCTTTTTAGTCAATTATGCACAAGATACCCAGAAGTGATCGTGCTGTGGTGGACACTCGGACTATTGCAAAAGCACTTTCAGAAATGTACATGCATATTGGTATCCCTTGTGAGATTTTGACTGATCAGGGCAGGCCCTTTATCTCTCGCATCATAAAGCAACTATGCAAAAGTTTTGCAATTAAGCAGTTACTCTCCACGGTTTATCATCCTCAGAAAAATGGTCTGACTTAACGATTAATAAAATCCTAAAACAGATAATTTGGTGGATGGCCCATGACGACCCGACCTCCTGGGATACAGTAGTGCCCATTCTCCTGTTTGCTGTCCGCAAGTCCCCTCAGGCTTCCACTGGGTTGGGTCCTTTCAAACTACTATTTGGCCGCCAACTGCGCAGAGTGTTAGACATTTTCCAAGAAGAGTGGATGGGGACTCACGAGACACATCGTGGCGGGATGTTTGTTAAACGAGTTGCTTTGCTGCAGGAACAGATTTCTAGGTTCTCTTCTATTGCGGTGGAACATCTGCAGCATGAGCAGGAGGTGCAAAAACATGATTATGACAAGATGAGTAAACTTTGTGAGTTTAAGACAGGGATCATGTTCTGGTGTTAATCCTGTCAGATCCGCATACATTTCAGGCTGAATGGCTGGGATTGGCTCCAGCAGACCCCCGTGACCCTGTGTTCGGATTCAGCGGGTTGGAAAATGGATGGATGGATGGATGGCTGGGTCTGGTAGTCATAGAAGAGTGGATATCCCCTGTGAATTATAAAGTTAGGATACTAGGGTGGCAAAACCCAGTACAGGTTTTGCATATTAACCTGATGAAAGAGTGGCATGAACTGCACAAGGTCATGGTCACGTCCGCAGCGATCCCTCAGACGGAAGTTTCTGTCAGTGAGGATTTAACTGATACTCAGAAAGCTGAGCTGCTATTATGAATCAAGAGGAACTCAGGTGTCTTTTTAGCCAAACCTGACCAGACAGAAATTGCAGAACATAGGATAATAACGGAGCTCGGTGTCATAGTACACATGCCCCTGTGTCATCTTCCAGAGAAAATGAAGCAGATAATTCGTGAGGAGGTAGCCGAAATGTCTTGGCTAGGAGTTATTCATGAAAGCAAGAGTGAATGGCGGAGCCCTGTTGTGCTTGTTTCAAAAGCCGTCGGTTCAGTTTGGTTTTGTATCGACTTTAGACGTTTAAATAAGATTTCCAAGTTTGATGCATGACTTGCTGGAGAAGCTTGGACAGGCCTTGTATATTTCCACTCTTGAAGGGTTACTGGCAAGTACCCCTGGAGGAGTCCAGTTGCGAGAAATGTTCTTTCAGCTACTCAGATTTACCAGGCTCCCTTTCAGTCTCCATGGAGCACCGTTGACTTTTCAGCAAATGATGGACCAGATTCTGCGTCCCCATTCCATGTATGCTGGTGCACGTACATGATGTAGTCATTTTCAGTAAAAAATGGAGATATCATCTCATCCACCTCCAGGCGGTGCCTGTCAGTTTGAGGCTGGCGGGATTGATGGCTAACCCTAAGAAATACAGACTGGATATGTCAGAAACCTCTTATTTGGGATACTCCATAAGGAAGAGTTTACTCAAACTTCGAATGGACAAGGTGGGGGAGGTGCTTGCGTATCCATGTCCCAAAACACAGAGGCAAGTTCCTGCCTTCCTTGGCCTTGTGAAATACTACAGACAGTTCATTCCCAATTTTGCTTATCAGGCCACCCTCCTCACTGACTTGACAAAGGGCAGGAGGAACCAAAGTGTCGTCTGAAACGCTGCCTGTGACAGAACCTTCTTAGACCTTAAAGCCGCTTTATCCTCATTCCCAGTTTTATGAGTTTTCAAGGCAATTTGTTCTGCAGATGGTTTGTGAGCAGTGCTCTCAAACTGTTTTGAGGGGGAAGAACACCCAATCATGTTTTTCAGTGGGAGCTGCTTCCCAGGGAGTGCAATTGCTCAACCATTGAGAGAGAATGTTTAGTGATTAAGTGTGTTGTAGAAGTCCTCTGGTACTACTTATGGGGGCGACAGTTTACCTTAGTGACTGACCATGCCCCACTCCAGTGGCTTACTTGGTGGTTTATTAGTTTACAGGCATTTGCTTTTGATGTTCACCACCATCCCAGGGTTGTGCACATCAATGCTGACGTTCTCACACCTGACCGAGCCCAGCCTGGATGATCGCTTTGCCCACACCAGTGTGGACAACACTAAGGAGGGGGATATGAGACTTCTGAATTCTTTTGAGACCTTCCACAATGGGACAACACGCAAAAGCACGACTGCTGCGTCTGTTGCAGGTTGCTTGTTCGTTGCCAAGGCAACTGCAGGTTCGCAGTTCCACAGAAACAACTACAAGCTGACCGCTGCTACGCGCAAAGCACCGGTCACCCGATGGGTGATGTAGGGCAGTAATTCCCAACCACTGTGCCGTGGCACGTTAGTATGCCTTGAGAGATCATCAAGTGTACCATGGAAAATTATCCAATTTCACTTAATTGGTCTGAAACTTATTATGTATTTACTGCAAATAATTTGTCTTCATTTGCCTATGCGACAGTGACAGGCAGAACAATTAAATACTCTTCCACTAAGTGGCAGCAGATGGCTAATTAATCTGTGTATCTACCTGTTGCATTTCAAACAGTAGAATTAGTGATGCTTTGGCTGTGACAGCAGTGATAGCGATGGATAAATATCTGAAAAGAAAAAGTAAACAATCTGAACTGGGTCCTGGAGAAAATTGTGACCCAGATGAAGGCCCTAGTATGAGTAGTGGTCAGAAGAAAGCAAAAAGGTGAGCTCAAGACAATACAATGAAAGTTGTCTTTCCTTTGGATTTACTTTTACTGGGGAACTAACCGAGCCGATTCCGTTATGCTTGGTATGTGGGGAAAAGCTGTCCAACAGTGCCATGGTTCCTAGCAAACTTAAACGCCATCTCCGAACAAAACACCCGTCACTTCAAAACAAGAACACAGACTATTTTATTCAACTTCATGAACAGACTAAGAAACAGGCAGCTTTAGTGAGGAAAACCACAAAGACGAATGAGAGAGCTCTCTCTACCAAGTTGCTGAACTCATCGCCAAATCAAAACAGCTATACACAGTGGCATAGACATTAATACTGCCTGCCTGCAAAATCATTGTAAATGAGGTGCTTGGCCCTGGCGCTCTTAAAGAAATAGCCCAAGTCCCTCTCTCAAATAATACAATTGTCAGACGTATTGATGACATGTCTGCAGACATTGAAATGACCGTTTTGGAAAAGTTTCACGCCAGTGGAAAATTTCTATTGCAACTCGATGGATCTATGGATATCAGTGGACATGCACAATTTTTGGCAAATGTGAGCTTTGTAGACGGAGACACCATCAAAGAAAACTTCCTGTTTTGCAAGTAATTTCCAGAAAGAACAACAGGAGAGCAAATTTTTCGAGTTGTATCAAAGTACTTTGAACAAGGAGGACATAAGTGGGAAAACTGGGTAGGTGTTTGCACTGATTGAGCAGCCGCCATGTTCTGGCACACCAAAGGATTTGTAAGCAGAGTGAAAGATAACATCCAGATGTTATTGCGACGCATTGTTTTCTGCACCGCGAAGCACTCGTTGCCAAGACATTACGAGCAGACCTAGCTCCTGTATTGGACGATGTTGTGTGCATGATAAACTTTGCGAAGACAAGACCTGTAAAAAGTCGCATGTTTGCATCATTGTGTGAGGAAATGGGAGGGCAGAGCATAAAGTGCTATTGCTGCATTCGGAGGTCCGGTGGTTGTCCCGTGGCAAAGTTTTAGCCCGTGTGTATGAGCTGCGGGAGGAACTAAAAGTGTTTTTGACAAATGAGAGGTGTGATGACGCTAAGTTGCTTTCAAGTGATGAGTGGTATGCAAGACTAGCATGTCTGGCGGATATATGTCAACATTTCAATGACCTGAACACACGGATGCAAGGTCGAAATGAAAATCTGCTTACAAGAGCAGATAAAATAAATGGATTTCTTTCAAGGGTGCAGCTCTGTCAACAACATGTGGAAAGTGCCAACCTTGACATGTTCCCACACATCCAGAAATGGCAAGGTATCAACATTGCTGCACTGTGTGAGACAATAGGCAAGCATTTGAAAACTCTTGAAAAGAAGTTGTCATTTTATTTCCCTTCAGTTTCCACTAATTGCCTTGACTGGGTTAGGAACCCATATAGCTCAACCGCAGTTGGAAAGGACAGGAGTTTGCAGGAGCAGGAGGAAATAACTGTACTGAGAGAAAATCATGGTTTAACACTAGAATTACCAGAGTCTACGAAAAAACTCGTAGATCCGGCCCACCTTAAAACCGTTCAAGAAAAAAATATAACACTTTCTCTATAACACTAGAATTACCAGAGCCAGGCTTCACACATTACATAGTTTATGCCTACATTTAGTAACATTTATTACTAAAATATGAAAAAGTTTCTGTTTTAACAATGTGTTTACACAGATTACTGTAGAAACGGAACACACGTGAAATGCATGTGTTCCAAATAAGGATCTATTATTTCCATTCTAAAACTCCAGCATATCAGTCACTCCCAGATAATCAAACAAGGCATGAGCTGGGAAAACTTAGTGAACGTTCTGCGACAGTGGGGGATGGAATAGCCGGCTGCTTGCTGCTCATCTTAATTGGCACATTTAGAAGACAAAAGACGCTGGCGGAGAGGTGAGAACGGATTTAAGGTGGGCCGGATCTACGAGTTTTTCTTAGGCTCTGGTAATTCTAGTGTTAAAGCTGAGCTTTGCTGATCTACCTTTGGACAGTTTTTGGCTGACTGCTGCCAAGGAGTTCCCCATTCTGGCAAGCAGAACTATTTAAGCCCTGCTCCCATTTTCCACAACCTACCTATGCGAGGTGGGCTTTTCAAACATGACTGCTATAAAATGTAAAAAAAAGAGAGAGACTCAGAGCTGTTGAAGAAGATCTTCGTGTGTGTCTTTCTTCAATTCCTGCGTGTATATTAGCGTTGTGTTCAACTAAACAGGCCCAGGTTTCACACTGAGTAAGTAAATTGCGAGGAAATAGAAACTAGAAGATACAGTATTTCATTACATATACTTTTTGTGAAATTTTTGTTTGGTGGTGCGTCATGGGATTTTTCTAATGTAAAATATGTGCCGTGGCTCAAAAAAGGTTGGGAAACACTGATGTAGGGAACATTATAACTTGGACACTGATCTGGCCCCGACCCTGCCTGTGTGCTGTGTCTGTGTATACTAAAATAATAGATCCAGCTACAATAAATAACCCTGCTGTTCTTGTTTCAAGGAGAATAAACCTGGGTTTGGTAAAGTACTTAGACTCAGCCTCGTCTTTGGGGTGCAAGACAGTAACTCACCAGTCACAATTATAAAATGTCTTGCAAACAGTGGCAACAGGGGCAGGAAGCATGAATTCTAGGAAGCTTGGTTCGCTCATAGATTCCACAGAAGGTACTAACCTCTCTCGAAATGAAAAGCACAGCTTGTTTTGTTTTCTCTGTTGTGTTTGCTGCCACTGCTACCAAATAAGCACAGCACTAAAGTATGTGGATTCTTCAACGCTACCCATTTGAGTCAACTGCACAGTACTCTGGGTAATACCACTAACGGGGTAGGCTAAATATTACACACAAGTCACATACAACACCATACAAAAATTCTTTACCTTTAAGCTTTTCACACCTGGATTAGGGCAATTTACCCTTTCTTCCTAGCAGATCCTCTCAGGTTCCATTAAATTGGATTGGAACAAAATTTTGTGTTTAGGGGTGTCTATGTATTTTCCAGTTTTACACTAATTTTATGTATACCAGTAAAGCAGTTCTTATTAAATCTATACCATAAGAAGAATTTCATCTGGTGTAGCAGTTGATCCGGCTTGTAACCCACTGCTAGGATCAGCTTTTTATTCTTCGGAATAGCTGTCTTATTTAACATTGGCTGCTATAGTGAGATGCTCTGCCTCGCAAAGCATTATGGGGTGCTGAAAAAAAAGCTGTACACAATGTGAATTTTCAGGGAAGTACAGTATGTAGCAAACAAGGTCACTGGCGAGTCTAGTAAATTTGCTGCAAAAATCACTTTGTTGAATTTTGCCAATCAACACTACTCACCATGTGCACTCTTCTTTCACTCCACTGCAGATTTCAAAGTCACAGCTTTGCAAGTTCATCTCAAACACAAAGAAGTGGAGCAACAACACTGCACTTTTCTGAAGCTCTGCACATCCTAACAGTATAAAAATTGTATTTTCTTAACCAAAATGAATGAAAATATTAAGTTAGCAAATAATATTGGTCACTCACCTATAGCCGGAAAAGCATGTTAAAATGAATTGTGGGAGAAATGCTCGGTGTTTGAGTCAAAGTGTGTTCTATTGGCCTGCAGTACACTGCAGTGTGTGCCAGTCAGCTACCTGGGTAGTCCTGTCCTGTGAGTTATACCAGCTAAGCGGTGCTTACAGGAAATGTTTACAGGCAGTTGTTCTTTTTTAAAGACTGTACTAGTTATGGATGATAATAATTCTGTTTATACAAAGGCTAATCTTTACAATTTAACTTGTTTTGTTCATTTTTTTAAGCTGTTTTTTTTTGCAACTTTTTGCACCATTTGTTTATTTGTTTATTTACTTGTTGTGTTCTACATATATGTCTGCACTGAAGGAGCTGCTTTTAATCTCATTGTACATGTGTATAGTGACAATAAAAGGCATTCTATTCTATTCAATTCTAATGGAACTGTAAAGCCCATTTCTTCCTCCTGTATCTGTTAACTTTAAAATACATGCATACCACTGATGGGATGATGAAAATTTGACTGCGTGTTTCTAATTGTGATTAGATGTTTATTTTTTGATGAAAGGATCTCCACTGGGTAACTTTTCTTCTCTCCTTGTGGACCTTCACCAGGACTCTGCTCATAACTCTAATTATCTCCCCAAAGGACAAAAATGAGGAATATCACCCCTGTCTCCAAAAGGAAGCCATTCTGTTCCAGAACAGCATCTGATGAACAGGTGAGCTCTTTAAATTTCTGCTATTAAGGAAAACATTCATAGAAGCAAGTTCTTTTCATTTATATTTTCAAAAAAATAAAGTTTATTTGGATTTTATTTTTTAAATTAATAATTGAAGAAGGTACATATTACTATTGGTAAGAGTTTTAAGGAAAAAACAACTACACTTACTGGTATTTTTCTTACCCTTACAAAAATGAAATATATGTAAAATATATTTTTATATGTATGTATAATATATATATAAAATATATATTTAGCTATCAATATAATATATTTTAAAATATGTTACAATATTCTTGAAGGATAAAAATATTGTGCAATATACCAGAATATGTTGTAAGATAGGTAAATGATTGCAGTTTTTGTATAGTGCAATACAGTATACTGTATATTTCAAAATATGAACATTTATTTCTCAATTTACTTTAAAATACTGAGAATTATATAATTCAAAGTTTAACATTTTCCAGGTTAACATAAAAAACTTGAATGATATTTCATGAGACTGAGCACAAGGTATATAACATGCACTGTATATACTGTATAACATAACTGCAATGGAAATAAGTCTGTTACAATAAATGAAGGGAAATGTATATTTCATTATATTTTAAATATCATAAAACATCTTTTTTACAAATGCTCTTTAAATAAATAAGTAATGATAGATAGATAGATAGATAGATAGATAGATAGATAGATAGATAGATAGATAGATAGATAGATAGATAGATAGATAGATAGATAGCAAAATCAAAATACAATTCACAGAAGATTAGAGAATGCAAACTAATGCAAAATACTAATTTTAATACAGGAAATTAAAGGTGGATGATGCTTTCAAGAAGAACTAAAAAATACAGTAAGTCTTATCTGTTTATATATAAAACGACAGTGTGTCCGATGTCTGTGCCAGGATGTAATGTCCAGAGGGCAGGAATTTCTGATGAACAAAAGGAACAAAGAAATACAAGCAAAGAGGGATGTAAGGACCAGAATGTTCAATGAATAAAGACAACAAGACGCACTGTGATTGAAACAGATGCACTTATAATTGTATGCCCTTTAATAAATGGGTGTTTTGTTAGACTAGTTAAAATTAAAATTAAAATGCGAAATATATTAAAGTGTCAGGATACAATTAATGTAGTTAGACATTACATAATTATTGTCAGATGAAACTGGCTATACAAATGAATTAATTGTAGCAACAGCAGTTGTAAAATAAAGAAAAAGATGGGTTTAAGGTTATGGCAGAGCTGGAAGAGAGAGCTTCAAATAATGGAAATTGCAAAGTTGATGGAACACTCACTGAGAATTGTTTTGTAGGACATTTTGATAAATCTCAGTTTTCTAATAAGTTTATTCAGGTGTAAGCAGCAGTAGTATAATATATATTGTGGGGTTCTAAATTTATTTTTGCATGTCAGTAACAGAGAATTCAATGTCAGCTATTGCAGTAATGTGGAGTAGTGAGTGCCACTGTTTCCTCTAAACACTAGAAGACTGGGTTTGACTTCCTGCTTAGTCACCAATTTCTTGCACGTTCTCCTCATATCTTTGTATTTTTTTCCCCTGGGTACTTTTTCTGTTATTTGTTAATTGTTGTGGTTGACTACAAACGTGCAAGTGAATGTGCCTCATGGCAGTGTCTCTCAACCACTGTGTCTGGTAAGTCGCAAGTTGTTTTGTTCCATAATGGTTGTGAGTCACAGCGGGTCAGGCAGTGGTCCTTGATTCACCGAGGTGGACCCCCCCCCCCACCTCCTCAGCTACCTTAAGTTAAACTGGCATGCAGTTGTGGTTTCCTATCTTTGAATTGCATTACAGCAGGTTTTAAAAATGAATGAAGGGGTCAATGGGTGATATATTGGGTGTAAGCCATCTATTATGTTAATAATTTGCCTTGAAAGATAATCAGGCAAAGAACTTTCAATAATAAATGTCATACAAAGGTTTGTGGTTTCATATCCGACTGTGGAGATCTTTTCTACTTTCTATTAAAACATTCACTGACATTAATAAGGTTTATTTTATATGAATTGAAGGTGAGTGGCAACATAGTGGTTGGAATTGTTGCTTTACAACTCCAAGGATGAGGTTTTGACTTGTCTGTTCACTTTCTTTAGGAACTTTGCATGTTGTCCCCATGTTCACAAGGGTTTTCTCAACATACATTACATGTAACAATAATATTAATAATTTTTTACATTTATATGCCATTTTTTTACTACTAAAAGCACTTTACTGCTGGTTCTACTGTTACTCCGACTTGGGGTTTCCATGTATAAAAAAGTTTTGTCATTTCATAAGTAGAACCAGAATATAATATAACAGACTTTTATTTTATGTAAGTTATTTGGGTGTAAACCAATGAACCAACCAGAGTAAAATGTATGCATTGATTGACACTGTATGTAAATTCAACAGTTTATAAAATGAACCTCTATTCTTTGTTTCTCTGACCATTCTGACCATACTGTAACAGACTGATTTTGAAGAATGCTCCCTCTAAGATATTTTACCGAGGACTAATTAAAAGATACAATGTAACATAAAATATATTTAAAAATAATTTACATGTTTTATTTTATATTTAAGTATACTATGAGATATTCTAATAACACCAATCTTTGGGCTCAAGGCAAGGACAACACTTGGACTGAGTGCCAGTCCATCACAGGGTGAACACACAGACACGCACACACCAGGGCCCATTTATCAACATCTGTTTGCCTTACCTGCATGTCTTTGGAGAATGGGAGGAAACCAGAGCATATTGTTGAATATAAACCAAGAGACGTTAGGCTCAAACTATTTAATGCACCAGTAAGACTGCATATGGAGTATTGTGTGCAGTTCTGATCACCACAGTGCAAGAAAGGCATAGCAGAACTTGAAGCTGTGCAGAGGAGAACAACAACAAAGTCTATCCTGGTATTTAAGGACATGTCCTACTCTGACAGACTCAAGAAAATTAAACCTGTTTAGTCTCAAGTAGAGGAGTCTTTGTGGGGACCTAATCCAGGTATTGCAAATCCTCAAAGGAATTGATAAAGCCGATCCAGCAAAATTCATTCAGCTTATGTGTGAATCTTGCACTCTAGGACATCAGTGGAAATTAAAGGGAAGTGCATTTAGGTCTGAAACCAAGAAGCACTTCTTTACACAAAGAGTTGTGGGAATCTGGAACAAACTACAGAGACATGGAGCTGAAGAAGAAACCTTAACAACCTTTAAGAAGAATCTGGATGTGAAATTGGGATGGCTTAGCTATTAACTACATAAACAAGCCTGACTGACCGAACTGTCTCCTTTTGTTTGTTAAATCTCTTATGTTTTTACCCATGTGGACACAGGGATACCATGCAAAATCCTTGGAGGGAGTATATGGGATGCAATTCCTGGACTCCTTATAGCGTGGCAGCTATTCTACCATTGCACCTCTATGACATCTATTTAAGTAAACTAACTTGTAAATTGCAGTTACCTTTATTAAGGATTTTCAGGATTATAGTATTTAAAGATATGTTTCTTCAAAATTGTTACATATCATTTTTTTTTCCATATGTTTACAGAAACCAATATGTCTTCAACAAACGAAACCATCGATTCAGTGAAAGAGTTCCTTATCACTGGATTTCTTCGATTCAGAGACCAAGAAAGCAGGAGAACTCTGTTTGGGGTCTTCCTTACTGTCTACATTTTCATCCTTTTGGGGAACGTTCTCTTAATCCTAATTTTTGTATCTGACAGAGCCCTTCACACCCCAATGTACATATTAGTCTGTGGCCTAGCCATTCTCGATGTCGTCATCACCACTAACACTGTGCCCAGTATGCTAGTCCTATTCACACTTGAATACAGGTCTGTGCCTTTTGCCGCTTGTTTTACTCAGACAGCATTCTGGCTAGGTCTGTTTGGAACTGAGAGCTCCCTCCTTGCACTCATGGCCTATGACCGCTATATAGCCATCTGTCACCCTCTTCACTATTCCAATTTAATGACTAACCTTCACATCTCAAAACTGATGGCTTCCTGCCTGGGGGTTGGGTGTCTTTGTACGATTGTTACTTTGGCTCTTATTCTCAGGCTTCCATTTTGTGGTGCTAACATAATTACTCACTGCTTTTGTGACATTGCTTCCCTTATGTTTTTGACCTGTGGAGACAATATGATTACTATGTATTTGATATTATTCATTGGCTTGAGTGTGTCTTTCCTCCCACTGGTATTTATCTTCTTCACCTATGTACGAATTATAATATCAGTTGTCAAGATTTCCAGCAAAGAAGGGCGGATGAAGGCCTTCTACACTTGTGGCACACACCTGCTGGTCATTTCTGTGTTTTTCCTGGGAGTCATCATCACAGAGAGAATTCCTGTTACCTCTGTAGACAACCGCATAATGTGCCTGATAATACAGAATGTCTTTCCGGCTTTAATGAATCCTGTCATTTACTGTCTCAGGACTAGAGAGATTCAAAACAGTTTGGCAAAAACCTTAAAGAAATTTAGAGCTTTAGCAGCTGGTAAATAGTTACTTTTAAAAGGTATGGGCAATTTTTCCAAAAATTAGTTATTTAAGATGTTTTGTGTTTTATTTATGATACTGTTTTTCAAATTTTTTGATATTTTAATTAAATCAAAAAACATTATAGCTGAACAATAATGTGTTCTTACTATTTTGTCTGTTAAATGTATTTCTTTAGGTGTTTAATGACCTTTTGGGCACAGCTATCAGCATTGTATCAGTCTGTGGAGAGAATGTTGACCACATTAGGAGGTTTACCTACCTCAGCAGTGATATTCATGTCTCTGGTGACTCCTCCTGTGAAGTCAGTAGATGGACTGGCAGAGCATGGGGGGTCATGAGGTCACTGGAAAGGGGTGTGTGGCACTCTTGATATCTTTGCAAAATGACAATAGTCCAAGTCTTTGGAGTCCTTGTGCTGTCTGTTTTCCTGTCTGGTTGCAAGACATGGCTGCTATCCAGTGACCTGAGACCAAGACTGGACTCCATAAGGTACTGTATCTCTTCAGAGTATCCTTGGGTACTGCTGGTTTAACTTTGTCTGTGTCCCAAATGAGGCATATTACCTGCATCGTGTGAGAGAGTCACTTACAGCACTACGGCCATATGGCAGATTTTCCTGAGGGTGATCTGGCTCACAGTATCCTCATTGCTGAGGACCTGAGAGACTGAACCAGGCCAAGTGGACACCCTCGCAAGACCTGGCTGTGGCAGATAGATGGTCAATTTCAGAGGGTGAGACTGGACCACATGACTGCCTGGGGGGTAACCACTCGGGATACCAAGATGTTTTGTTGTGTGGAGGGTACGGCAATGTACTGTATCAGTGAATACTCCCCAACCTGAACTGACCTGACCTGATTGGGTCATTGACAACATACGCACCTCCTTCTCCTTTTGGACAAGTTACGTTACATTTACATTTACAGAATTGATCATCATAAACGATGAGCTCAGAACAAAGCACAAGCGAGTCACAAATCCTAGGTTATAAAACCTAACAGCTAATATGAGGTAGAGACAAACTCATCAAACAACAGAGTCTTCAAACACATCTTAAACACATGAATAGAGTCAAATTCCAAATGGAGGTGGGCTGCTCATTCCATTAACTAGGAGCTGCACAAGAGAAGATTTGATACCACACAAAGGTGGCATTACCAGCTGTCATACATCAGCAGACCTGAGTGGTCAAGAAGGAGCATAGGACCTGATAAGTGTCACCATATATGTGGGTGCTGACCTTTTGACTACTCCATAGGCAAGCATCAAGGATCTTAACTTAATGAGTGCCACTGCAGGAAGCCAAAGTATTGATCTGAAGAGAGGAGTGACATGTGCCCACCTCAGCTGGTTCAACAGCAGATATGCCCCTGTATTTTGAATCAGCTGCAGCAACTTGACCACACATGCTGGTACTCCCGCCAGAAGAGTAATCCCCCTACTGGTAACAATATACAGTGGATTAAGAAAGTTTTCACTTTCTGCACACTCCATTGTGTTGTAGATTTCATTTTAAATCTAGAAATTTGCCATTTTTGCCCATCAATTTACAGTCAGTAACCTATAATGGCAAAGTTATAACAGATTTTCAGAAAGGTCTGTAAATGTATTAAAAATCAAAAGCTAAAATCTCTCATTCATAAAAGTATTCAGACCTTTAATTCAGTACTTTGTAGAAGCCTCTTTGGCAGCAATCCCAGCTTCATGTCTTCATAGGTAAGTTTCTACTTTGCACATCTGGATTTAGGCAGTTTACCCGTTCTTCCTAGCAGATCCTCTCAGATTCCATTAGACTGGATTGGAATTGTCTGAAAACCGCTGTCTTCAGGTTTCTCCACAGATGTTCTATAGGGTTTAAGTTTGGGCTTTGGCTGAGCCATTAAAGGACAATGAAAAGACTTGTCCCAAAGGATTGTCTTAGTCATATGCTTCAGGTCATTGTCATGATGAAAGGTTAATCACTGCCCCAGTCTGAGGTGGCGTGCACTCCCAAGCAGGTTTCCTACAAGGACCTCTGTGAATTTGGCAGCATTCATCCTTCCCTCAATTCTGACCAGTCTCCATGTCCCTGCACTGAGAAGAAACCCCTTTGACATAATGCTACCACCACCATGTTTTACAGTATTAGGTGGGAGAGGAACAGTGCCTGACATTTGTCAGACATAGTGCTTGCAGTTCTACTCAATTTTTGTCTCATCAGATCAGAGAATCTTTTTCCTTATGCTCTCAAGGTCATTTGGAAAACTTTACTCAAGAGCAGCTCCCATCTAGCTCCTCTACCATAAATGCTTGATTGATAGAGTTCTGCTGAGATGGTTATACTTCCTACAAGTTCTCCCATCACAGTAGAGGATGTCTAAAGGTCTATGAGAGTGACTGTTGGGTTCTTGGTCACCTCCCTGATCAAGTGTTGGTGGGTCCAGAACTTTTCCTACTTCTCCCATTTCAATTCCATGTACGGCGCAGTCTTTCTCCCTGAAGACCAACTATGCTGGACTGATTATTGTGTCCAAATAGTGACCTGGGCAGTGAGACAGCCGTGCTTCTCTAAGATAAATTTAACAGAATAAAATATCAATACTTTTAAGACTTCTGAACTCTTGAGACCTTTGCCAATGGGACGACATGCAGAAGCACGACTCACAGAAGCGCGACTGCCGCACTGTTGAAGGTTGCTTGTCCACTGCCAAGGCAACCGCAGGTTCGCAGCACCACAGAAACAACTACAAGCTGACCGCTGCTATGCGCAAAGCGCCAGTCGCCCGATGGGTGATGCAGGGAACATTAGAACTTGGCCACTGACCTGTCACCGACCCTGCCTGTTTGTTGTGTCTGTGTATAGTAGAATGGTAGATCCCACTACAATAAATAACCTTGCTATTCTTGTTTTGAGGAGAATAAAGCTGGGTTTTGTAAAGTACTTAGACTCAGCCTCGTCTTTGGGGTGCAAGACAGCAACTCACCCATCACAATTATAAAATGTCTTGCAAACAGTGGCAACAGGGCCACGAAGCATGAAGTCTAGGAAGCTTGGCTCACCCATAGATTCCACAGAAGGTATTAACCTCTCTCGAAATGAAAACTACAGCTTGTTTTGTTTTCCCTGTTGTGTTTGCTGCCACTGCTACCAAATAAGCACAGCATTCGAGCATGTGGATTCTTCAACACTACCCATTTGAGTCAACTGCACAGTACTCTGGGTAATACCACTAATGGGGTAGGCTAAATATTACACACACGTCACATACAAGTCCATACAAAAATTCTTTACCTTTAAGCTTTGCACACCTGGATTTGGGCAGTTTACCCATTCTTCCTAGCAGATCCTCTCAGGTTCCATTAAATTGGATTGGAGCAAATTTATATTTTCTTTCTCAGTGAGCATTTTGTGTTTAGGTGTGTCTATGTATTTGCTAGTTTTACAAGGGTATTGTACCGTGTTAGCCATTATGAATGTAGAGAAAAGCCAAGCAAAATGACACCTTTTATTGGCTAACTAAAAAGATTACAATATGCAAGCTTTTGAGGCAACTCAGGCCCCTTCTTCAGGCAAGATGTAATCAAGATGCAATGATTACATCTTGCCTGAAGAAGGGGCCTGAGTTGCCTCAAAAGCTTGCATATTGTTCCTATTAAAGTGAAATTAAAGAATTTCATCTGGTATAGCAGTCGATCCGGCTCAACACCCAATGCTAGGACCAGCTTATTATTCTTGTGGGTGGCTGTTTTATTTAACATTGGCTGCTACAGTGTGATGCTCTGTAATGTCACTCTTGCCTCGCAAAGCATTATGGGGCCCTGAAAAAAAAAATCTGGGCACAATGTGAATTTTCAGGGAATTATGTAGCAAACAAGGTCAATGGCGAGTCTAGTAATTTTGCTGCAAAAATCGCTTTCGTGTCTACTCACCATGTGCACTCTTCTTTCACTCCGCTGTAGGTTTCAAAGTCACAGCTTTGCAAGTTCATCTCAAACAACAAAGAAGTGGAGCAACAACACTGCACTTTTCTGAAGCTCTGCATGTTCTTAACCAAAATGAATGAAAATATCAAGCTAACAAATAATATAGGTCACTCAGCTATACCTGGATAAGCATGAATTATGGGAAAAATGCTCGGTGTTTGAGTCACAGTGTTTGAGTCACAGTGTGTTCTACTGGGCTGCAGTTCACTCCAGTGTGTGCCAGTCAGCTATCTGGGTAGTTCTGTCCTGTGAGTTATACCAGCTAAGTGGTGCTTACAGGAAATGCTTAGAGGCAGTTGTTCTTTTTTAAAGACTGTACTAGTTATGTATGATAATAATTCTGTTTATACAAATGCTAATCTTTACAATTTAACTTGTTTTGTTCATTTTTACATCCGTACCACTGATGGGATGATAAAAATTTGACTGCGTGTTTCTCATTCTGATTAGATTATTATTATTATTATTATTATTAGATAATTTCCCCTTGGGATTAATAAAGTATCTATCTATCTATCTATCTATCTATCTATCTATCTATCTATCTATCTATCTATCTATCTAGATGTTTATTTTTTGATGAAAGGATCTCCATTGGGTAACTTTTTTTCTCTCCTTGTGGACCTTCGCCAGGACTCTGCTCATAACTCTTAATTATCTCCCCAAAGGACAAAAATGAGGAATATCACCCCTGTCTCCAAAAGGAAGCCATTCTGTTTCAGAACAACATCTGATGAACAAGTAAGCTCTTTAAATTTCTACTATTAAGGGAAACATTCATGGAAGCAAGTTATTTTCATTTATATTTTCAAAAAAAGAAAGTTTATTTGGATTTTATTTTTTAAATTAATAACTGAAGAAGATACATATTATTATTGGTAAGATTTTTAAGGAAAAAACAACTGCACTTTCTGGTATTTTTCTTGCCCTTACAAAAATTAAATATATGTGAAATATATTTTTATATGTATGTATAATATATATTTAAAATATATATTTAGCTATCAATATAATATATTTTAAAATATGTTACAATATTCTTGAAGGATAAAAATATTGTGCAATATACCAGAATATTTTGTAAGATGGGTAAATTAGTGCAGTTTTAATATAGTGCAAGATATATTTCAAAATATGAAAATTTATTTCTCAATAAAGTTTAAAATACTGAGAATAATATAATTCAAAGTTTAATCTTTTCCAGATTAACATATAAGACATGAATTATATTTCATTGGACTGAGCATGAGGTATATAACATGTCTTAACCACAATGGAAATATGTCTGTTACAATAAATGAAGGGACATGTATATTTCATTATATTTCAAATAGCATAAAAATATATCTTTTACCTTTTTACACATGCTCTTTAAATAAATTAGTAAATAGATAAGTTTGAAACACACTATATAATAGATAGATAGATAGATAGATAGATAGATAGATAGATAGATAGATAGATAGATAGATAGATAGATAGATAGATAGATAGATAGTGAAAGGCACTATATAATAGATTATATAATAGATCAGTTTTCTAATATGTTTATTCAGGTGTAAGCAGCAGTAGTATAATATATATTGTGGGGTTCTAAATTTATTTTTGCATGTCAGTAACAGAGAATTCAATGTCAGCTATTGCAGTAATGTGGCGTAGTGAGTGCCACTGTTGCCTCCAAGCACTAGAAGACTGGGTTTGACTTCCAGCTTAGTCACCATTTTCTTGCACATTCTCCTCATATCTTTGTATTTTTTTCCCCTGGGTACTTCTGTTTTCTGTTATTTGTTAATTGTTGTGATTGACTACAAACGTGCAAGTGATTGTGCCTCATGGCAGTGTTTCTTGACTACTGTGTCTGGTAGGTTGCTAGTTGGTATCATTCATAATGGTGGTGAGTGGCAGCAGGCCAGGCAGTGGTTCTCAATTCACTGAGGTGGACACCCCCCCTCCCCAGCTACCTTAAGTCAAACTGGCATGCAGTTGTGGTTTCCTATCCTTGAATTGTATTAAAGCAGGTTTTAAAAATGAATGAAAGGATCAATGGGTGATATACTGGATGTAAGCCATCTGTTATCTGTTAATAATTTGCTTTTGAAAGATAATATGGCAAAGAAATTTCAATAATAAATGTTATACAAAGGTTTGTGGTGTCACTTTTGAGTGTGGAGATCTTTTCTACTTTGTACTAAAACATTCACTGACTTTGAAGATGTTTATTTTATATGAATTGAAGGTGAGTGGCGACAAAGTGGTTAGAATTGTTGCTTCACAATTCCAAGGATGATGGTTTGACTTGTCTGTTCACTTTCTTTATGAACTTTTCATGTTGTCCCCATGTTCACAAGGGTTTTCTCATCATACATTACATGAGACAATAATAATAATAATAATAATAATTCTTTACATTTATATAGCATTTTTCTTCACTACTAAAAATGCTTTCCTGCTGGCACTACTGTTACTCCAGCTTGGGTTACCATGTTTAAAAAGTGTCGTCATTTCTACACGGTGTGAGTGAAATGTAAGCAAAACCCCATAAAATAAAGTCTGCCATGTGCAATTTAATCACCTCTGAATTGTTTGATTTGTAATTTTAAACTGTGGGGTAAATTAAGGAAAAAAGTGTCTTTGTCAAATATTATGGAGAGCACTGTAGGACGCAGTGCATTCCATGCTGAAATATATTCTGAAAGTTTGATGCTTTTTGATACCTTAAGAAAAATGGTAAAAAAAATTGTTACATGTTCATTTCTGTAATATAGCTGATAGAGATGAATAAATCTACTGCCACACTAACAATACTAATTATGAATGGGTTTGGAATATTAGAGCACCTTTCCACACGTTTTACAGATTCTCACGTACCATATGAAAAAACTAAGCATCAAGCGGCAGTCAAAATGAAAAATAAGAGTGTTAAAGAATTAAGAAGCTCTTAATATTGAATTTATTTCAGATTGCATGATTATTATTACAATTTACAAGCTAAGTGCTGTACTGATGACAGAACACTGATAAAGCATTTTAAGCTATCATAGTGTGATTTTCTCAATATAATACACAACTGTCAGATGTCGATTATATAATATATGTGCAACGCAAAGTTAATAAAGAAAATATACTTCAATATACAAAAATAACAAATATATAAAAATATATGGAAATACTTTATCTATATATTCAAAAATATATTGTATGGCATATTATAATTAGAGTTTAGTATATTTAAAAATATATTGTAATATATTTTGTAATATGTGTCTTGTGGTATATTACTATCATTTTAAAATACATTGAGAAATATCATTCTGTATTTTGAAAAATATATTGTAATATTTAAAAATGACAATAATCTACAAATTTTATTATATATTTAAGTATACTGTGAGATTTTCTAAAATATTTATTCCTGAAGCATATTGTAACGTATTCGGAAATATATTCATACTGGTATCAATATTTTTTTTTAAAAAAAACATACATTTAATTCACATATATTTAATTTTTGTTTAGGATTACTCCTTGCTTTGTATTCACTGCTATTGGGGCTCTCCTGCAATTCTGAATTGAGAGATTTAGGAAAGTATTATACTATATTGCATTATTATTTTTTCAGTTCATATTAAATAATTAATTAATTAGTATTTCATATTATAATATTCTTTAATTAAATCCAGCAATTTTAATAACCTGCTTACCCTGGGCAGGGGCCTGTCACAATAATCTTTGGGCTCAAAGGACAACACTTGGATAGGGTGCCAGTTGTGGAAAAATAATTTTAGGGTAACACAGCTTTCATATTGAAGAAATAGCATAAAGGCCTAATAAATGTCAGAAACCAGACAAAGGTCAAGTGAACAACAAAATGTACTGAAAGATGACTAAGAGATGACTAAGAAATCAGCAGATGGACAACCAGAATGGACAGTTGTTATATGCACGAACATTTCAAGGGTGGTGGCTCAACTCAGCGGCATAAGAAGAACCAGACTGCTTTTGAAGAATGCTCCCTCCAAGGCATTTTGCTGAGGAGTAATTAAAAGATACAATGAACAGCTTTTTTCCTGCCTAATAACTAATTTGTCCTGTTAGAGAATGTTTCTTTCTGTAATAAGACTAGGGGGCTCTGCCCCCTGATTGCTTCGCTCGCCCACCCCCGGGTTTGGTTAGACATACAATTTAAAGACATTGTTATTTTCATGGGATTATTACATACTCTTTGAATTCTATGTTGCATCGCTTCTCCATCGTCATAAATATACACCTGACCGAATTGTGGTTTCTTCTAAATTAAACTTGCCGTAGCTTTAATTGTTCCGGGACCACAGACTCTCATAGCGTATGGTCCATTATTGTGTAAATCTACGTTTTGAACATTGAATGATGCAATCGCGAAAAGTTGTAGACTCGGATATTCTGCCTGTAGTGTTTGTGTAGTGTTTCACCAAACAACAAATCTTTTAATTCTCACAGATACGCCTCTTCATTGGGAGGCGACACTACTATACCCAGATGGCAACACGAATTAGACGATCTACAATTCTCCGACTTAAACTTTAAAGCCTTACAATATGTATATACTTCTGACATATCACCTATGTCTGTATATTCAATCTCTTTTTGCTGTTCATTTATTTCACCGAGTAATAATTTCCATTTGTTTGTGCTAATCCGATCTTTCTTTTTTTGATACTTTCGAATTTTATTACTTTCATATTCTTTAACTTGCTCTGCATGTGTATCGCTCCACCATTTTTTTTTTACCATTTCGAATGTCATTGCTTTCATTATCTCTAACCTGCTCTGCATGTGTATCGTGCCATCGTTTTTGAACATCTTTATTAAGTCTTTTATTTCTGACCCCGATTGGACCTATGTGGTTTTCAATTCAACTTGGTCCAGGCTGATTATTACTTTCCTTATTTTCTGAATTTGCACAAAAATTATTTTTGTTCTTTTTTGCATTCTTTTTTGCCTTCTTTTATTTCCCACGCTTTTGTGTCTCTTTTCAACGCGTTGCTATTTCTTCTTTGCTTAGTTGTTGATGTGCCATCTAGAACATATAAAATTTTTAAGAGCTAGGAGCACATGAAGTTCGTCTGCCAAAACATTTCACCAACTGAAAGGTTAGATGTCCATGATCTTGTTTTAAATTGTTTGTAAGTAGGGAGTGACGTGCAAAAGTCACTGTATCACGGGTCTTGCTTCCAAAAGTTGTAAAGTCTAGTCTCGTGGGACGTCAAAGTGTCTTTCCGAGAAGATCACATCTCTCCCCAAGACGTCTCTCTTATAATAGAGAGATGTTAAATTTCTACCACACAGTCCATCACAGGGTGAACACCCACACACGCACACACACCAGGGTCCATTTATCAACATCTGTTTGCTTTACCTGCATGTCTTTGGACAATGGGAGGAAACCAGAGAGTACTGTTGGACATAAACCAAGAGACATTAGGCTCAAACTATTTAATGCACTAGTAAGACCACATCTAGAGTATCATGTGCAGTTCTGGTCACTACAGTACAAGAAAGACATAGCAGCACTTGAAGTGCATCATGGGACTTAAGGACATGTCCTACTGTAACAGACTCAGAGAATTAAACCTGTTTATTCTCAAGCAGAGGGAACTGCGTGGGGACCTAATCTCGGTATTTCAAATCCTCAAAGGCATTGATAAAGTAGATCCAGCAACATTCTTTCAGCTTAAGGGTGAATCACATACTCAAGGATATCAGTGGAAATTAAGGGGGCAGTGCATTTAGGTATGATGTCAGGAAGTACTTCTATAGATTAAGTCTTGTGGGAAATCTGAAACAAACTACTGTAGCTAAAGCAGCAAACTTTGAAGAATCTGAATGAGATATTAGGACAGCTTAGATATTAGCTAAACAAACAGGCTTGATGGAGTGAATGGTCTCCTCTCGTTTGTTAAATCTCTTATGTTCTTACCCATGTGGACATAGGCAGATCATGCAAACTCCATGGAGGGAGTACATGGGATGCAATTCCTGGTCTCTTTATAGCGTGGCAGAGGCGCTACCATTATACCTCTGGGTCATCTATTTCATTGCATTAACTTGTAAATTGCGGTTACCTGTATTAATGATTTTCCGAATTATAGTATTATTTTTAAAAATATTTTTCTTCAGATTTGTTAAATATAATTTGTTTTTTCATTCTCAGGTTTACAGAAACTAATATGTCTTCATTAAACGAAACCAGTTATTCAGTAAAAGAGTTCCTTATCACTGGATTTCTTCGATTCAGAGACCAAGAAAGCAGGAGAACTCTGTTTGGCGTCTTCCTTACTGTCTACATTTTCGTCCTTTTGGGGAACATTCTCTTAATCCTAATTTTTGTATCTGACAGAGCACTTCACACCCCAATGTACATATTAGTCTGTGGCCTAGCCATTCTCGATGTTGCCATCACCACTAACACTGTGCCCAGTATGCTAGTCCTATTCACACTTGAATACAGGTCTGTGCCTTTTGCCGCTTGTTTTACTCAGACAGCATTCTGGCTGGGTCTTTTTGGAACTGAGAGCTCCCTCCTTGCACTCATGGCCTATGACCGCTATATAGCCATCTGTCACCCTCTTCACTATTCCAATTTAATGACTAACCTTCGCATCTCAAAACTGATGGCTTCCTGCTTGGTGGTTGGGTTTCTTTGTGCGATTGTTACTTTGGCCCTTGTTCTCAGGCTTTCATTTTGTGGTGCTAACACAATTACTCACTGCTTTTGTGAAATTACTTCTCTTATGTTTCTAACCTGTGGAGATAATATGATTACTGGTTATTTGATATTATCCATTGGCTTGAGTGTGTCTTTCCTCCCACTGGTATTTATCTTCTTCACCTATGTACGGATTATAATATCAGTTGTCAAGATTTCCAGCAAAGATGGACAGATGAAGGCCTTCTACACTTGTGGAACACACCTGCTGGTCATTTCTGTGTTTTTCCTGGGAGTCATCATCACGGAGAGAATTCCTGTTACATCTATGGACAGCCGCATAATGGGCCTGATAATACAGAATGTCTTTCCAGCTTTAATGAATCCTGTCATTTACTGTCTCAGGACTAGAGAGATTCAAAGCAGTTTGGCAAAAACTTTAAAGAAATGTAGAGCTTTAGCAGCTGGTAAATAGTTACTTTTAAAAGGTATGAGCAATGTGTACAAAATTTAGTTATTTAAGAACTTTTGTGTTTTATTTATAATATTGTTTTTCTAATTTTTAGATGTTTTAAATAAATCAAAAAACATAACTGAACAATAATGTGTTCTTAGGGTTCTGTCTGTTAAATGTGTTTCTTTAGGCCTTTAATCAATTCTTGGGCACAGCCATCAGCATTGTATTAGTCTGCTGAGAGAATGTCGACCACATCATGAGATTTACTTTCCTCAGCAGCGACATTCATATGAAGTCAGTAGATGAGTAGTAGAAGAGAATGGGGGGGTCATGAGGTTGCTGGAAAGGGGTGTTGTGGCGCTCCTGATATCTCTGAAAAAGGACGAAGGTCCAAGTCTATAGAGTCCTGGTGCTTCCTGTTTTGCTATATGGTTGTGAGACATGACCACTACCCAGTGACTTGAGTCGAAGACTGGGATCCTTTGGTACTGTGTCTCTTCGGAGAATCCTAGGGTATCACTGTTTTTTACGGCACTAAAAAACGGTCATAGTGTCAGTTACGGCACTATGACCATGCGGCGCAATTCCCTGAGAGTGATCCGGGTCACACTATCTTCTGCCTGGAGGATTCCAACCAGGATCCCAAAACATTTTGTTGTGTTGTGGGTGTGGCAATGTACTATACCAGTGAATGCTCCCCAACCTGAACTGACCTGACCTGATAGGTTCATTGACAACATGCACACCTTCTTCTCCTTTTGGACAATTTACATTTACATTTATTTGATTAGCAGAGAAGGGTTACAGAATTCATCATCATAAGCGATGAGCTCAGAACAAAACACAAGCAAGTCACAACTCCTAGGTTACAAAAACCTAGCAGCTAATATCAGTTAGAGAGAAACTCATCAAACAAGAGAGTCTTCAAACACATCTTAAACACATGGATAGAGTCAAATTCCAAATGGAGGCAGGTAACTCATTCCACCAGCTGGGAGCTGCACAAGAAAAGAGTCTGGACTGAGATTTGATACCAAACAAAGGTGGCATTACCAGCTGTCATATATCAGCAGACCTGAGTGGTCAAGAAGGAGCATAGGACCTGATAAGCGTCTCCATATACTGTTTGTTGGTGCTGACCTGTCGACTACTCCATAGGTAAGCATCAAGGATCTTAACTCAATGAGTGCCACTACAGGGAGGCAAAGTAGTGATCTGAAGAGAGGAGTGACATGTGCACACCTCAGCTGGTTCAACAGCAGACATACCCCTGCATTTTGAATCACCTGCATCAGACTGGCGACACATGCTGGTACTCCTGCCAGAAGAGTAATTCAGATGTTACAGGACCAAAGCCTGGACAAGGAGGTGTGCTATACGCTGTCGCTTGGACTTAGAGTGAATCTGCAAGACCAAGAGACCATAGCAACATGGTCCTTGAAGAATTGTTGGTCCTCGATCACCACCACGTGGTAGTGTACTAACTTGGCGGGTGTTAGCAATAATGAGCTAAGCAGAACACAGATAGGGTGCTGAGTAGACGGATGAGCTGGGATAGGAAGAAGGTGTCAGTCTTTGCAAAGCTGAGTTGGAGATGGTGCTCCATCATACTTCATCCAGGTTGAAATATCAGTAAGAAATGCAGAGATTCTATCAGATGTCATGCCATCCTCTGGAGGGAATGATAGGTGCAGCTGCATATCCTCGGCGTACTATGGATATAAGAAACCAATGGACATGATGATAGGACCTAGTGAGGAAGTGTACGGAGAGAATTCTGACTTCCTTTGATTTTTTTGTGATGTCCACCAGACACAAAATATTTCTCTTTAGAATAAAGAATAATTTCATTCATTTATCTTTTTATTCAATTTAGAAATCCACTTGAAGCTCGGAGCAGCCTGAAACTGTCCTTCTCATGTGACTGGAATATTTCATTAATGCAAGATACAGTGAATTCACAAAGCATTCAGGCCCTATCGCTTTATTCTCATTTTATTCTGTTGTAAATTTAATATTAAATAGTGAAATTTTAACTAGTCTAACAAAACACCCATTTATTAAAGGGCATACAATTATAAGTGTATCTGTTTCAATCACAGTGCGTCTTGTTGTCTTTATTCATTGAACATTCTGGTCCTTACATCCCTCTTTGCTTGTATTTCTTTGTTCCTTTTGTTCATCAGAAATTCCTTGCCCTCTGGACATTACATCCTGGCACAGACATCAGACACACTGTCATTTTATATATAAACAGATAAGACTTACTTTATTTTTTAGTTCTTCTTGAAAGCATCATCCACCTTTAATTTCCTGTATTAAAATTATTATTTTGCATTAGTTTGCATTCTCTAACGTTCTGTGAATTGTCTTTTGTTTTTGCTTTCTGCCATCTATCTATCTATCTATCTATCTATCTATCTATCTATCTATCTATCTATCTATCTATCTATCTATCTATCTATCTATCTATCTATCTATCTATCTATCTATCTATCTATCTATCTATCTACACTCAATAACTCATAATGAGAAAGTGAAAACCTTTTTTCTGAAAGCTATACACATTTTTTAAAAATTTAAAAACAAAATCTGTCATTCATAGAAGTATTCAGACCCTTTGCTGTGGCACTTCAAACTGTGCTCAGATGTGTCCTGTTTGTTTGGACTTGAATGGAGTCCACCTGCGGAAAACTGAATTGACTGGACGTCATTCAGAAAGGCACACCTGTGTACTTAAGGTCCCTCAATTTGCATTGCATGTCAGGACAAAAAACAAGTGATGAAGTCCAAGGAACTCTATTTAGACTTCAATAATCAATTTGTGGTGTGGTATAGATCACAGAAAAATATTTCTGAAGCTCTGTGTGTTCCCAGGAGCACAGTGGCTTCAGTAATTGTGAAATGGAAGAAGTTTGGGACCACCAAGAATCTTTTTCTGGCCAAACTGAATAACCAGGTAAGAATGGCCCTGGCTCAGGTAGATGACCAAGAACCCAAAGGCCACTCTAACAGTACTTCAGATGTCCTTTGCTGAAATAGGACAACCTGTACAAACTCATTTCAGCAGCACTCCACCAATCACCCATTTATGGTAGAGTGGCTAGATGGAACCTACTCTGCAGTTAAAGGCATATGACAATTCAAAAGAGCAGGAGAAAAAAAGAATCTCTGGTCTGAGGAGACAATCACTGAACTCTCTGGGCAGAACTCTAAGCCCCACAGCAAAAAAACAGGCACTGTTGATAGCCTGCCTAATATCATTCCTGAATTGAAGCATGGTGGTGGCAGCATCACACTATGGAGTTGTTTCTCAGCAACAGTGACAAGGAGACTGTTCAGAATTGAATGAAAGATGAACAAAGCCAAATACAGAGAGGTCCTTGAAGAAAACCTGACAATCGCCAATACAATGCAGTGGCTTTGGGACAAGTCTCTGAATGTCCTTGAGTGTTCCAGCCAAACTCCAGACTTAACATACATAGAACATCTGTGGAGTGACCTGAAAATGGCAGCTTACAGACACTTCTTATCTCAATGGAGGTTGAGAGGATCGGCCAGGAAGAATGGGATAAACTACCCAAATCCAGTTGTGCGATGCTTGATGCTGCTAAAGTACTGAATTAAGGGTCTAAATACTTCTATGAGTGAGAATTCAATTTTTGATTTTTAATAAATTTGTGTCCTTTCTGAAATTGTTTTCCCTCTATAATTATGGGTGATTGAGTGAAGACTGATGGGCAAAAACTGTAAATTTGTCCTTCTGAAATAAACAAAATAAAGTGCACAAAAACTGAACTGGTCTGAATACTTGCTGAATCAACTGTGTGTTCCATTAATGAAGCATTCTAGCCTCATAAGCAGGATAGTTTCAGGCTGCTCCTAGTCTCAAGTGAAATTATAAAATGACTAAATAAATTAATGAAATTATGTTTTACTCTGGGCGGCATGGTGGCGCAGTGGGTAGCGCTGCTGCCTCGCAGTTGGGAGACCTGGGGACCTGGGTTCGCTTCCCGGGTCCTCCCTACGTGGAGTTTGCATGTTCTCCCCGTGTCTGCGTGGTGCTCCGGTTTCCTCCCACAGTCCAAAGACATGCAGGTTAGGTGGATTGCCGATTCTAAATTGTCCCTAGTGTGTGCTTGATGTGTGGGTGTGTTTGTGTGTGTCCTGCGGTGGGTTGGCACCCTGCCTGGGATTGGTTCCTGCCTTGTGCCCTGTGTTGGCTGGGATTGGCTCCAGCAGACCCCCGTGACCCTGTGTTCGGATTCAGCGGGTTGGAAGATGGATGGATGGATGTTTTACTCTAGTGACAAATATTGTTTTCATTAGAGTGTGCAGAAAGTGAAGGGGTTTGAATACTTTCCGAATCCACTGTATATTGTGTTTTTATCCCATATAATTAATCAAGATTCATTTGAACTCCTAAATGCAAATGTAGTAGTGTTAAACATGTAGAAGTGACAAAGAAACTTAATATCGAGGAAATGTTTTTACTGACTCCAAACAGAATTAACACACAAACACACATCATAACATCTTAATTTTCCCATACCCGATGAAATCAATTAAAAGTTGTGGAACCCATCTCCTTGGATACTTGAGCAAAGATGCTAACCACTTCACCAATGTGCTGTCTATACCAGGGGTCTCCAACACGTCGCTCGCGAGCTATCGCTAGCTCGCAACCCCTTTCCAAGTAGCTCGCCAAAGGGTTAATCAATCCTACATAAATCTGAAAACTCGATTAGTCAAATTAGGGGTGGGTGATCTTTGCAAAAAACCATATCACGATCCTTTTAACACAAAATCACAATCCACAATCTGAATTGCAATCTATATTTTCAATGTGGCATACACTTAAGAGAATATCTGGACAAAGTTGAATTCAATTGTTCTCTCGTTCGCTAGCTAAGCGGAGTTAAGGAACATGCCCCGAAGCTGGCGAATGAGTGAGGAAGGCCCCTCCCCTCAGCCCGCTGCGTGTTTCTTGGATTCGCGCAAATACATTGGTACCGCAAGCAAACTATGATACATAGCGAGATGACAGAAATCGCAAAATCAACAAGAATGTTCAAGCAAATTATTGAAAAAAACCAGAACTAAATCCATTAAGTAGTTCTCCTGTGGAAAGCGGACAGACAGGCAGACAAACATTGGACTTTACAGTATATATTATATATTAGTAAACCTTCAAAATAACGTGCAGTTAAAGTCTCAACAGGATTCTCAGCATTTGTGGAGCTTAGTAGAGCCAGATAACTATAAAAATCTTAACCAAGCAGCTTTGAAAATGTCTGCTTTGTTTGTGTCTCCATACCTCTGTGAGTCTGACATGAATGTCATGAAATCAAAGTTCAGAACAAGACTGAGAGATAAACATTTAAATGGCTCCATAAGAGTGAACCTCAGTGGCTCCACTCCACCAGACACCTGCCTCTCTTGTTGACTCCATGCAGTGCCAGTCATCTGACTAACTGAAAAACACATCACACATGCAACTGGACCTGTGAATAAAGTGAAACAGCGACATGTGACAAAATGACAAATGAAGAAGTCAGATCTGTGTATTTGCAATTGCATTGTTTTGTTTTGACAGCATTCATGTTTTAATTCAGTAGAGTGAGGTACACTAGAAAATGCATACAGACATACATAATGCACTTGCAGGTGAACTAAATATTATTTTATGATGTTTTAATGCAAAATGTGATTTGTGGACACCAACATTTTGTAAATGTCCAGGCAAAACAAGCTTATTCAGTTTGTTTGGGTTCAAATAAGTTATGAGAATAAAAGTTACAAAACATGAGTAGCTCTCGGCCATTTTCATTTTGTAAAAGTAGCTCTCAGGAGAAAAAAGGTTGGAGACCCCTGATCTATACTCTCCACTATCTGACCTTCTTTATTCCTCTCCTTGACACCATACATACCATCACTATGAGAATAAACGTTACAAAACATGAGTAGCTCTCGGCCATTTTCAATTTGTAAAAGTAGCTCTCAGGGGAAAAAAAGGCTGGAGACCCCTGATCTATACTCTCCATTATCGACCTTCTTCATTCCTCTCCTTGACACCATACCTACCCATCACCTCCTCATCCCCTCTGTTCTCTTCATCAACATGTCCATTGAAATCCGCTCCAATCACTTCTCTCTGTCCCTTGGGTAGATTGTCCATCACTTCATCCGACTCTGAAAACGTCTTTCTCATCAATCACACACCCAACATATGGGCATATGCACTAACAACATTCATCATCACACCTCCAATTTCCAGCTTCATAATCATTACTCTGTCTGACAGTCTTTTCACCTCCAAAACACTCTTGACATACTGTTCCTTCATTATAACCCCTACTCCATTTCTCCTCCCATCCACACCATGATAGAACAATTTAAATCCACCTCCGATCCACCAGGCCTTACTCCCCTTCCATTTAGTCTCTTGCATGCACAATATATCAACCTTCCTTCTCTCCATCATATCTGCTAACTCCCTCCCTTTACCAGTCAAACTGCCAACATTCAAAGTTCCTACCCTCAGTTCCACTCTCTTTATCTTGCTCCTCTCCTTCTGCTTCTGGACACGTCTCCCCCCTCTTCTTCTCCTTAGTAGCCCAATTTCTGCCAACACCCTGTTGGTTAACAGTACTGGTTATGGCCATTGTTAACCCGGGCCTCAACCACGGGAAATCTGCATTGTTGTCGGCATATTGATCTCGAGGCGGTCCCTATTTATCAGGGCTTGATCATACTGGTTTGTGCATCCCCTGTGGCTGAGTTTTTAGCATTCTACTTTATTGTCTTTTTACTTATCAAACTTTAAAAGATGATTATACACAACACTAAAAAATAATTATATTACTTCACAACAATGATTAGCAAAACTTACTGCATTATTTTATGTATCACATTGTGTCTTACGGTCGTTACCAGTGTGCTTACAGATGCACCATTTGTCTTTTAAGACAGATATTAAAGAATTAAAAACACATGTAGGAGGAAATGCATAGGCAAAAGCCTATCTACGCTGCAATGGCAGCTTAGTGATGTACTTAGTGATGAAAATCAGAAACAATTTGTGGGCTGACTAATGCATTAGTGAGACGTCGCCTAGGATGTCAATGTCAATTTATTTATATAGCACATTTAAAACAAACATAGTAATGCTGTTGCCAAAGTGCTTTACAAAAATAGAACAAATTAACATAAAACATAAATAGAAATAAAATATATGAACATAAAATAAAATGCACAATAAATAGAAGTAATGTTATATAATCACAAAAGAGGAAGCCATCAGTATTACTGAAGATCACTGAATGCAAGTGAATAGAAATGAGTCTTTATTCTTGTTTTAAACAGTTCAATTGTAGACGACTCCTTTATGTGATGAGGTAAAGAGTTCCACAGGCGAGGAGCGACAGCTGCAAAAGACCTGTCCCCTTTGGTTTTACACTTGGTACGAGGGACAACCAGAGACAGCTGACCAGAAGATCTAAGCACTCTATATGGCTGATGTAAAACACACAGTTCAGATAAATAGGCAGGAGCAAGCCCATGTAAAGATTTAAAAACTAGCAGCAGGATTTTAAAATCAATTCGAAACCTGACAGGCAGCCAGTGTAAAGAAGCTAAAATAGGAGAGACAGAGTCATACTTTCTTGCCCCAACCAGAAAGCGAGTGGCAGCATTTTGTACCAACTGTAACCTGCGTATCAGAGATTTGTTAATCCCAGAATACAGCGAGTTGCAGTAATCGAGGTGAGAAAAAATAAACGCATGAGCAGCTATCTCAAGATCCCTAGAAGATAAAAAAGGATTTATCTTACCTAATAGACGAAGTTGAAAAAAGCAACTCTTGACTATAGAATTTACTTGTTTCTCAAAAGAGAGGTTACTGTCAAAGGTAGCACCAAGATTGCGGACTTGAGGTTTGGAAAAGACAGAGAAAGAGCCGAGAAGAACAAAACCAATTTGGGCTTTAGCTGATGGACCCACTATAAGCACCTCCGTTTTATTTTGATTTAGATCAAGAAAATTATGCAATGTGGTGCAGTGGTTAAGGATTTGAACTTTGGATTTCATACAGAGAGGTTGTTGGTTCAGATCCCACTACTGACACTGTGACACCATGAGTCACTTGACCTGCCTGTGCTCCAACTGAAAAAAACAGAAATGTAACCAACTGTTCTAAGTTGTCTTGGATAAAGACGTCAACCAAATAAGTAAAATAACAATAATAATCCTAGAGTTTGGTGTTCAGTTCTGGTTTATTCACTACGAATAAGATGTAGTGAAATGAAGTAAAAAGCAAGCAAGTACATCCTAGGACTAAATGGCATGGGCTACTCAGACAGGCTCACTAATTAAACCTCTTTAGTCTTGATCAGAAGTTTCGCTATGATTAACACACTCATTAGATAGATAGATAGATAGATAGATAGATAGATAGATAGATAGATAGATAGATAGATAGATAGATAGATAGATAGATAGATAGATAGATAGATAGATAGATAGATAGATAGATAGATAGATAGAACATCCATCCATCCATCCATCCAGCCATTGTCCAACCCGCTGAATCTGAACACAGGGTCACGGGGGTCTGCTGGAGCCAATCCCAGCCAACACAGGGCACAAGGCAGAAACCAATCCTGGGCAGGGTGCCAACCCACCGCAGATCGATAGAACATTGCAGATTTAATCTAATTAAACTCCAGAGAACAATCCCTCACTAATTACTTGCAATAGTTTCCTGCTTTTTCATAATCCCTGCAATTACTTCCCAAAGGGCAGAACTTCTAGATAAATATCCATTTGAGTCGTCGTTATTCTTTGATGTGTAATAGATGAGCAGCTGTTTGGTAAGTATGTTCTTTACTTTTAAAGAGTAGTGTAAAAGCAACATTTTTGTACGTTTTACTGCATATTTTTTATCTTACAAATGCTACAAAAAGATATTGGAAAAAAGGTTAAGTCACAATTCCTGTGAACATACACCTGTATTAATGTACAAAGTATTGCTTCTAGCTTTTGGCACAACGCTTAAACATGTTGTAGACTGATCCAATAAATTATTGTGGAGAATCCGGCAAGTGAATTCACTTTTCAGCTACTTCTGCTACTTGACTTTCCTCATTTTGTCAAAATAAATTCCAACTGTTTATAATAATGAAAAATTACAATTATCTCAGTGAAACAATTAATTTGAACAATAGTCCTCCTTAATTTGATGTAGTCCTACTGCAATAATGCTACAAAATGTAATCCATATAGATTTGTTAGAAAAAACTAAATTTGAGAATGCAAAATAATTCATATTATTCATTTCAACAATTACTGTAGCCCAGGATTCTTTATGCTAAAATTGTAAGATAGTAAAGATGGTGCAGGTTCAGCAAATAAATGTTACACTTGCCACATATTCTTACTAAAACATATTATATTTTTTTAATTGTGTAACAAAAACTAACCCGTCTAGGTAATGTCTCGTGTGGCTGGTCAACTTTGCGTGTTTGAAACTTTAATACAGTATGACAGAATGTATTAAAGGCAGTTCTAGCTGCATTTATCCTAAATTGTGAAGCTTCATGGATTGTTTTGGGGTGTTCAGTGTGACACATACCAAAAAATACATTTCACAGTCCAAGTAACTTCACTTTACAAGAAGACAAGCAAAATTACACTTTCTATTGGCTAATTAAAAAGATTACAATATTTAAGCTTTCGAGGCCACTCATACCCATTCTTCAGGCAAGATATAATCCAGAAACTGGAATTCTCTGAGTTTATATAGACACCAGGACAGAAAAAAGCATTGAAAGACCTTTAAGATGCAGAGGTAAAAAATTAATAGAACTCTCCAAGCTAAGATTCATTAAATGGGAGTGGAGAACAACAAAAGGGGTCATTTTACTTGACTTGTCATTGCATCCTTAATAGCTAACACGGTACAACACTCTGCTACTACAAATGTTTTTCATGAAATTCAAAGTAAAAACAGTTCACACAATAATGAAGAGAAAAACCAATACTGAAAAGGCACTACTTGTACTGTATATAAGACCTACATATCTTAGTTTCTTAAGTTACCCCTTAGAAAAATGAAATACGTATAATATATCATTTTAAATTTAAATATATATATATATATATATATATATATATATATATATATATATATATATATATATATATATATATATATATATATATAACTACTTATATGAATTTAATTACAATGTTATGAAATACTTTGAGTGTACAATATCTTGCAGTTTACTTAAATGCATTGCAAAATAGGTAAATTATTATTGTTTTGGAAAATGCAATATATTTCACAAAATACTGTATAAAAAAATATTTCCTAAATTATGTTTTTAAATAGAATAATATACAGTAAGTTACACTTTAGAAAATTATCACCATATATTTTTAAATACAGTTTAAATTCTAGTTATCATACACTGTACAACAGATTTTTGAGTTTAAGATAACCTGTCATTTTTGTATATTTTAATTTTAAAAATACATTAACCTGGCATTAAAAATATCATCCAGCAGGCATCTTCTAGGTGCTTCTGATATGGAGGGTCTCTGCCAAATCAAACTGTGACACAATACAAATTTATACCATTCATTAAGTAAGTCATAAGACTGTAAATTGAAGCCTTCGTATGCTGGCAGAATAGTCAACTTGAATGACTTTTAGTGATTAAAATAAATTAGGATCATTGGGAAGACAGGTTTTAGGTTTTTCCAGGTAAAAAGATCAGCCCTGACCCACAGTATCTTGAATGTGTTATACACAATATATTTTGACATGTGTTTGTTATAACATACTAAGTGAAATATATGCTTCTATTTCAAATATAATCTTTAAAATAAATATTTGAGCTAAATACATGTTCTATTATATTAAAAGATCTGTCCATATATTGATGGGTATATTGAAATTAGTTTCATATTCATAAGGAACTGTATAGGCACGTTTGTATGTTTGAATAGTCAGGAAACTGTACACTACAATAACAGCCATTCGCAAGCATTAACCTGTCTAACAGCCCATCTTTCCAGCAAAGAGACTGACTAATTAGCATTCTGTTATTACAAATATAAACATGATGGCTTATGGGGGTAAACGACTATACCATTATCTAAGTAACTATATGAAATTAACATTTTATTTTACTTAAGCAAATACTCATGTTTTTTAACATTGTCTCTTACAGCAATATCTAGTGCGACTTTTTCCCTTTATTTTAAGACAAAACATTACAATAGGATACAACTCAATCAAACAAATACTTATTATAAAATCAATCAGAAAAAAAGACAATGTGAAAATGATGCAAATGCAAAGCCCTATGTAAAATAGTACTTTACAGTATATATGATAAAACAGCAAGTAGGGTAAGGAAGATAAGCACAGGCTTGGTTTACGTATTTTAGGAGTGTTTTGCCAAGTTTGGAAAATGTTACGAACAGTACCACTTTTATGTTCCAATTTGTAATTACATAATATTCTTAAACCCATTTAGTCCAATTTAGAGCAGCAAGTAGTGAAGAAATAAGCTAGCAGCAAGAACAAGTAATGGGCCAGTCCATGCTGAAACAATGTAGTGTTCCTATACTTGCTTTTCAGCATGAATTCAATTTTTGTGTTTTGTTTAGTTCATAGGCGGCACGGTGGCGCAGTGGGTAGCGCTGCTGCCTCGCAGTTGGGAGATCTGGGGACCTGGGTTCGATTCCCGGGTCCTCCCTGCGTGGAGTTTGCATGTTCTCCCCGTGTCTGTGCGGGTTTCCTCCCACAGTCCAAAGACATGCAGGTTAGGTGGATTGGCGATTCTAAATTGGCCCTAGTGTGTGCTTGGTGTGTGGGTGTGTTTGTGTGTGTCCTGCGGTGGGTTGGCACCCTGCCCAGGATTGTTTCCTGCCTTGTGCCCTGTGTTGGCTGGGATTGGCTCCAGCAGACCCCCGTGACCCTGTGTTCGGATTCAGCGGGTTGGAAAATGGATGGATGGATGGATGTTTAGTTCATTTTTAATTATTCAAAATAGGATGTAAAATGTAAAATATATATAGGTCAAGTACATATTTTAATATTCTAAATTGGCCCTAGTGTGTGCCTGGTGTGTGGGTGTGTTTGTGTGTGTCCTGCGGTGGGTTGGCACCCTGCCCGAGATTGGTTCCTGCCTTGTGCCCTGTGTTGGCTGGGATTGGCTCCAGCAGACCCCCGTGACCCTATGTTCGGATTCAGCGGGTTGGATAATGGATGGATGGATGGACATATTTTAATATTATAACTAAAATATAATTAAACATATATATTTCACTTAATTTATTGTAATATACATATTTCCAAATACATTGTGTATAAGATATGTAATATACTGTGTGTCCACACCCATGTTTCAGACAGATCATTCATTTATTTGGCTTATCTTTTTGCACACACTTTCCAATGAATCCGATTTGTTTTGAGCTCCATGCAGATAGCTGCATCAACATATGGGTTACAATTTACTCCATAGAAATAACTGCATATGCTTTTCTGAGCACAGAACATCTCTTTCTCATCAACTGACTTTTGAAATTAACATCAAGTTCTTAAACCTGCTTAGTCCATTTTAAGGTTTCAGGTAGTCAGGAACCAACCTGCCAGCAAAAACAAAAAACTGAGCATCCTGTAATGAGACGATGTTATGTTTTCTTTCCTTGATTTTCAGTACGAATTAGACCTTTACATGATGTTTTGCTCAAAACACTCAAACAGGCAGTAAAGTGGAACAATTAGGAGTTGCATATATCAGTGCAAAGCTGGTTCAAGTAGTTGGTGATGCAAAATTAAATCAAAGTAGTTAAGATAAAAGAATGAAAACAATTTTTGAACTTTGTAAGATTATAATATTTCACCACAAAATTATTGTTAATAGCAGTTATTGTTAAGTAAATAACCACAAGATATGAAATACATTTATGCATGCATTTTTGTCATAGGGTATTTTCATTCTTTCATATTTTTTATATTTTTCTAAGAAACATTACTTCATCATGCTTTCCATAACAAAAACAAAATACATGTCTCTCTATTATATAAAAAAAATCCTGGGACGAGACGTGACTTTTTCAGAGAGATACTTTCATGTCTCGCGAGATGAGACTTTCTGCCAAGAGATTTAACCACGCCTGGGGCCGGAAATAAAAAACAAAGAGTAGATAATAATAATAATAATAATAATACATTTTATTTATATAGCGCCTTTCCCATGCTCAAGGCACTTACAGAATATAATAAAGAACGGCAGAATATACAGTATATAGCATTGTACAAACCAGATAAATAAATAAAGAAGATTAAGACAGTAAATTCTGAAAAAAAAAACAGACAACATAATTGATGGTCTCGCACACACATACAGGTTACATTGGCATCTTGACAGAGAAGTAAACTGAGAGAAAGGTAATAAAGTCACGTAGAGCTAAAAGCCTTCCTGAACAGATGAGTTTTGAGTTGTTTTTTATAAGAATTCATGGAGTCAGCTGACCTGATTAATTTCGGTAGGTCATTTCAGAGTCTGGGCGCTATACAGCTGAAGGCCCTGTCACCCATGGAGTGTAGATTAGTGAGGAGCACAATAAGATTGCCAGAATCAGAGGACCTTAGTGGGCGGGCAGGCACATAGTGATGGAGAAGGTCACTGATGTAGTTTGGTGCGAGGTTATTTAAAGCTTTGTAGGTTATTAGTAGGATTTTATATTCGATTCTGTAGGACACAGGGAGCCAGTGAAGACGGAGCAGGATGGGTGTGATGTGCTCGCTGCTGCTGGTTCGAGTAAGGACTCTTGCAGCCGAGTTTTGAATAAGCTGGAGCTGTGATATAAGATTAGAAGGGGCACCTGCCAGTAGGGAATTACAATAATCGATGCGGGATGTGATAAAAGCATGGACAAGTTTCTCAGCATTAGAGAAGGAGAGGAAGGAGCGAACACGGGATATGTTACGGAGGTGAAAGTAAGAAAGTTTCTTAATGTGATTTATATGGGTGGAATAAGTGAGGGAGGAATCAAAAATGACACCAAGATTTTTTACAGTAGAGGCAGGTCTGATGAGATCACTGCCAAGATGGACTAGGAAGGAGCTCATTTTATTAAGTTGCATTTTAGTCCCAATTTGCAGGAGTTCAGTTTTATTGCAATTTAATATTAAAGAGTTCTGCTCCATCCAGGTTTTAATTTCACTAAGGCAGGTTGTGAGCTGAGAAAGCTCTGATGAAGTTCCACTTTTAACATTGAAGTAGAGCTGAGTATCATCTGCATAAAAAATGATAACCCAATCCATAACTACGGATAATATGGCCAAGGGGAAGCATATAAATACAGAAAAGCAGAGGACCGAGGACAGAGCCCTGAGGGACTCCTTGTGTGACTGGCGCTGAGCTGGATCTGCTGTTGCCAAGACTAACAAACTCTTGCCTATCAGTCAGATAGGACTTGAACCACTGGAGGGCAGTGCCAGAGATACCCAGCATGTTCTCCATTCTGGACAGTAGGATGTCATGTCTGACCTGAGTGTCAAATGCTGCACTGAGGTCTAACAGAATTAATATGCTGGTTTGTCCAGAGTCTGCTGCCATAAGCAAATCATTGGTTACCCGTAGCAGAGCAGTTTCACAGCTGTGCCGCGCCCTGAAACCAGACTGAAAGGGTTCCATCAAATTATTAGAGGTTAGGTAATTGGTGAGTTGGGAAGCTACAACACGCTCAAGAACTTTTGACAGGAAAGGTAAGTGGGAAATAGGCCGGAATTTGTTAAGATTGTCAGCATCAAGGCCAGACTTTTTTAACATTGGGGTTACAGAAGCAATTTTAAAAGTGAGCGGCACGGAGCCAGTGTCAAGGGATGAGTTTATTATTGTTGTAACAGTCGGGATTATGGCATGAAGACAGGATTTAAGTAGTGTGGTGGGGATGGGGTCCAGTACACAAGTAGTCGGCCTCATCTTACAAAGCAGGTTATTAACAAACGCAGAAGTGACTGGTGAGAACTTAGAGAAGGAGCTGGATGGAGTGGGAAAACAGGGAGAGATATAAACAGATGATATATTTATGTTAGTTGAATTATTTAGATCTTTTTTTTTGTTACGGAAAAAGTGGAGGAATTCCTCACAGACTTCAGTAGAAGAGGTAGTTGGACCAGATGCGGGTTCGAGTAGTTTATTAACTACAGAGAACAAAACCCTTGGGTTATCATGGCCACTTTCTATTATTCTGCCATAATGGGTGTTCTTGGCAGAAGTTAGTGCTTCTCTGTAAGCTCTTTGGTGGTCAGAGAAAGCCTGGATGTGCACGGTGAGGCCAGTCTTACGTGACATTCTCTCAAGGCGTCGGCCAGCTGCTTTCATAGATCGCAATTCTGAGTTATACCAAGGAGATGAGCGTTTAAAGGAAACCTCCTTATGTTTTAAAGGAGCTGTTTATCTAATGCTGAGTGAAGGGCTGTGTTATAGTGGTGAACAAAACTATCTAGTGTTGATGGAATAGGTGCAAACAGTAAAAGATCAGAAATGGATCCAGAAAAGATAGAGGGACAGATATTTTTAAGGTTTCTGTAAGAAATTTGTCGTTTACAGGTAAGAGGTGGGAGAGGTAATGAGACAGTGAAAAATACTGCTTTATGGTCAGAGTGTCCCAAATCAGTGCTGTAAATGTTGGCAACAGATAGTCCAGAAGTGCAGATCAGGTCCAATATATGACCGCCAGAATGGGTTGGAAAAACAACATGTTGTGTCAAGTCAAAACAGTCCAGTAAGGACAGGAATTCATTTCTCAGTTTAGATGTGGGGGTGTCAATATGGATGTTGAAATCACCAAGAAGGATAATTCTCTGAGAGTAAGAGCTTAGGTGGGCCAAAAGTTCAATCAGATCGGATAAGGAGGATGCATTGTATTTTGGGGGACGATAAAGAACAATGAGTGAGACAGGACCTGATTCCGTTATTAGTTTAAGAGCCAGGCACTCAAAAGACAATGGGCAGTCAATTGGGATTCTTTTAATGTTTAAGTCTTCTCTGATAATTACTGCAAGCCCGCCGCCTTGTCTTGAGCTGCGAGGCTCTGAGTGGAAAGTGAAACCAATTGGAGTCGCCTCTGTGAGAGACGCAAATTCGTTTGGTTTTTGCCAAGTCTCCGTTAGACACAGAATATCAAGTTTGGTGTCAGTGATGAGTTCTGACAACACCAATGCTTTGCCATTAAGAGACCTCGAATTAAATAGTGCAATATTACATAATGAGGCTTCTTTCTGCACAGAGCCGCAATCAGGGTTTATTTCCACATAATGCAAATTTGGCACACCGACAATTCTATTTCCAGGGTCATGAGAAGGACGGCGTATTCCTGAGCAAATGCTGCCGGTGGTCTTTTCATTCGCAGCCCGGCGGTGGCGGCGACCTGACCCGCGATGTATATATTTCGGGCGCTGCAAAATACCGGCATCCTTTAGGATGTTGCAGTCAGACCATTTGCTCTGGACAAACTGTTTAATAAGAAGGAGTTTGTCATGAGAGTATTTTAGCATGATACTGGGCAATACTTATCTGAATAGCAGTGTAAAAGCAGCACAGCACAGCGGAACTGGTAGGACAGGCAGGTGTGGTAGCGTAGGTGAGCAGCCATAGCAAGCAGCAGAAAGCAAAGCAGGAGGAGGTAGCAGGAGTTGGAGGTTCCAATACACAGCCACAAACAGTAACGCTTGGTAATTTCAGGCGTGATCGCCCCGTGGGCCAAAAACCAGGTTAATATGAACATCAGATCAGTTCCCAGTCGTAGAGTACTGTAAGATGAAACGGGAGCAGATCAGCAAAGCGAATTTAATATAATCACGGAGACAGATCATCCCGAGGACCTAGATTGCCAGGCACAAAGAAATGCTTGTAGGTTCTCGTCCCGTGATCCACAGACTCAGCTGTTCCCAGTCAAAGTAGAGTCCATAAAATCTGTAAATATAAACCAAATCCATACAATTCGAGTCAGCTGTATCCACGAACTATACGTACAATAAAAGAAATAAAACAAACGTAAGAAAGTGTAGAATTAGGCGAATTTTGCGAAAAGTGTTGTTTACAGGGAGGAGCGGCAACAACATGCGTGCGCCAGCATCCCCTCACCTGTTATCATTGACAAAGTAGAACGTCGTAAAGAGGTTCAAAAACGTTGGTGCGATACACAAGCAGAGCAGGTTAGAGATAATGAAAGCACTAACATGCGAAAGTCTCAAAAAATGATAGCAAAGATCGCATTAGCACAAACAAACAGAAATTATTACTTGCTGAAATAACGGAACAGCAAAAAGGTGATATAGGACATAGGTGATATGACAGAAGTATGTAGATATTTTTTGGATTTAAACTTTAAGTTGGAGACTTGTAGATCGTCTTATTCGTGTTGCCATCAGGGAAAAGTAGTGCTTCTTCTCAATGAAGAGGTGTATCCGTGAGAATTAAAAAATTTATTGTTTGGTGAAAGTGAAATGCACATACACGAGTGGCAGAGTTGCAAAGTGGCTGGCACGTAGCGCAGGCCGGGGGGTTGGTGAGCAAAGAGAGCAGGGAGAGAAGTGCCCTAGTTAAATATATTTTAAAAATACATTACTCCCAATGTGAATATATGTTTAAATATGTTATATTTCAATGATAAATATATTCTATCTTACAGTATACTGAAATGTATTGTACATTGCAATGCATATTTCAAAAAACATTTAAATAAACTTCTCATTGTGCTTCTTGGCTTCAGTCCAGAATGCATTTCTCCTTAATTTCCGCTGATGTTCTCGAGTATGCGATTCACCCTGAAGCTGAAAGAATTCTGCTGGATCTTCTGTATCCTGTCTTTGAAGATTATGGTCCCCACACAGTCCATTCTGTCTGTCAGAATACGACATGTCTTTAAGTTAAGTTAATTTAAATAACATAGTTAAAAAGCATTTTGATTTGCACCAGTCAACACAAAGATAAATGGCATCTACTTTATAATAAAACACTAACGTCTGTGTGTCCAGTCCCTCAGAGCAATCTGATTTTTCAGTTTGGCTTTGCTTACATGGCAAAAGAGGAAGAGTGAGCGTGAGGCACATTTGGAGGAGTAACGGTGCAAATGGGCACTTGGAGAGGGTTGCCTTCAAAGATGGAAAATATAAAATTGGACACCTTGAAAACAATAAAGAATATTAAAAGCAGACTTTAAAGGAATGCGTTCAACAGAGTGTGGTATAGTGGGGCCGTGGCTCAGAAAGAATTGCCAGTTTTAAAATAAATAATCGCCACACTCGCAGGTAGTGTGGCCGGAGCAGTTCCTGGGCTCGATGCAGGCTGAGGTGTTTCCACACTGAAGTGCACAAGTGTGGGATCGGCCATGTCCATGATTGATGCAGGGAGCTGCTAATCGCTGCCCCTGTGCCATGTCCCCATTATATATAGTAGGAGCATGAGTGCGGAGGAAGGGAAGTAAGATCAGAAACGAGAATGGAGTTTAGAGGAGGATGAAGAGAAAGCTGGAAGCTGACAGCTGGTGCGGGTGTGAGTGAGCAGGAAAAGCAAGCTCGCTGGTAGCGGAAGGCAGCTGGGAAGTGAGCCCTAGTGAGGTGTTTGGCTGGCACCTGGGGCAGATGGATCGGGTCACTCCTGCTGAGTTTTGCAGAGGAGAAGGAGTGACCACGATCGAGGATGGCTTGCCGCATAAGGCCGCGGGAGTTGGAGGCTTGGGAGGTGGAAGCCCCAGTGTGAGCTCCCTGATCGCTGGGGAAAGCCGAGTGTCGGTCTGGAGGAGCCCTACGGAGCCAGGTTTTCGAAAGGCTACCAGAGAGGTAGAAGAAGTCAGCTAGAGGTAAGGCAACTCCCCTGGTGCAGGGCCAGGATGGGAGAAGCAGGGCAGCCACCAGCTGAAGAAGGCACCATGTTTTTTAAACAAGGGACAGCCTCCAGCCAGTATTTTAACCTCAGTTTTAAAGGATTTATTTATTGGGATTTTAACCTCAACATTTTCACTCTGTTTTAATGGATTATTTATTTATTGAACCATTTTGAACACTTTTTGGTTTGGACTGTTTTAAATAAAAGCACTGTTTGCACTTTGCACCTTTCCCGTTGCTTCGTTTGGTGTCCTTATTGTCCAGCTCATCCGGTTACATTACCAACGGTGTTGGGTTCAAGAGCTCCCATAAAAGAAGTGGGAACATGGAGCTGAACCCGCATCGTCACACAGAAGGGAGTGCCAGTGAAGAGATATTAGTAGAGGCATAGGTGGCGCACTGAGAAAATTGCCTTCAAAGACGGAAAGTGTAAAACTGGATAGAAGGCAAAAAAGGTGTCTCAAAAATAATTACTGAGAAGCAGACTTTACAGGAAAGTGTTCAACAGAAAGAGAGCTGGTGAAGAGAAGGCATAGGAGGTACGTGCGACAGTCACCTTAAACGACAGAAAGTGTAATATCCGACAGGAGGTGAGAAAGGCACTTTGAAAATAATCACAGAATTTGAGAAGCAGAATTTACGGGAATGAGTCTGAGAAAGGGGTTGCCTGTCAAGAGACGCTCACACTCATGCCAATACAGATTAACGGCGCTGAAGGTACAGGTAGGGAAAAAGATACTAAATATTTTTTAATTATTCTATTGCCTGTCCATGACAGGTACCATGACTAGTATTCTAATATATACCTATGACTTACTATTACCTATAGGTCCCAAAACAGTTAACATATTAGAATTCTTTGACATATCAATTTATAAATAGAAAAAAATTATTAAAAAATGTAATTAATTATTGTATCATTTCTTTAGTAACTGTTCTGGATACAAAAATTACAGGATATCTTAGTTAAACAGGTAGGTACAATTTAAGGCTTACTTTGTAAACTCATAAGTATGTTTGGCCATGAACTAGGAGTCCCAAGCACTAAACCAGGGGTGTCAAACTCATTTTGGTTCAGGGGCCACATACAGCCTAATTAGATGTCAAGTGGGCCGGAGCAGTATTTATAACATAATTACCTATAAATAATAGTAAGTCCATGTTTTTTCCCTTTGTTTTCGTGCAAAGAAGTACAAGTACATTAGAAAATCTTCATATTTAATGAAATGTTTTACAAAACATATCAACATATCAAAACATATAAACAACCTCAGATTTCTTAAAACAAGTGTTTGCACAAATACAAACAAAACTTTAAGTCAGAGGTATTTGGAACTGAAAAATATAGTACTGCACCTTAAAATTTATGGCATTACATGAACAATAGGATTCCACCAAACCAAACTCTTTTGTAGTGAAGCTGTTAACTTACATTAAATGTAACATTTTTTAACTATTTCTACAGCAAGAATTCATTTTCACAGAACTGAATTCTTTAAGTGCAATCGGTGTCTGAAGCAATATTTTAAAGGAGTTAGTCACATCTAGACTACTTTGTTTTTGCTCCTGAAACTTGGCATCTTTTGGTCTGCACAAGTGCATCAATATCAGGTGTCATGTCCTGACTAGTAGCCAATCTCAGAATGTCATCTAAGTGCTTGTTTGTGAGCCTTGAGCGCAATTTTGTTTTATTGATGTTCATTACTGAGAAAACTTGTTCACAAAGGTAGGTTGTCCCAAAAATGCACAGAATTTTTGCAGCCAGGGCTGTTAATTTGGGGTACCCTGGCAAGAGATATTGATAAAATGTGTCCAAGCCCACTGAGGAAAACTTGTCCTTCAAATCTGCATCACATTGCAAATCAATTATCTCTAGTTGGATGTCGACAGGGACATCAGAAGCTTTGACTGTGAAGGGTGAGCGAAAAACTGCAAATTCTTTCTCGAGTTCACCAAAGATCTGAAACCGTTCCTCAAACTCACACAGCAATCCTGCAATCTTGTCTTTATACTGTTTCATGTCAGCATTAATGCCTGCTGCACATACCTCTCTTAGGTAAGGGAAATGTGCAGGGTCACCACTTGACAGCTGTGTCTCCCACAAAGTCAGCTTCAACTTGAATGCACATATGCTGTCATAAAACTGTGTGACAACTTTTTTGCGGCCTTGCAACATTTTGTTCAGAATATTCAAGTGCTCTGTAATATCCACCAGAAATGCAAGGTCCTGCAGCCATTCCTGACACTGTAATTCCATCACTGGATTTCCTTTTTTCTCCATGAATTGTCCGATTTCCTCGCGTAGATCAAAGAAACGCCTCAGCACAGCACCTCTGCTTAACCACCTTACTTCAGTGTAGTATGGCAGGGTATTAGTAACGTGATTGTCACTGAGAAGGCAGTCAAACTGACGATGATTCAGGCCTCTGGCTCGGATGAAATTAACAGTTCGGACAACCACCTCCATGACATGATCCATTTTTAACGACTTGCAACACAATGCCTCCTGGTGCAAAATACAGTGAGATGTCCAGAAACCATCTCCTCCATTAGCGGCTTGTACTTTCTCTCTGAATTTTGTCACAACACCTGCTTTTCTTCCGATCATTGATGGCGCGCCATCTGTAGCCAGGCTGACGGCGCGGGACCAGTCCACCCCGACTCTGTCCAGCACGCCAACCACAGAGCCGAAAATGTCCTCAGCTGTTGTGGTGTCACTCATAGGCACCAACTCAAGGAACTCCTCAGTGACGGTCAATGTGTCATCAACTCCATGAATAAATATGGCCAGTTGAGCAACGTCTGTAATGTCAGTGCTCTCATCAATTGCAACAGAAAATGCAAGAAATGACTTGACCTTGTGTTTCAACTGCCTGTCTAAATCAGCCGATAGTTCCGATATCTTCTCTGCCATAGTGTTTCTCGTCAGACTAATGTTGGCAAATGCTTGTCGCTTCTCAGGACACACGAGTTCTGCAGCCTTCATCATGCATCTTTTAACGAACTCACCGTCGGAATACGGCTTTGATGCTAATGCTATTTCGTTAGCAATTATGTAGGTGGCTTTTACTGCTGCTTCACTGACCTCTCGGCTCCGAGTGAAAATTGACTGCTGTTTTCTCAGACCCACCAGCAATTCATTTATCTTCTCTCTCCTCAGTCGTCCTTACAAGATGTCGTATTTTCCACCATGATGAGTCTCATAGTGGCGCCGAATATTATATTCCTTGAGCACCGACACTTGTTGATTACACACCAAGCACACAGGTTTCCCATTTATCTCTGTGAATAAATAGGAAGTGGTCCATTTCTCTTGGAAAACCCTACACTCGGTATCCACTTTTCTCCTTTTTGACAAAGACATTTTGGCTAATGAGGGTGTCAAGGTGAGTAGAAAATAAGGTAGCCTACAGAGTGGCAGAGTTGTTGCTTCTTTTACTCTAATTAAAACAGTGCACCCCTCCCCTTTGACTAACACAGTGCGCCCCTCTCATCTGACTAACACCCTAGCGGATGATTTAGGAATTGCATTTTATTACGAATTTCGAGTTCGTGTCTTTTATTAATTTTTTTACTTTCAAAATTCATCCAGTGGGCCGGATTGAACCCCCTAGTGGGCCGGTTTTGGCCCGCGGGCCGTACGTTTGACACCCCTGCACTAAACAGTTCCAATGCACATACTCCCAAAAATGCCCACTAGAAGGAGAAACCGTCAAACCCGACAAAGGCAAACGCAGAATCTTTATATATAAAATATTTATTCTTCAGAGGAAAAATGCTCTGTAATACTACAAAGCTCCACAGAGCACAGAAAGGCTGAGATGTAACAGTTTTTTCCTTTACACACTATAAAACAGTCTAGAATCTCGCTTCATGTTCCAGCCTCCCCAGCATGCACTGCACTCCTGTTCAGTTTGACAAGACTACATATTACCTGAGAAGTTTAAAGCATCTCCTGTACATTCATCTGGAGATGGGAAACAGTAAAACATAAGATAATAGTAAAGAATTAGGCAGCCAAGAGGCAATGTAGGTATCGAAAAGAAATGGACTAAACAATTCTTTTCAATATCTATACTAGTAGTACTATTCTCACATATACATTTAGGTCCGTAAGTATTTGGACAGTGACATAATTTTCATTATGTTCACCGCCACAATGGATATGAAATGAAGCAATCAAGATGTGACTGAAGGGAAGACTTACAGCTTTAATTCAAGGGGCTTATCAAAAATGCTGTACGAGCCTTTTAGTAAAGACAGCCATTCTTATACATGGTCCTCCCATTTTCAAGGGCTCAAAAGTATTTGGACAAACAAACCTAATCATGAATATAATGAGCATTTTCAATATATGGTTGAAATCCATTTGCAGTCAATGACTGCCTAAGGTCTGGAACCCATGGCCATCTCGAAGTGCTGGGTTTCCACCCTAGTGATGCTTTACCAGGCCTTTACTGCAGCTGTCTTCAGGTACGCTGAAATTCTTACCTCCATTTCTCATGAACTCTTCTTCTTTGCCTTGGTCTCACCTTCTGGTTGCAGGTGCTACTGAAGCTTTTTTTGTTGATATTGTTACATATATTGTCCTTAGCTGATGTAAAAAATTATGCCTTAGTAATTTTTATTAGCAGTGAGAATATGTGGCTCATACACTTGCTCTTAGCAAAAGTTGGACTTATGGGCCTCTTGTCTAACTGCGACATAGACGAGTTTTCCATTCTTCCAGTCTGGCACCAGTTGCTCTTTGGTATCAACTGGATCAGTCCATCCTCTGTTAGGCAATGGAATAACTGCTATATAGAGCAAAAGTTATAACCTGGTGGAGAGCAGTGAGCTTGATAAAGGTCACGGATTTGGGGTGTGCAGGGCTTTTTAAAGAAAAGAATAGACGTCTTGCCAATGGTTTCTTGGATGCACATAAACCCAACCTTTTGGTTGGCAATTGGATTGTACATCAAGGTTGACAATAATTGAGTTATGGCTCTTTTTGTGAGTTTGTTTAACTGGTACCACGAGAGGACAGCTCTGGGATGTCACTTGGTAATTGATCATTTTATCAGATCAGGCACAGAAGGTATATTCCAAAGATGCCCTTTCAGGAAGACACTTTAGCTGACATTAAGAATGGCTCTCAGTGGCTCTTTAAGCCAAGGATTTGTGTTACAGCCATTAACCTAACATTCTTACTTGCATTTCCAGCCAACATGCAACTGTTTGATGCCATAATAATAATGTTTATTAAATGTGTTTGATACATATGGCACATGGATATTTTTTGTTTTTTACTCTATATGCATTGTCAATAATATGATATACAGTGGTGCGTTAAAGTTAGTGAACCCTTCAGAATTTTCCACATTCCCTCAAAAATGAGACCTTAGACCATCGTCAGATGTACCCACTTGCCCTTAACACTAGAATTACCAGAGCCTACAAAAAAACTCATAGATCCGGCCCACCTTAAATCCGTTCCCACCTCTCCATCAGCGTCTTTTGTCCTGTAAATGTGCCGATAAAGACAAGCAGCAAGCAGCCTGGTATCCCATCCCCCCACTGCCGCAGAATGTGCACAAAGTTCTCCCAGCTCCTGCCTTCATTGATTATCTGGGAGTGAAGTGCTGGAGGTTTAGAGTGGAAATAATAGATCGTTATTTAGAACACATACATTTCATGTGTGTTCCGTTTCTTTGTCAACACAATTGATCAAATAAGACAAAAGTATCGTATTCGGTCATTTATTTATTGAGGAAAATGAACAAATGTCACAAATCTGTGAGTGGGAAAAGTATGTGAACCTTTGCTTTTATTATTTGGTGTGACCCCCTTTTGTACCAATAGCAGCGACTAAACGTTTCCAGTGGGTCTTGATCAGCCCTGCACATCGGCTTGGAGGAATTTTAGCTCCATTCAGGGATGTTGCTGAGTTTTCTCAAATGAACTGCACACTTCAGGTCCTTCCACAACATTTCTATTGGGTTAAGGTCAGGATTTTGACTTGGCCATTCCCAAACCTTTATTTTATTCTTCCTCAACCACTCTTCGGTAGAACGACTTGTGTGCTTGGGCTCATTTTAAACTGGTATAATTCAGAATTCATTTTTCCATCCACAATGCCAAGCTTTCCTGGCCCAGACACAGCAAAACAGGCCCAAAGTATGATACTACCGCCACCATGTTTCACAGATGAAAAGAGTTTCTCATGATGGAATGAAGTATTTTTCTTTTTCCAAACATAACACTTCACATTTGATCCAAAAAGTTCTATTTTGGTATCATCTGTCGATAAACCTTTACTCCAGCAGCTTTCAGGCTTGTCCAGATGCTCTACAGCAAACTATAAATGGGAAGCAATGTTTTTTTTGAAAAGCAGTCGCTTTCTCCTTGCAGCCCTGTCATGCACACCACTGTTGTTCAGTGTTCTCCTGATGGTAGACTCATCAACATTAACATTAATCAATGTGATAGACTATTAGTTGCTTAGAAGTTACCCTTAGTTCTTTTGTGACCTCATGGACAATCACACCCCTTGTCCTTGGAGTGTTTTATGTTGGTCGACCACTCCTGTGGAGAGTAACAATAGTCGTAAACCTCCTCCATTTGTACACAATCTGTTTGACTGTGGATTGGTGTAGTCCAAACTATTTAGAGATGGTTTTGTAGTGTTTATGAGCACGATGAGCATCAACAAGTCATTTTCTGAGGTCTTCTGAAATGTCCTTTGTCTGTGGCATGATACACTAAAACTGCACAAACATGTTTGAAGATGAAACCTTTGGTAGAACCCTGTTCTTTTAATATAAACAAGGTACCCAATCACACCTGATTGTGATCTCATTGTTTGACAACACCTGATTCTAATCTCACCTTCAAATTACCTGTTATGTTCACATGCTTTTGCCACTCGCAGATATGTAATAGAGGCTGATTTTCTTCAATAAATAAATGACCGAGTGTGATTCTTTTAACTCATGTGTTTAGCTGGGTTCTCCATATCTACTTTTAGGACTTGTGTGAAAATCTGATGATGTTTCCAGTCATATTTATGCATGAAAATGGAAAATTCTGCATAAATAGCAATAACTAGCATTGAAGCACCACTGTAGGTATATTTTTATTAACTGTTAACACTAACTATTACCTATTTTCCCCCCCCCCATAGGTTTGAGCATATGCATATAAAGGAGTAACAATGCCCGAATGGAATCAAACTAGTTCATCGGTTAAGGAATTCCTTATAATTGGATTTCCAGGATTCAGAGACCAAGAAAGCAGAAGAACATTGTTTATAGTTTTCCTTTCATTATACCTCTTCATTCTTGTAGGGAACATTCTGTTAATCCTCATTTTTATGTCTGACAAGTCACTTCACACCCCGATGTACATATTAGTGTGTGGCCTGGCTTGTCTGGATGTTGTTATTGCCACTAACATTGTACCGAGTATGCTGGTTCTGTTTACAGTTGAAAACAGATTTGTGTCGTTCGCTGCTTGTTTTACACAGATGACATTCTGGGTGGGTCTCTTCTCAACAGAGAGCTTTCTTCTTGCACTTATGGCTTATGATCGCTATATAGCCATCTCTAACCCTCTACATTATCCTGAATTAATGAGCAACACCCATGTCTCAAAGCTGATGACCTGCTGCTTGTTCATTGGGTTTCTTTGTGCGTTAGTTGGTATGGTGCTTCTTCTTAACCTTTCATTTTGCAGATCCAATATGATTATAAACTGCTTTTGTGACTTTACATCTATACTGTTCTTGTCTTGTAGTGTTAATACGATTATTAATACTTTGGTTTTATTTATTGGTCTAAGTATGACCTTCATCCCATTGATTTTTATTCTCTTCACTTATGTGTGGATTATATGGTCAGTTGTCAAGATTGCTAATGGAGAGGGAAGAAGAAAGGCCTTCTACACCTGTGGATCTCACATCCTTGTCATTTCTATCTTTTTTTTTGGAAAAATCATCTCAGATAGAATTCCCATCACATTTATTGACACCAGTATAATGGGCAGAGTACTGCTGAATGTCTTTCCTGCTTTAACAAATCCTATAATTTACTGTCTTAGAACTAGAGCGATTAGAGCCAGTGTGGTCAAAACATTAAAGAAATTTTGAATTTTATCAGGCAATTACCGGCTTTATTTTGGAAGAGAGCAGATTAGATCAGGGGGTATTTTCCGTACATTGCTTAAATCATCCGAGATCAGATGCCTCATCTTGGATGAGTTAATGCCAGTGAAACTCATCCGGGATAAGTCGATTTTTCAAATGCAGCCGTGTAGTAGATTAGTCTAGCTGGATCTAATCATCCGAGATGAATGCATGCACCCGCGCTGATTGAAAAGCCCATATATATTGAGTCTAGAAAACATGATCAGCAAGTCTTTGATAGGCTGTAACAAAATGACAAAAGAACATTTTTTTTCACACAAGCGGAGCAAGACCTTTTATTCGAAGGACATGAAGAATTTCAAGATTTAATATGCACAAGGGGTAAAACTGCAAAAGCAGCCCAGAAAAGACGGCTGGCAAAAAGTGGCCGACAAATTAAACGCTAAGTAGTGTGCATTGTACTTACTGAATGCAGCGTTTCATTTCCAATGTGTCAGATTAAATTATTTAATATGTCATAATTCCAGATCAAACGTAAGCACAAGAAGAACATGGGAACAGGTTAAAGTGAAGTGCAAGAATATACTTCAAACTGGTAAATATTGGTGTACTATTTAAAGAATTGTTGACATAAAGAATCATATATAATATAAAAAAAAACATTAATTCTAAAGCTAATAAGAAGGCAGACAAGCAAAAAACAGGTGGAGATCAATGCGGTCCAGACCTAACCCCTGCAGAAGAGTTGGCTCTCCAGCCAAATGCCCATCGCCCTGTTTCTGAGGGCATTCCAGGGGGAAGCTCCTCCCCAGAACCAGTGGCAGGATGCAGTGGTCACTTCATTTCAGGTAAAGGATGGTCATTGCATATATTTGTCCTCAATGTGTGCCATAGGTATGTTCCATATAGCCTTCTTTTTTGTTGGGTCAGTTGCAGGGAATGTCATATCCCTAGAACCTGTGTCTGACCAACGAGATATTGACGAAGGTCAAATATTTGATGAAGACACTGTGTCTGATTATTCGGATCTGCGTACAATCCAGTGCCCCAATCACATTTGGAAATCCTGGGTAATGAGAATGTTAGGCTGATTGTGAGATTCTTCATGGAACTGTGGGTGTTTTTGCCTGTGTGTTGCCTACCTGCAATGGCATGAAATGCCTCTTTTATTGTCTGCACATGCAGGTGTCCAGGAAACACTATGAAAACCTGAAGGAAATATTTCAGAGCCAAACAGACTTTATGAATTACCTGCCAAACTGCACTTTTAGTTAGATTTTCTGTATCGCCTACAGTATATAAAAAAAGTGCCGCTTGCAAAAAACCTCAAAGCAATGCATACTGTCTGTGTGGTTGTGAGAGCCTGACTTCGCCGAGTTTGACTTCGAATATAAGGTGCTAATAAATCTTTGAGGTACTATATTCCCCCTCGGCTAAAGCGGTATCTTTCGAAAAGAATTTCCTCCGGGAGCAATAAAGGATCTTGCCAATCGCGCAAAACCCCATCTATATGAAATTCTCTTCTTGTAATTTGCGCACCAACATCAATTGGTCGCTCATTCATGAACGGTGAAGCCATGACTGAATGAATTCCATGCATGGACACTGATGTAAGTGTATGAGCTAATCCTTGTTTACATAGAACAAACCTGCTCCGAGCAAGTTTGAGGATTTGAATGTGTTGCTATGACAACACATCCAGCAAGAGTTTCGAAAAACCGACAGATCCAGGATCAGGCCAAATCGTCAACAATTACATCCGGCTATTACATCCGGTAATCCACGTATGAAAAATACCCCCCAACATAGCATCATGGTTTAGCCAGTGTAATTGGCTGCTTTGTTAATTGTAACCTTTGTTGTTATTTGACATGTCTCCTTTACGTGGAGCCCAAGGAGGTAGGACCACCTAATTATGCAGCTAGTTGACTGCCCAATATATATAAAAAGGGATTTTGCTTCTGAACTAGATTCCTGTCCTTTGTGATTATATACATTTTGGATTTACTGCTTTGATTTACTGGTTTCACTCCACTGCTTTGATTTTTAAGTACTTTTTCTGTTTTTTGCAGTTGTTGGGTGTGTCATTAGGTTTTGCATTTTGTTACCTTGCCTTTTTGTGTACATTTTGAATAGTTTACTAAATTATTTAAATAATAAAAAATCTTTGTCCTTTGATCTTGTTTTTTCTAATGTCTTTTACTCTTCTCTTAAAGGGGCATTGTTATGCATTTATCATTTTTGGACCTAGGTGGGTCTGAAGCCTGTGTAGTTTTTTGAGGCCTGCTCCCCTTCTGCTATTTTTGTGAGGCAGGAATCATAACAAAGAGATTGTATAACTTCAGTATATTCAGTATCTGTAAATAGACTATTTTCAGTAAAGTGTACTACTTTGGATATATTTATATATAATATTCATTTAGGTTTACTTTCATGGACTTCATTATTCCTCATAAGCAAAATATGTCAGCTCAAGGATCAAGTGGACCAGAAGCTGTAAAGGTAGACTTCAACATTAGAACATTAGAAAACTCAGACAAGTATAGGCCATTCAGCCCAACAAGCTCATCCATCCTATTCACCTAGTTCGTCTAAAATAATATAAAGTTGAGATTTGAAGGTCCATAAAGTAATAGTATTTAGTACTTTATTCCATGTGTCTATGAATCTTTGCCTGATATAAAATTTGCTAACATCTCTACAGAATCTGCTTTTAAAATGTTTCAACCCATGTCCCTGTATTCTGGGGATCTATTGATCAAATTCCTTTCATAATTTGCTTAAACTGATTTCCTTCAGTCTCTCCTCATAGCTCATACTTCTTAGATCCAGAATCAGCCTTGTCGTTGTTTTAATTTTGGACGTTCTGTAGTGTTGCAATGTCTTTTTTGTAATATGGGAACCAAAACTGAACACAGTACTCCAGATAAGGCTTCACTAGTACGTTATAAAGCCTATACTTAACCTCCCTTGACTTGTACTCCACACATCATGACAAAGAACCCAACATCCTATTCTTCTTCTTAATGGTTTCTTTACAATGACTGGATGTGGGTAGTGATGAGTCCACTATGACTCTTAAAGCCTTCTCATAAGGGGTACTTTAAAGTTTCCCATTGTGTATTAAAATCAGACATTTCTACTTCCTGCATGTAATTCTTTACATCTACTTACATTAAATCTTATCTGTCACAAATCTACCCAAGCTTGCTTGCTGTCCAAGTTCCTCTGCAACAATTTAACTGACTTGACATTTAACATATTTCAGTATTTTCTGCAAACTTAACTAGCTTACTGATTATATTCTTGTCCGGAATGTTTAATGTAGTACCCAACTTAGGTTTGAAAGAATCAAAAACACTGAATTTTTTTCAATAAAAAATGTACTTGTAACAGAAACATGTTATATATCAAAATGTCAATATACACACTGTAAGAAAGGTACTGTATGTCTAGTGTCCACTTTGGTACTGATGCCGAGTCAGTGCACAACCTTCATGTCATATGTTTTGAAACAGTCACCAAAGCACATCGCAATGTCCCAATCAAGACAACAGAAGTGTGTTTCTTTGCACAGTTTGCTTATTAATATTTGTTCTTTTGCTTACACATGAGACAGTAGAATGTCAGTGCCTGATCTGCATGTGAGACTTGAACTTTGGGTGATGGTAGGCTACCAAAGTGAAACGCTTAGTGAATTCCATATTTCCCCTCAAAAGAATGACAGTTGCTGCATTGTGAACATTGCTTAGGAGGCTATCCTCTTTTTTTGTCCTTCCACTTAATTGCAACTATTTTGCCTTTTTGCCACATGCCATCTTGTGCCGCGTGCCTAATTGCATTCTGCTGCAGCTTTATGAAACTGATGTCACCATACATATCATGCAGGTCTACCCGTGTCAATGTCTGATGACCAATTCACATTGTCATCGCTATCTATTGATATAACTGGCTTTACAGCTTCATGTGTACACTCCATTTTGTTTTAATTAAAGGCTCCACCAACACTCATGAATATTGGTAAGTTACTTTACAGTGGTAAAACACATGGAACTATTCATGATTTTTTTTTTGTAGCATCATGTTATTTAATACACTAGATGGCAGCAGAATACTGTCTCAAGAGTTATTTGGGCTTAACACTGTAAAAGCAAATCTCAAACCTTCACCACTAATCTAACTCAGGAAAAAGCATACGTTCATACAATTCTGAGCCTTATTAACGTGTGTGGTAACGCAATGTGATTAAACAGAGCAGCAGTCCCAGACACCATTTTTAACAGCACTTACAGTACTTCTGAAAAGGTTCCCCTCACCATAACTCTCTGCTTCCTGTGTTTGAATCAATTTTGTACCCCCCTACAGTTCATATCTTGAATTCCCACTTCTTTTAGTTTGATCACTAACCTGTCATTTTGTCCCTTAGCAAAACCCTTCTAAAACTCAACATAAATAATATCACATGCATCTCTATTACTGTATTCTTTTGTTGTTTCCTCACAGAATTCCAGCATATTAGTGAAACATGACCTTCCGCATCTAAACCCATGTTGAGAATTTTCTAATGGACTAGTTCTAGACATGTGATGTTCAATGTTGTCCTGAATAATGCCCTCCATTAATTTATCTGTGATGCATGGCCTGTAGTTACTCGGATCAACCCAATCACCCTTTTATACAATAAGATAATATTCGTTAGCCTTCAAATGATAAGGATTGTTAATAGTAATTATGTTAAAGAAGACCTACCTTTATTTGTGTAATCAGATTTTTGGAAAAATATGTAAAGCTTAGCTCAAATTTAAATGTATGGTACCCACATTTGGGCATAAATGACAGACCTTTTGATAATAATGTTTTGGCAGAAATATTGTCTTATTTATTATTATTTCATCTGTTTGTTGTGCCTGTGCTGTTGTTTGCTATATGCCCTAGAAGGTGGGCCGAGTTGTTGAAAAGAATGTTTGCTCTTTGTCAGAGAAGAAACCACTAGAGATATACGGAAATTTAGAGGCATCATCTAGTTTAACTGTAAGTTTCAGTACCAAGAAAAGACGCTCAGTGCAATCATTGGTTTAAACCTACAATTTTATTTTTTTTCATACTGCATCAACCACCTTGAGATTTTAACATACGAGGTGCGATCCAAAAGTTCCCAGAATGCATTTATTTAAAAGCATACACACCAAATAACAATTAATGGTGAACAGTTCCTTCAAAATAGTCACCCGCTGAGTTGATACACCAATCCCAGCGAGATTTCAACCTTTCGAAGCACCTCTGGAAGTCGTTTTTTGTCAGTGTGTTCAAGACATCGGTTGTTACCACTTGGATCTCCTCCACCGTCTCAAATCTGCGTCCCTTGAGCCTCATCTTCATCTTAGGAAATAAAAAAAAATCAGACGGCACTAAATCAGGGGAGTACGGAGGGTGGGGAATGGCAGTAAACTTTGTAGAAGCCAAAAATTTGCGCACAATCTGAGATGCGTGAGCTGGTGCATTGTTGTGATGCAAAAGAAATGACTTGTCAGCCCACATCTGAGGATGTGTTCGGCGAATTCGATTTCGCAAACGCCTTAGAACATCCCTGTAGAATGCTTGTTGCACCATTTTATGGCTTTCTTTTGCTGTTTTTACCAGTTTAAAACAGAATTTAACACACACTCTTTGCTCTTTCAAATCACTCATTTTCACGAACAACCCTTCACAGACACAACCGAAGTTTAAATGAGAACTGCGACTTGAAAACAACTTCGCTGACGTTATAACACGTGATAACACCTCTCAAGGACAACTTGAACTGCTATCTAGCAGCGATTGATATAACCAAACCCTTCTGGCTGTAGAATAAATGCATTCCGGGAACTTTTGGATTGAACCTCGTATATTAAACTTTCTATTAGAAGAAGTTGTACTTTTAAAATAGTTGAATTACCTTTTATAGTACAGTGATCCCTCCTCAATCGCGGGGGTTGCGTTCCAGAACCCCCCGCGAAAGGTGAAAATCCATGAAGTAAAAACCATATATAAAAACCCTTATAAACTCTCCCACACTCTTATAAACATTTCCCGCACAGTTATATAGCATAAACCCTTTATATTCTCTTAGATATTAGGTAATATTCGTTGAAATTATGTATGTAAACACACTGTTCATATACAGTAAAACTTAAATGTTATTTTAAAAATATCGAGCGTCTCCGATATCACATATGTTACAGCCATTACAATAGGCAGGCCACAGGCAATAAATACGTACAATGCAAGAAAAATTGTATACAGTAAAATGTGTGTACAGTTCCACTAAACGTACGTACATGTACTAAGTACGTAGAAAATTAGTTATGGGTACTCAACAACAATGACACGACGACTTGTCCGATAATGAACCAGCGAAAAATCCTCGATTTATATTTAAATATGATTACATATAAAATCCACGATAGAGTGAAGCCGCAAAACTCAAAGCGTGATATAGCGAGGGATTACTGTACCCAGTTTACTTTATTTTTAAGCATTTAACGTCAATAAAATAATTCAAGTTGCCAATATGGTTAGGAAAAATATGTGATGTTTGTATCCTGACTGTAAACTTCTTGAAAGTGACAGGAATGGCTTGAATTAAAACAAAGCAAATGGCCATTGATTTTCCAAAAGATGTTTGTAAGACTGACTTGGTGCAGCATGCTACTTAACACAGAACGTTCATTCGGCTTGACAGCAACTTCTTTACATTGTTTTGGTGAATTAGAATGAAGCAGATTACACACTGTAGAACATAAAGGTACAAGGAGTAAGTCCACTGTGACTTCTTTCAGCATCTCCAGTAATCCTGGAACACATAAAATGAGAGAAACTGCAGCTGCCTGAAAACCATCCATCATCCAACCCACTATATCCTAACTACAGGGTCACGGGGGTCTGCCAGAGCCAATCCCAGCCAGCACAGGGCGCAAGGCAGGAAACAATCCCCGGGCAGGGCGCCAGCCCACCGCAGGGCACACACACACACACCCAAACACCAAGCACACACTAGGGACAATCACCAATGCAAGTAACTGCATGTCTTTGGACTGTGGGAGGAAACCAGAGCACCTGGAGGAAACACACACAGACACGGGGAGAACATGCGAACTCCACGCAGGGAGGACCTGGGAAGCAAACCCGGGTCACCTAATTGTGAGGCAGCAGCGCTACCCACTGCCGCCCTGCCTGACAACCAATAAGACTAAAAAAAAACACAAAACAAAAAAATGCCCAAAATGAATAAATAAGGTAATTATGAAAAACAAAATTTGAAAAGATCACTATAGAAGAAAATTAAAAAACAGCCAAATGATTCTAATTCACAGGGTCAAAACAAAATAAAACATTACTAGTGGTGCCAAAAACAAACAGCAAACTGTGTTTTGAGTAATACTCCAGTAAAAAGACAATAAAGGACAATTAAAAAAATCCCAGGAACACAAAAGGAGAAATCATTCAAAATGAGAAGGGAATAGCAAATTCTTCTTCTTCTTCTTTTGGTTGCTCCCGTTAGGGGTTGCCACAGCAGATCATCTTATTCCATATCTTTCTGTCCTCATCATCTTCATCTGTTACCCCCATCATCTGCATGTCCTCTCTCACCACATCCATAAACCTTCTCTTAGGCCTTCCTTTTTTCCTCTCCCCTTGGCAGCTCTTCCCTTAGCATCCTTCTCCCAATATACCCAGCATCTCTCTTCTGCACATGTCCAAACTCATTTCTAATCCTATCCATCTTCGTCACACCCAATGCAAATCTTAGCATCTTTAACTCTGCCACCTCCAGCTCTGTCTCCTGCTTTCTGGTCAGTGCCACCGTCTCCAGCCCATATAACATAGCTGCTCTCATTACCATCCTGTAGACCAGGGGTCGGCAACCTATGGCACGCGTGCCACACTTGGCACGCCAAGCAATTTCAAATGGCACGCAGACTCTTCACGTTTTCTGTATAAAGTTGATTATAAATCGATTAGCGGGGTTTCCTCGCTCATTTTGGCACTTGGGCGTAGCAGGGTACCAGCCACAGACTTATCCAGACTTGTTGTAACAGCAGTCTAAGTAGGACAGGGGAACAGTCTATATGCGAAATCTCAGAAACTAACGACAGTAACGCCAACTAGCGAGATCAAAATTCTATTACATAAAAAATTGTGGTGCATTTGCTTTAAAACCTGTTGTGTGTATATCTGGATTTCGTTGTATACAAACACAGATATAATATTTCAGGTGATATTTTAACGATACCCACTATAGAACAACGTTGGTTTTTGCATTTTATAAATGTTTTCTAATATGAACATTGGTTACGACTTTCCGGTCACGTGCTGCAAATATGCAGATCTAGATCTACAAAGGTCGGATGCCGGTAGTTGAATAATATATATGGTTCATATTGATTAATCTAAATATATCCATTGTATAAAAAAACTGAGATGGTCATATTTTTATTAGTTCCTAGATCTACTTAGAAAAAACGTCAATATAATTAAGGCCCACGCTTCTAAACAAGCTGTGTACAGCGATCGGCATTGTAGTGTCATTATGACTAGTTATAGCTGACAGTTTACTGACGGTTTTCCTCTCATATGCACGTATGTAGATCTATAATTCTGCGTTTACACGGACAAATTTATGTGTGTATTTATGTATTTAATATCTGAAAATCTGAATGACTCGGTAATTTAAATAAATATGCATGTGAACCGGATGTGTTTGCTGAGTGTGCTCTTAAACAATTCATAAAAAAATTTTATATCTTTGTAAAGTTTTTTGTTGCTTATAAGTAGTGGTTTATATGTAAATATTGGCATTGATATTTGCTGATTTATTTATATTTCCAGAAGATCATTTTTGTTAAATATGGCTGCAAAGAAAAGGAAACTTGATCATCGACCATTTCAAGAAAATTGGACAAAAGAATATGGATTTGTTGGACAAAAAGATCGTGCTGTGTGTGCTTTCTGTCGTGAAAGTGTTGTGTGTCGCACATCTAGTGTACAAAGACACTTTCAAACAAAACACCAGTCTAAGTTTAAAACCTCAGAAGAGAAAAGTGAAGTTATCAAAAAAGCTATTTCTGGTTTCAAAAAACAAACTAGTATTTTGAGCAAAGCAGTTGGAATGAAGATTAAAGCTACTGAATGTAGTTATAAAATAGCTGAATGTATTGCTTTGAAAGGGAAACCGTTTACAGACGGAGAATACATCAAAGAAACTTTTTTAAGTAGTGCTGAAATTTTATTCGGTGATTTACCAAATAAGGAGATTATATTCACTCGTATTAGAGAAATACCAATTTCTGCAAGATCAGTTGAGAGGCGCATAACTGATTTAGCTGAAAATGTAACAACTAAACAAATATCTGGATTACAACAATCTCAAGTATTTAGTGTTGCGCTTGACAAAAGCACTGATTTAAACGATTTGTCTCGCTTAGCCTTGGTTGCAAGATATCCTGAAAATAATCACATTTATGAAGAGTTGTGTTGCTTATTACCACTTCATGACACAACCAAAGCAGAAGACATTTTGACTGTATTTATTAGTTATTTTGCTAAACATGACATAGACTTAAACAAGTTATTCTGTGTGACAACCGATGGTGCTGCTGCAATGGTTGGCAAGAAGAAAGGATTTGTAAAACTTCTTGAAAATCATGTTGGCCGCAAACTTTTGAATTTTCATTGTATTATACACCAGGAGAGCCTATGTGCAAAGACCTCATCTCTGAATTTGGTCTCTGTGATGACAACTGTTGTTGAAATAGTCAACTTTATAATTTCTCATTCTTCACTGGTTCACAGGCAGTTCAAGTTTCTTTTACAAGAAATTGAGTGTGAATATGGAGATCTTCTGCTACACAGCAATGTTCGCTGGCTTAGTCGAGGCAAAGTTTTAAATTGATTTGTCAGTTGTCTTGGAGCTATTAAGGTGTTTCTTAATGAAAAAAAGAAACATTTTCCTGAACTGAATGATGAAAACTGGGTGTTAAAGTTGATGTTTCTGACTGACATAAGCACACATTTAAATGAACTTAATCTGAAATTACAAGGACAGGGACAAACAGTACTTGATCTTTTCAGCTATTGGAAAGCATTTACAATGAAACTAGACATTTTTACCCGTGATATCAACATCAAAGCATTCAAGTACTTCCCGAATGTGAAGAATCTCTCAAATCAATTTGAAGTAAATGTAGATGAGCTTCAAGAGTACATTGAAGCACTCAAAGCAGAATTTGATAAACGAAGTAAAGACTTTCACATTCATGGATCCTTATTTTCGTATCTCATTAAGCCTGATATAATTGATTTGGAAACTACCCAGTTGGAACTATTTAGTTGGATGGATATTGATGACTTTGAAATGCAACAGATTGACTTCAGATCTTCAGAATTATGGACATCAAAATTTGTTGAACTACGGAAGTCTCTGGAAAATGAAAATCTAGAAAAGTCTGCAGCTATTCTCAGCTGTTGGACATCCCTTCCGAATTATTACATCTGTTTGAAGAAAATTGCTTTTGCTCTTCTTTCAGCTTTTGGATCAACCTATTCCTGTGAGCAAATTTTCTCTCACATGAAAGCAGTGCTAAATCCACAGCGTAGTCGCCTAACGCCTGAACATTCAGAAAATTGTGTCAAACTCAAAGTGACAAAGTATGTTGTCGATATTGAGCAACTGGCCAAGACCATGCAAGGGCAAGGCTCCCATTAATAATAAAAAAGTTTTTTTAAAAATCTTTCAAGAAACTCTATTTCTTTTAATGTTGTTTACAACTTTACATATTTATGAATATCACTATATATTAATTAATTAAAATATAAAAATAAAATATATGGTAAAATAAGAATATTGACCTCGACTTGTATAAAATGATATGTGATGCTGGCACTCTGAATAATTTGAAACCTTAAGTTGGCACACAGTTAGCAAAAGGTTGCCGACCCCTGCTGTAGACCTTCCCTTTCACTCTTGCTGATACCCTTCTATCACAAATCACTCCTGACACTCTTCTCCATTCACTCCACCCTGCCTGCACTCTCTTTTTCACCTCTCTTCCACAATCCCCGTTACTCTGTATTGTTGATTCCAAGTATTTTAAACTCAACCACCTTCGCCAACTCTAATATTATTTAAAATTATATGGATGTTCAGTATAGTGAGAACTGTTATTATATAACTACTGAATCTCCTTCTAGTTGTCCCTAAAAAGAAAAGCACATGTGTGGGCAATGTTTTTAATTTTATGAATGTGATATATTTCTAAAGTAATTCAATCGTAATTGTCAAATAACACAGTTTAAAAAAAAAAGAATGGAGAGGTTGAGGTTCTGAATTATAGTAGGGAAAAAAGTGCCCTCTTCAAATACACTTTTCATATTCACAAGAAGTGAGAGACATGCATGTAGTTAGTCAGCAGGCCCTGTATGAATTTGTGTGAGCGAACTCTGTGATGTACTATACACTGCCCCCAAAAGAGTTGTTTAATTTTTTGTGTTAGATAGCGCCAGGATAGACTTATCACCCGGAACAATGGATTGAAATAAGTGAGACTTTAGCAAGGTTTGAGAAAGTTAGGTCATGGTATAATTAACACACTAATTACTTATTTATTTTTGTTTTTAATTGTCTAAGTAAACTCCAAAGAGCAGTCCCTTGGCAGTCCTTCGCAACAGTTTCCTATTTTTTCTAAATCACTGCAATTACTTCCCAGAGGACAGAACGTTTAAATAAATATCCACTTGTTCAATGAGTTGTCATTTTTCTTTGATGAATCACAGATGAGAAACTGATTGGTAAGCAAGTTCTCTTTATTTTGAAAAAGTAGTATAAAAAATTAAGACAAATTAATAACTCTTCTTTTGTAAGATTACTGAATACTTGTTATTTAAAAAAATTAAAAAGTTATCAGATAAATAATGTGAACAAATACCTGTATACCTGTTCAAAGGTGGAGTGGTGGCTGTGATGCTAGGGATCTGCACTGGCAATCGGAAGGCTGCCGGTTCGAATCCTGTAAATGCCAATAGAGACTCTGCTCTGTTGGGCCCTTGAGCAAGGCCCTTAACCTGCAATTGCAGTAGTGAGAAAAGCGCTGTATAAATGCAAAGAATTTAAAGTACATTTAGTTTTTGGCACTATAATTAATCATGCTGTAGGCTGATGTTGAGAATTTAGATTACGGATCAATATGCTTTATTATTAGTTTTTAGTGCTATCAGCTATGAAAAGCCTAGGCCTGAAGCAACTTAAAAAGACACCATTTATTTTAGCAGAAGGGCCGCTAGCCTGCCTGTCTTTTCACTTGCTTTGTTTTGAATTTCTGTGAGTCAAGGACGTTGTGTTCTCTGAAGGAACTGAGCAAGCCAGCAGGTAGATTTTGTTTTGGGAACACAGGTGCTGGGACTTCCACTGACAGAAGACTAAACCAACTTTCACAAGCATTCAGGGCCTTTAACTATGAGAACACCAGGCAAGCTCTCATGTTAGCGCATAAACATATAAGCACTTAAATGGAATTTAAAAATATATATTAAGGCTCATCAATACCTTAGGCAAACAAGTTAAAGTAAAATGTATCATGTTAAATAGTTTGAGCTATATAGGAGCTTAAGAGTTGATTATTGAAGGCTAGGGACTTTTCCTTTTTAAACGGATGCCTGTGAACACAGGAGAGGGGGGCCTGTCTCTATGCTGGCAAGTCATGTTCACAGGCTTTCACAATATATATATATATACAGTATTTAAGACAGTATTTAAGATTACATGACAGTGTTTCTTTATGTAGCATACTGATAATAAATAAAGTTACAGCAGAACGTATTAAACTAATTGCTTTAAGCTATGTAAGAATTAATTGTTAAAGGCTTGTATTTTTCCTTTCTTTCAAGCAGCCAGGCAGTGCCATTCCAAGGCTGTCCACATCTTAGCCCTTATCAGTGAAACTGCATGCTGCCGCTTACCAGCATGGCTGCTTATGATTTTAACCTTAACACTAGAATCCCTGAAGCCTACGAAAAAAGTCTTAATCCTGGGCCACCTTAAATTCTTTCGCACCTCCTCATCGGCGTCTTTCTTTTGCAAATATGTCAATCAGCACAACAGCAACCTGCCTGCTATCCCATCACCCCCACCAATGCAGCTGAAGTTCTCCCAGCTCAAGTCTGTTTATCTGAGTGTGAGGTGTCTGGAGTTGTATAGGGTAAATAATATATCACTATTTGGAAAACATGCATTTCATGTGGGTTCCGTGTGTACAACGATCTGTGTAATTGTAGGATGATAGGAAATGCAAGGCAAGAAATGCTGAACACATAGCTAAAACAGAAACGTTTTGCATGTTACAGTATAACAAAATGTTGACATAAAGTGTATAATGTGTGAAGACTGAAGTCCAAATATCAAATAAACACTTTCACAAAAGGTACAAGTATAACAAAACAAGTGCACTTTTTTTCAAGAATATAACTGAAATTGGTTTAGGGGACGATTCTGACATGTCCGCTTGGCTGGTGCAGAGGTAAGAACTGCTGCCTTATAATCAAGAGGTTGTGGGTTTGATTCCGGGTCTTTCCTGCATTTACTATTTTGAGTAGTGAGCTGCCCTTATTGTTACTATTATAGAATAAAAACATACATTTGATTTGAGTCTGTAATAGTGTAAATGTATGGTACTGGTAGGACAGTAGTGAGACCAGCTTTGTGATATGGGTTGGAGACGGTGGCACTGACCAGAAAGCAGGAGACAGAGCTGGAGGTGGCAGAGCTAATGATGCTAAGATTTGCATTGGGTGTGACGAGGATGGACAGGATTAGAAATGAGGACATTAGAGGGTCAGTTCGAGTTGAATGGTTGGGAGACAAAGTCAGAGAGGCGAGATTGCGTTGGTTTGGACATGTGCAGAGGACAGATGATGAGTATATTGGGAGAAGGGTTCTAAGAATAGAGCTGCCATGCAAGAGGAAAAGAGAAAGGCCTAAGAGAAGGTTTATGGATGTGCTGAGAGAGGACATGCAGGTGATGAGTGTGACAGAGCAAAATGCAGAGGGCAGGAAAAGATGGAAGAAGATGATCCGCTGTGGCAACCCCTAACGGGAGCAGCCGAAAGAAGAAGAAGTACAGGATTAATAGCAATTGTAGCTGTGTTTATCCAGATTTCCAACATTCTTTAGTTTCCAGGATTATTTTGGGGTATTCATGTGATGTTTACTAAATAAATATCCCATGGGCCAAGTATCTTTGTTTCAAAAGTTGTTAGTGAACTTCAAAGCAAAACAGTTCAAAGAAAAAAACGAAGAGAAAAATTTATAATACAGAAATGAGGCAAATTTTACGATGTTTCTCTGTTTAAGGGTTACATATGTTAGTTACTTAGTATGTTTAAGGAATACAGGTAAAATATATTTTTTAAAAATATATTACTACTTGTATGAATATTTTGCAATATGTTATGAAATACTTCAAGTCTAAATATATCACAATATCTTGCAGTACACTAAAATGTATTGTAAAATACATACAATTATTGTCATTTTTGTATACTGGAATATATTCTCCAAAATATAAAAATATATTTCCTAATATATTTCAGAACACTAGGAACAATATGCTGTAAGATACATTTTTAGAAAAATATAGCAACCTTTTAAATACACTGTAAATTTTACTTATACTGTACAATATATTTTATAGTTTAAATTTCAAGATTCCTGTCATTTTTGTATAATGCAGTATAAATTTTAAAATATATAAAACTGACTTTGAAAATATCCAACATCTCCTAGATATCTGTGACAGTGAAATATGTTCTGCACCAAATCGCACTGTGACACACCACAAATCATAAAGTGTTTTTGTTTTTTTAAACCGAGTACAACTAAGTACTAAGGCTGTTAATTGACACCTACAGTACGTATACTTGAACAACTTTTAGTGAATTATGGAGAGTTAAAAAAAAAATAGGATCATCAGGAAGACTGTTTAGCTTTTTCCTGATAAAAAGATAAGCCATGAATGATCTGCCATATATCCACACACAGTATATTGTATGTGTTATACACAATATATTTGGAATTAAAAGAAATACATGCTTTCTTATATTTCAGGTTTATCTTATAGCGGGTTGGATAATGGATGGATGCTTGTGAATATAAAAATATATGTATATATATATTTTCTTTACCTACATATATGGTTATGTTACATTGTTCACAAATTTTTGGATATATTACAAATTTTGCATTTTCATAGGGGACAGTCTGTACTGTCAGAAAAGTAAATATCCGCAATAACAGTCATTTGCAAGTACTAGCCTGTCTAACACCTTATCTTTCTAGCAAAGATTCTTTCTTTCTGACTGACTAATTAGCAAATATAGCTAAGAAAGTTCTATTCCATGTTAGATAAAGGATAAAAGAAATTAACATTTTATTAAGCCCTTAACCTGCAATTGCTCCATCCTGGATATGACGTTAATCTGAATCCAGCCCTGCAAGCAGGTCCTCCAACTTGTAGGGAAAACTTTGGGGTTGGTGGCAGGATTGGCACTCCAGCCACTATAAAACCCTCACACTGTTCAGTTTGGTGCTGAGGTGCTCCTCTCTGTCTCTCTCTCTATTTAAGCAAATACGTGGACTTTAACATTTCAGAATTGACTCTTACAGTAATATCTTGAGTGAAAAAATATTACAAAAGGAGACAACTCAATCAAACAAATAAAAGTAAAATAGCAAATACCACAGAATGATTAAAAAAAACAATCAGTACTTTTATGATACAACGGCAAGTATGGCAAAAAGCATAAGCCCAGGCCTGAAGTGTTTATTGTAGGATTATATGGATGAGATTTGTTAAGTTTGGAAAATGATTTGAATAGATCCTCTTAAAAACAATTTCATGTTTTAAGCATAATATTCTCAAACCTACTTAGTTCAACTTAGTGGTAAGCAAATGGTAAGGAGCTGACCTAGCAGCATGAAAATGTAATAAGATTATTCAATTCTGAAACAATGTAGTGTTACCTTACTCTTCCTAATGAATCCATTTTGAACTCCCTGTAGCTCAGATAGGCACCTGCATCAGTATATAGACTAAACATTACCCTTACATAAATAAAATATATTGTGGAAACTCTTTAGTTTAGGTACTGCAAAAATGCATCTATTACTCATTTACTCTTTGCAACAATGCCTTAACTAAGGCTTTTTTAGTCTTTAACGGTTATAAAGCATCAGTAAAGTGTTTATTTATTTGAATTTATCTACAGTGTCAAGCAATGCCTACATTTTACTCTGGTTGGTTCGCTGGTTTACACCAAAATGACTTATACAAAATAAAAGTCTATTATATTATATTCTGCGGTGGGTTGGCACCCTGCCCAGGATTGGTTCCTGCCTTGTGCCCTGTGTTGGCTGGGATTGGCTCCAGCAGACCCCCGTGACCCTGTGTTCAGATTCAGCGGGTTGGAAAATGGATGGATGGATGGATGGATATATTATATTCCGATTCTTCTTATGCCTTTGAGTTGAGCCACCACCTTTGAAATTTCTGTGCATATAACAACTGTCCATTCTGGTTGTTTTACTGGACATCTGCTGACTTCTTAGTCATCTCTTAGTCATCTCTCAGTACATTTTGTTGTTCACTTGACCTTTATCTGGTTTCCCAATATGCCTGAAAAGATTTCTAACATTTATTAACCCTTTATGCTATTTCTTTAAGATGAATGCCATGTTACCCTAAAGTTATTCTTCCACACATTTGAAATGCTGCTAAAACTACTTATGCATATGAAGGATTGACAAGTCTCATAATGAAGTATGCAATATCAAGAAACATATATGCCTCATTTAAGCCAATTTGGTCCACTGTAAAGTGAAGCTATTTTAGCGGGCTGCACTGCACAGATGAATGACCACTCTACTGAGGCTTTGTAAGTGTCATTAAAACCAAAAGAAGCCTTTCTTAATGTCGTGTTACATACAATTAAATGTGTAATAGATGCATTTTGCAGTGCCTAAAGTGTTACTTATAATGCAATATACCAAAGAAATATGTGGGCATATCTTGCAATAAAATGTATGTAGTTCAAATATACATTTATAAAAATGATATTTGAAATACAATCAAACATACATTTCCCTTAATATATTGTCAGAAACACATTTGTAAATACATTGTATATAGCACATGCAGTGTACTGTTTCTTTGGTTCTGTTTTTAAAAAATAATTTATGGATTATGTTTTTAACCAGGGAAAAAAAGATAAACACAGCCTTCCCAATGAATTCAATTTATTGATGTCAACACATGTAGGATATGATGTATTCCACTCCGAAATGTGTACTTGATTTTTTGACATTTCAAGAAAACTTGTTAGAAAAATTAGCAATTTGTTAAATGTCTATTTTTTCAATATTAGTTTTTCAGATAAATTCTTTTAGATTAGATTAGACAAACTTTATTAATGCCAAGGAGAAATTCAGATGCATGCAGAAGAAGAAACATGGAAAACAATGATACAGGCTCACAGGACAGATAATACAGCCAATCAATCAATCAGTCAATCAATAAATGTTTATTGTACAGATAGTTAAAAATAAGTACATCAGGAGGAAGCACTGGGGTGCCTGATAGCAGTGGACAGAAAAGACCTCCAAAAACACTTCTTAGCACACCATGGTGGACTGAACCTGTGGCTAAAAGTACTCCAAGAGAGCACATCCTGAAGGTGATTTTTCATGATGGCATCCATTTTTGCCACCATCTTCTTTTCTAGAACAGCTTCCAGTGTGTCCAGGGTTTGCCCTGTGATAGAGCAGACTGTCCTGATAAGTTTATTCAGGCATTGTGCTTCTTTTGAGCTCAGGTTGCTTCCCCAGCAGACTGAAGCGCAGAACACAACACTGGCTACTATGGTCTGGTAGAACATTTCCAGCAGCTTGCTGCATACACCTAAAGACCTTACTCTCAAACTATTAACATATATTAAAAATATGTCCATAATATTAAAGCATCTGTTCCTAAGCAAACTTTTCTATTAGTGTTAAGTTATGATACAAAAAAGACAAATGTATATTGAAATATATATATAGTAAAATACAAGTATATAGTATAGTATATTAAAATTTTTATTCAAAAGTGTGCGGTAATATATACGCTTTACAATATATTATTTCTATTTTAAAAGATATTGAAAAATATATATTTTGTATTTTGGAAAATATATTGCAATATACAAAAACTACAATAAGTTACATATTTTACAATATATTTCATTATACTGCAAGATATTATCCTTAAAGTATATTTTAACATATTTTAAAATATATATTCATATTGGTAGCAAAATGTTTAAAAAATATTACTTATATTTTATATAAATATAAATATTTATATAAAATATAAGTGTATTTCATTTTTTAAGGATATTTCACCTAGAAATAAGTGTGTATGCTTTTCTTTGAACACAGAACATTGCTTTTCCACCGAGTGGGTTTTGAACTTAACATAACATTCTCAGACTTTCTAAGACTGAAGTGGACCAGTATGCACTGGAACTTCATACTGACATTTCCCCATTTCTCCGTAGTTAATGTATGTATGCTGTCAGTTCGGACTGCATTAGCAACCCTTATTGTTAAGAACAATACAGTATGTCTGTTCGCACCTCCAAAGTGTTCAGCCACATACCCACCCACTTTTCTGTATAAATTGTGTATATCAGAGTGCCTTTGATTCTCCAAGGAAATAATATCAGAACCATCACTCTCCCACCCCACCCCCTGTTATTCAGCACACGCAACAGGAGTACTGACTGGTCTTTTTTTCCACTTCAGCCACTGGGTAAAGTAATTATTATTGTACGATAATAATTATATTCCCATTCGAATTGCTAAAATGACAGAATTTTACTGACATATCGATTTCCATGGGACTAGTTTAACCTGGGGTTATTTTTTACAGTTTTTTTAATAAGAGGTAAAATTCTCCATAATTTTTACTGAGGCATGACCGAGCAGTCCATGAAAAAATAAATGGCATGAGCAATTCGGACAGGGCTTAAATTAAAGTCTTCCTTGCATAATAATTGATTTATTTCACCTCCTAGTGTAAAACGAATCCTGTCTGAATCCTGTCAGGGCTTAAGTGTTAAGAAAAGAAAAAAGTCTGAATAAAGAAACAGCATACAATAAAGTGAGACTTATCATATCTTTATAGAATATATTGCTTAAAAATTAAATTTTCAACTACAGGGACCCTTTGATTTAGCAACTTACTAGCGCGACTTCAAGACTGGTAAAAATGGGTGATGTCTACAATTGGCAGTAGCTGTGAAGGAATTAAGATTTTTTTATGATATGCAAATATAAGAGATCCTCATTATTTTATTATCAGATCACCTATACGATTCACCTAATACGAAAGTTACCAGCTAATCATTTCTAGATGGGGGATAGGAATAAATCTGAAAAAAGCTACATAACTGTTAACTGTAACCTCTTACTTGTGTTGCTGCCCCCTTTACTCCATCCCATCTTACCCTGTTTCCCCTAAAGTAAGACCTAGCAGTAATTTCTGATGTAACGCTATTATAAGCCCTCCCCCAAAAATAAGACCTACCACTAATCCGCCGTTTTTGCATCTGTCCTGAGACCTGCCGTATTTAGCCTAGAAGCTGCCCTGGTTACAAGGTAAGGCACTTTTACAAGTAGTTAAAAGAGTAAACGTTGTCTTTTGTCCAGCATAACATCGGATAAATATTTTTACCACCAGACAAGATGAGTGCAAAAAGAAAGAGCTACTCCGTTGAGTTAGCATAGGAGGGGGTGCCCAAGGGAGTCCGTGATACCGGTAGCGCTGCGTTGGCCGGGGCTTTTGGGGTGCATGTTTTTCCTGCTGCGGTGGGTGAGTGTGGAACAGCTTTCAACCTCGTTTTTTGCTTCTTCTCGTTCTTTGTGGTCGGCGTGCGGCTGTGGGCTTTTGTTTCCTGCTGGGGAGGGGTGCTGCATTTCACCTTTTTTTAGGCGAGAAAAATCTTTTCTTGTTTGGGAAGGGGTGAGGTGCGGCATTTTTCCCCAGCAGGAGGCGGGGGTTTGCAGCCGCGCGCTGGCCGCAGGGATCGAGAACGGCAGGAGACGGGGTTGAAACTTGGGGCAGTACCTCGTAGTAAGTTGTTCTGTGCTTGCCTGCCGTGGTGGGGGAGGTGTGTGCTCCGTCCAGCGCGGCGCTATTGCGGATTCTTTTGGGTACCCCCTCGTACAGTAGTTTGTAGAACATGAATACCATACATGTTGATTTGATTGTTGAACAGGCGTTAACATACCAGTAGTTTGTACCGTATAATTGTTGAACAGGAATAAATGTACTTTACTTTTTTTGAACTTCAATAAAAATAAGACCTACTGTACCTGAAAATAAGCCCTAGTGCATTTTTTAGACCTAAAATTAATATAAGACACTTTCTCATTTTCGGGGAAACACGGTACTACCAAGAGCATCCCCTTGTGCAGCTAAGAGACAAAAGATAGACAAAGGAGTGATCAATCTAACCTGCCAGCCTATAAAAAACAGTCAGACAGGAACACTGACGTTAATCTTTTACTCAAACTATATTGATTTGAATCAAAACCAGTAACAGCAAGTACAAAGTGATATATGGAATCATACAGCATGGGTGGGCCAGGCCGTCTTGCAGTCCCACTAACAACAGCAAGACGCTAGTGAACATTCAGATGGCTCCGTTTCTTTTATAGCAGACTGTGTGTTCTCAAGCAAAATGAAGACAGCTGTAAGTATCAGTTTTGTAAAAAAGTGCAACCTCAGCCCCACTTCTCATCCAAACAACCTGGGTAACTTAGCTGGAGGGTACATTGACATTTTACAGTTTCGCAACACACATTTGAAGTAGAAGCATCAAGACATCATTATCACTAAGCTCAAGTCTAGTTCCCTTCAAAGCTACTAGAACACTCTGTTAGGGAAAATACTCTGGGGTCACCATTATAAATTAGTCCAAAGATGAACATCCTTTATTACACAATAGTGGTTTAGCCCTGCCATATGGATGGCTGAATTATGTCTTTCCCACCCTTTGAGGTGTCATGAACCAGGTTTTTACATGCCAATGTGCTCGGTAATCAAGTGTGATTACCAAAGGTGGGATTTGCTGCCACTGTGAATCAAGCACCATTTTTGGAGCCATTTGGGAGGTGGTTGGGGTTTCGTCGAAAGTCTGCTGCAGCCTACCCGTTAATGCAGTTAATGCTGCTCTATGGTTACTTATCCTAACTGAATAACTTCTTCTATAGGAGCAAAAGAAATCTGACAAACAAGAGGAGACCATTCAGTCCATCAAGCTTGTTTGTGCTTAGCTTATGGCTAAACAGTCCCAATTTCTCATTAAGATACTTGTTAAAAATCAACAATGTTTTTGCTTAAACTATATGTCACAGTAGTTTGTTCCAGATTCCCACAACTCTTTGAGTGAAGAAGTGATTCCTGACTTCAGTACTAAATGCACTTCCCCTTAATTTTCACTGGTATTCTGGTCATTTCCATCATTAAGGTGAATGAATTCTGCTGGATCTACTTCACCCATTACACTGAGAATTTTGAAGACATGTACAGTATTAGGGCCCCAAGCACCCTCCTCTGCTCAACTGGTTTAAATCTTTGAGTCTGTAAGAATATAACACGTCATTGCGTTTAGGTCATTTATATTGCCTAGTTAAAAAACATTTAAACCAGCACACAGATAAATGATATATTCCAATACTGCCTTATGTCCTAATATTATCTAAAGGTTCCAAGAATAGTTAAAATATTAGAAGTCTTTGACACAGTCACTTATCTCTAAAGAGAAGCCTCTTATTTATAAATTCTTAAAAAATAAAATGTATTTAATGATCTCATGGTTCCCTTCGTAATTTTTCTGGGTACAAAAATTAGAGGATGTCTTAATTAGACAGGCAGGCACAGTTTAAGGCTTGTGTTACAAATTCATTTAATAAGTTTTTTCCCTTACACAGTCTAAAACAGGCATGTCAAACTCACTACCACTGGTGAGCCGCTTTGACTGCCATACATGCGTCAGCAGGCCGCACTGTAACAAATATTATTATACTATTATACAAAGTTACTGTAACTTTCTTTCCAATACTGAAAACTTTAAAAAATGTAACACTTAAAGTTTAAAGAAAAGCAATTTATTTCCATACAATCTCCATACAACAACGTACAATTAGAGTCTTAGCCTCTTAGCTAGGTCCTTATATAGGAGTCTCACAGTGTGAGATCTATTTCTTTTGTCCTGACACTTGGCATCTCTTGTTAGTAACCAGTTCGTCAATATCAGGCTTGAAATTTTGTGCAGCTGCAACTTTTATGAGGGATGAAAGGTGCTTGACAGTAAGTCTTGAGCGATGTGGGGTTTTGGTAGATTTCATTAACGAAAACAATTGCTCGCAAAGGCAAGTGCTTCCGGACATAGACAGTACTCTCGATGCCAACTTATGGATCTGCACATATGAGGGTGGCAGGTAAGCATACAAGCCTGGCACACCAACTTCGTTGTGTTTTGCCTTCAGAATAGAATCTGACTGCACTTCAGTCAGTTCCATTTGGATATTCTCAGGCGTATTCTCAACGTTGTTAAGAGTATGGTGACATAAACAGCGCAAAGTCCTGTTCGTGTGAACTGAAATCATGAAAACGCTCACTGAAATCATTGCTTAGTAATTCAAGTTGGAAAACAAATCCTCCAAAAATCTAATTTTACTTTACTAAGTTTACTTCAAAGTTTGTAAAATAAGCCAATATGCAAAAAGCCCCCTGACCTACACTAATTTTACAAACTCAAAATCACAAAAATTTGTTAATAAACAACTCACCAACTTCTCGCGTCCACTTCAGATCTTCAGCTGTAGTCTGCACTAACTGTTAGTTACAATACTAGCACAAAATTACATGAAACTAGAGCAAAAAAACGTGAAAATATGCGAGCTATTACTACTCGTGATGGTCAGTTCTGCCCAGTGGCCAATCTCAGCAGCCCAGCCAGTAGTGTAGCCTAGCACTTCAGTTGCGACGTTGTGGCTCATTAACTTTGGTCAAGGCTCGGGGGGGGGGGGGGTTCAGTGTCATGCCTAGGGTATCAAGGAGCTGACGCCACAGCTGCAACTATACTAGCAGAGGACGTTTCTGGTACCGTAATGCCATTTGTCAGGAGGCGGAAGTAAGACAAGTAAGTAATGCCGAAGATGCAGAATGATTCAATCACAAACAATAGTAATCATTTTGTACAAGTTTAGTGCTAACTAGGACCTGTCATGCAGGTCGCACAGATTTCTGTTGCGGGCCGCGTGTTTGACATGCCTGCTCTAAAACACTCTAGAATCCCACTGCTCCAACCCCCCCAGGCATGCACTGCACTTCTGTTGATGTTGATAGCAAGGAGAACACGTGGCTTTTATGTACTGTCTCTCTCTGCTTGTGCACTTGCTATCTCTTAGTAAGAGTTGGACTTATAGTCCCCTTATCTAACTCCAATAGAGATTAGTTTTCCACTTTTTAAGTATGGCACCAGTTGCCCTTCGGAGTCAAAGAAAGCGGTCCAACCTTTGTTAGGCAATGAAATACCTGCTATATAGAGCAAAAGCTACAACCAGATTGAGAGCAGTTTGTGTTTTATAAAGAGCACAGATTTGGGGCGTGCAAGAGTTTTTAAAGAAAGAAATAGATGTCCTGCCCTTGGTCTTTTGGAAGCACATAAGCCCATCCTTTTCCTTGACAGTTGGTGCAAAGGTTTGTCCATTAAGGTTGCTAATCAGTGAGTTATGGCTCTTTGTCTGAGCTGAATGTTTAACTGATACCACGAGGAGACAGGTCTGGGATGTCACTTGGTGATTGATCATTTTATCAGATCAGGCACAGAGGCTGTACTCCAAAGAGGCCCTTTCAGGAAGATTACATCTTGCCTGAAGAAGGGGCCTGAGTTGCCTTGAAAGCTTGCATATTGTAATCTTTTTAGTTAAGCAATAAAAGGTGTCATTTTTCTTGGCTTTTCTCTACATTCATAATGGCTAACACGGTACAACACCCTAGTACTACAGGAAGACTGAAACAGATGAGCCGATATTAATAGTGTCTCTCAGGGACTTTTTAAACCAAGGTCTTGTGTTCCAGGCATAAAAAAATAGGTAATGCATCTGTACTACAGTAGTATTATCACATGTACATAGTACACTAACATTCTTACTTGTGTTTTCATCCAACATGCAACCTGTTACTATTGTTTGATGCCATAATAATAATGTTTATTAAATGTGTTTTATACATGTTTAGAATGGAAATTTTGTTTTTACTCTGTATGTATTGTCAATAATATTATATAGATACATTTTTCTTATAGAAATCACTCTGTTACCTATTTTTCCACCACATAGGTCATAACAAGGAGTAATAATGCCCGAATGGAATCAAACCAGTTCATCGGTTAAAGAATTCCTTATTATTGGATTTCCAGGATTCAGAGACCAAGAAAGCAGAAGAACGTTGTTTGCGATTTTCCTGACAGTGTACCTCTTCATTCTTGTAGGGAACATTCTCTTAGTCCTTATTTTTATGTCTGACAAGTCACTTCACACCCCAATGTACATATTAGTGTGTGGCCTGGCTTGTCTGGATGTTGTTATCACAACAAACATTATACCGAGTATGTTGGTTCTCTTTACAGTTGAAAACAGATTTGTGTCATTGGCGGTGTGTTTTACTCAGATGACATTCTGGGTGGGTCTCTTCGCAACAGAGAGCTTTCTTCTTGCACTCATGGCTTATGATCGCTATATAGCCATCTCTAACCCTCTACATTATCCTCAGTTAATGAGCAACACTCACGTCTCGAAGTTGATGGCTTTCTGCTTATTCACTGGGTTTCTTTGTGCATTAGTTTGTATGTTTCTTCTTCTTAATCTTTCATTTTGCACATCCAATATTATTATAAACTGCTTTTGTGATTTTGCATCTGTATTGTTTTTGGCCTGTAGTGTTAATGTGATTACTAATTATTTGGCTTCTTTTATTGGCGTAGGTGTGACCTTCATCCCTTTGCTTTTTATTCTATTCACCTATGTATGGATTATACGGTCAGTTGTCAAGATTGCTAGCCGACAGGGAAGGAGAAAAGCTTTCTACACATGTGGATCACACATTCTTGTCATTTCTATCTTTTTTTTGGGAAAAATCATCTCGGACAGAATTCCTATTACATTTATTGACACCCATATAATG